>NC_135012.1:4126575-4457512 GCF_051020985.1 Nomia melanderi
GATACATACAGACGTTCGCTCGTGAGGACTTCCGGTTCCTTCGGTCTTAGGTCCGACTTCGCGTCCCGATGCATGGACGAGGTAAATCGATTGATCAGACAGAATTTCGACCATGACAGTATTATTCGGGGATATCAAACAATATTAAAATGATTTATGATATTCAACGTAGATATAAAAGGGTCTACTTTTCTCTATATTATTAACCATATTTAACACTAGGTTTACGGAACCCGTCAGTTTGACGGATATTGAATTTTTTAAACGTTATTCGGTAATAGTTTAAGTCGATCTTGATTCGTGTAATAATGCGAATACGCACTGCAATAGTCTGGTTTTGAAGCTACACGTAGTTCTCTAGGAACAATAGAATAGAGTATAGAATAAATGTCCGTAAATCTAGTGTCAAATAGGCATTAATAAAGAGTCCTTTTCCTCATATTTATTCATATTTTTGTGTGACACACGAATCATTCGTTGTAATTAATAATATAGAAAATATAGACTCAGTCGTTGTAATTAATAATACAGAAAATATAGAATCAGTCACTGTAATTAACAATGTAGAAAATATAGAATCAGTCACTCTAATTAATAATACGGAAAATATAGAATCACTCACTGTAATTAATAATGTAGAGAATATAGAATTAGCCATTGCAACTAATAATATAGAAAGTACAGCTCTTTTTATGCCTATACTCTTAATGAAAGTGTATTTCTGTCCTTCGCCGACTATAGGGCTGAAAAAGGTCACATTCAGAACGGAACGGTGTACCGCCGAAGTATCCGTCCTAATAAATAAAGATTTGTACACGTAACGGGTGGTCCCAGAAGTAGGATAAAAAAAAACACAAGAATTAAAGGGAGTCGACGGTTTTCGCTCGCACGTTTTTTAAATTTTTTCGGCGATTTTCCAATTTTCCGACGGAATCGGAAGATTTTCACAGTGCCGGTCGTATTTTAATTCTGTGAGGCGGACACGCGAGTGCACCTGCGGGTGAAGTACGCGTGGGAGCGTGGTACGCGCAGTGCCGGCTAATTATGTGGCACTCCTACGTTCCACGCGGCACAGGTGTCCACGGTTTCTTTGCCCGCTGCCAATTCTCTAACGTACCGGGTGTTTCGGAATCGCCGACCTCCGCGTCGACTGCAACGACGTTTGACTTTTCGTTTTTCACGTTTCTTTTTGCGGTTACCATTTGTCCACCGAGTTTATTTAACGTTACGCGGCTATTGTAAAACGCTCTGCGATCCTACAATATTGTACGACATTTTGCAGAATTTTGCGTGAAATTAATTGAATTTTTGATCGAGAGGATGGTTTGTCGGTCGATGATAGACTGCTGTAACGATTTACGAAGGATTGTATTTTTATCGGTCACCGGGTGTGTAACCGGTATGTACCTATAAGACAAGTTCGGTTCCATTGAGAAATGGGTCAAACGGTCGCTCGTTTAAGTAAAGCCCGTCGTGTCGCGGAAAATGGGGAAGCTTTAGCATTTCCTCATGGAAAGAATTCTCCAAACTGGAGAAACGAGTGACCGAGCAGACCGGAAATGGTAACCTGCGACGATCGAGATTACCGTTCCATTTTGTCTGGCATGAGACGTTCTAATCTATTGAACACTTGGTTAAAGAAATTCCATAGGAATAGAACCTGATTATCTGACACGTTTCACATCATTTTCCCATTGTTGTTATAAAGTCATCTACAAAATTCCATGGCGACGATACCATAACCCCTCAAACATTCATTTTAATCATTATTTCATTGGAATCTACCAAAAATCATATTCAAGCGGGACATCAACTATCCAAGTAGAATTGTCCTTGAAAGGACAGCCTTAAAAGAAAGCTGTGATAATAAAGTAAACAGTGTATTAATACATTAATCCTGAAATAAATCTATTAATTCACCATCAATGTAATCTATCGATGAATAATCTACTAATTAATCGTTAATCAATCTAATTAGATATATCAAAACATTAATACATTCTACAACATATCTTAGATCTCTCATCTAACCCTTTGTGGACGAAGACTTTGAAGAACACAATACTTGCAACGTATCAAGCTAAATTATACATCGAATGTTTAAATAATAGAAAAAAAGGAAACTACACTGATCTGCTGTTCAAATAATTTAATACTAGAACTAACAAGCAGTCAAGTTGACTTTTCAAAATTTTTCTAACCCCAAGAGTGCATCTATCAAGATCACTCGAAACTTAGTTTGCGTATTAATAAAACAATTTCTTAAGAAATCTCTTAACACGTTGACTGCCTTGAGGGTCACCGGTGACCCCAACTAAATCGAATCACCATAGTACACTAAATTAAACGATGATTATTTGATAACATTTCTGTATTATACATAACACTCTTTAATACGGTGACATTCAGCTAGATTAACGTACAATAATAACAATACAATAATCGAATAAATTAATATTTCATTTTTTCCATTTTGCACATTTTGCTCCAATTGTGCGGCATTCAACGTGTTAAAGAATCTATTGTTTCCTCAATAATTATAAAAGAAGAGTTAACCCTTTGAACTCTGTAGGTTCCAATTTAGCACCAGTTATAATATTAAATGCTTTAATGAATCTTAACGAAACTACCCTAAAATTATTAGATTTTTCATATCCCAAATTTTGTGCTGAGAGGAAAAATAAAAGATCGAAGAAATGTTATAGCATTTCTAATTTTCGCTAGGAATACTATAAAAATTAGTTGCAGTTGCTGATAGATTACAAAACAACCTGGAGTGCTAAGGGTTAAAAGAAGAATTTCATATTGACCCATCTGGTTCTAGTGTTAATCGTTCGTTCGCAGCTCAGTGTTCCAAGCATGAACATTTCACGAAACGTCGACATTCGTCCACAAAGTGTTAACACTAGGTTTACGGGCATTTATTGTACACGTCATTCTATTATCCCTAAAAGAATTGATGCTCGTTTATTTAGATTGTGGAAACTGGAGATTTGATAGTAGGTAATTGGGGTACATGTCAGTGTGATCGCATCAATCGAAATCGGCGTAAACATTTACAAAATAATATTTCTAAAATCCAATATGCGTCAATTCGACGCGTTCTGTAAACCTAGTGTTAAAGATTCGACTCCCCGTTTCGATTCTGCATTCGCATTGAACCGTTTTGGCGGTCGAGCAGCTGAACTGCTAGCGCGCCACGATCGCGCGCGGCGTTTCAATGGCTCGCGCGTCGACAAGCCGGACAATTTGCCCCGGTCGGTCGGGTTCCCTCGGGCGCGGTCCTCTCGTTTTCATTTTCTCACGACTTTGTCTCCATTAATCGCATCCCCCTGTCCGTCCGTTCGTCCGCGGGCCTGAATAATTTGACACAGTCCCGGCTCGCGACACGCGAAACCGCCCGCCGAGGAACGTCGTCTTTGGAGGGCATCCAAATCGTTTATCCGGGAAACCGCGAAATTTCCGCGACGGCGGCGGATTCTTGCCGAGTCCGAGCGTGTGGCAAGAATCCCCGACGGTCCACGCGCTTGCGAGGACAAGACTATCTGCCGCCGCGGCGAGCGGAACGCGGAGAACCGTGAGAGAAGCCGACACGGCTGAAAGCTGAAAAGTCAAGGTAGCAAGAGACACTTCCACTGACGGTGTTCAGGCTACCTCGGTGTTTCACGCATGATTATTTACGCGTGGTAACAACATAGGATAGAAAAGACCGAATGTAACGGATGTAACGATAGAGAACGAAGCACTCTGAATTTTTCTATCGTTACATCTGACGCATTCGATCTCGCTTCCGTTCTTTCGTGAATGGAAGTGGTCCCTTGTGTCTTTGACTTTGAGCTTTTAGGACGGGCAAGAGGAGTTGGATTTTATGGTTTTGATTGGTTATCTGTAACTGTATTGAGGAATAAATTAGTATCAGAGAATAAGATGAGAAAAGATGAAGACAAATGAGAACAGAGTTTCTCTTGCCATCGAGTCGTCTTGCAATTGTTTTCTTCGTTGCATAGGAGAAGAGGCCTAATTAGTATTTGGTATTCGCTATGGTTATGCATATCCAATCGAAGCTATAGGGTACATTAGGGATGGTTGATTTTTCTGGGGAGAACTATTACATCCGAAGTGTCATTGATACCTAAGAAAAAGAAGTATACTTATGAAAGTAGATACGTATAAACGAGAAATAAATGAGATTCAGGAGATCGGCCCATTCGGTCCAGAGTTATCCCAGCAGGAGAGCCCTCTTGCCCCGTGTCGCCTCGTAGCTCTTTCCCTACACGAGGAGTATTTATCGCGCCATTCGAATTACAAACGTTATCATTCGCGTCTCTCGCTTCCGTGTCGTTAGCAATGAATCCGAGAATTCCTCGAAAGTTATGTATCGCAAAGATGTCTGGCTGATTGTCCCGGGCGGAATGGATTGAATATAAATCGCGATGTTAACGGCACCGCGTGTGCCCATGAGGTAGCGATAAATATTTGCAGCGTCGCGTCGCGTCGCGCGCGTTGCGACGATTTCTGTCCGTTGGATTCGATGAACGGTGGTGTCTCGTAGCTCGCGCCACGCCGGACCAGCGCTATCCAGTGGCGAGTCGCATGTAACTGGTGTAACGAGAGAACCTGGCACCCGCAGGTAGGCCTTGCCAGGAGGATGGGGGCCCACGATGGGGGAGTGCCATTGCTCTAACATCGCTATCATGCAGCTGTTCCATGAGCTGAAGCAGCAGTTCCCTGCGCTCCCTGATCACGTCGTCTCCCAGTGCATCGCCCAGGTATAGGTGCTCTTTGTCCACCATTGCTGTTCACGGAGGCTCGATCCGATCCACGAACAACCCGGACTCCTCGGTGCTTCTGGTACCAGTTGACGATGCCAACTGATCAAAGCGTTTCAGCACTAGCGCTGAAATATACTAGCCGCAAGGCAGAACGATGGAATGACTTGGGTTTCGGATAGACTGATGCTCGAGGTTGCAACTTCGAGCGTTGAGTTTCTTAAACGATATTTATAAGATTCGATATACTTAACACTAGGTTTACGGGCATTTATTGTACAGTTTATTCTATTGTTCCTAGGGAAGTTGATATTCGTTCATTTAGATTTTGGAAATTGTAGATGTAGAAATAGACGAAACGATTGAAACATTTACCAAATAATGTTTATAAAATTCAATCTGCGTCAAATTGACGCGTTCTGTAAACCTAGTGTTAAGTAAGCTTGGTGTCATTGAATAATATCTGTCGTTCTGCCTTGCGAACACTGATGTATCCGGTTCCTCGAACTGGATTTTTCTATATCGTTATCCCGAAGAATGGTACCTGGTCCCAGGTAGACCGGTAAACGGATTCTATTTGAAATCGCGCGTAGATCGATTTCTCTGGGACCAGAGCGAAGCAAAGAAATAACTGAACGGTATTGCGAAACAGAGATAGTGATAATGATATTTTCACGGTTGAAGGACATTTTGCGGCGGTGTTGCGATCGAGTACTCCGGGAACGGCGTCCCGGTTGCACAGAGTGTGCTCCTAACCAGTCTGCAAAGATTTGCTCTCCCCGCTCATCCGTCATCGCTAAAAACGAAACCAAAGCACGTCAACGACTAACAAGCGGGTACGGCTCGCGTATCCATAACTTCCGGGGTTTGAGAATTAACGTCAGAACTTCTTCTTCTCCCGCTTCCTGTCGTTGCACGAGCGTGGAACCTGTGTGTACGTATGCCTCCTTTCAGCTAAACGTTTCGCTCTTTTATTTATTCTTAATCCTTCCGTAGCGCGGTCACCGACGCGACGATGTACACCGGTGGACACGCTAAACGTTGATCTAATCCCCCCGAGACGGAAGCGCGGAGGTGTATTCGGCGCTTCCGGTTGCACGATATTAATCACTGGCAAGCCTCGTCGTCCTAGGAGACCGCGGAATCCGAGAGTCTCTAACCGTTTGCGGTCCAGGTTTGTCCGATTCCGGCGAACGCGCCGATTATTTCTAACCGCATCTAAATCGTAGCTCTCTCTCCGACGATCCCAACGTTTAACCTTTTGGCGACCTATAGAATTACATTGCAACCAGCAACAAAGTGCATAAGCTATCGGCAACAGAGAAAGAACAGAGCCTATAGAAGTACACGGAAACCACTGCGGTAGCGTGTACACAATAGCCAAAAGGTTAAGAGATCACCTGGACCGCAGATGGTTAGCGCTTCCCGCGACAACCCTCGAGTCGAAACTAGTCGGCGGACCGTTGCGGAAGAAGAAGCCGGTCGTTCCCTAAAAATAATCCTGAAGCTTCCGGTCGAGATGGCCTCGAATAGCCGATCCTCGGGGACCGATCCCGGAAAACTGGCTGACCCGGGTGCGTCTGTGCGTTCCAGAACAGCCACGATCGAGAGATATGCGCGAGAAGCCTCCGCGCCACGCAAGAATCACGACCGTCGCCGGGCGCTTTCCCTCCAGCCGCGGCCTGCGGCGTCCTCCAGCAGCCTCAACAGCACACCCAGCAACAGCAGCAGCAACAGCAGCAGCAACAACGAGCGAGCCCCGCCGCGCAGCAGCGTTGCTGCGCGATGAGCCAGCCCCAACGAACCGTCGCGAGCAGCAACAACGGGAACCCGCGACCACACAGACCAGCCTCGCTGGACATTGGAGCGTCGCGGCGCTGTCCCCTTAGCTGCACACGGGCAGCAGCGATCTCCGCCTCGTCGCCGATCGCTGGTAACCCGGTGACACCCTCCTCGGCGCCACCTGCCTGCACCGTCAGGGGCTTCTTCGACGATTGCGGCGCGCTACCGACGACCACCGACGCGAACTGCAACAATCACGTCCAGAACAACGCGGGAAACGAGCCGGCCGGGTTCGAGCTGAACGTGAACGTTGCCTGTAGCCCTGCTGGCAATCGCGGTACGCATTCCACGGAGACCAGGGACCTTTTTGTCTTTTTGCTACCGATGAGGCTAGGATGAAGCTAGGACGAGATAAGGATCTGTAGGTGATTCACGCTAGGTTTACGGAATGCAGTTTGGTGTGAATTCTATTTGGTACTTGTTCACGTCGATTTTGATTGTATCAATGATCCTATTTAGTTGTATTTCAACTACTGTTGAGATGTAAGTGAACAAACGTCGGTTTCTCTAACAGCAATAGACAGATTGTAATCGATATCCGTGAACCTAGCGTTAACGCTGGAATTGTTTTAGAACTCATAGGTCGAGATAGTTTCCTCCTCTACAATAGAACGTACACGATTCAGAATGTAGTTAAAATTGTGGTCTAGAAATAAGACACCTATTTGATGTTAATAAGAGCGGCAAATCGGTGGTCTCGATAATTGTCGGAAATGTGGCGCGAAGAACGGTCTCGCAAGAGTGCACCGGCGATCGTTTCTTGCGAAAACGAACGAAAGCGAGCTGCAATGGTAGCACGTGGAGGAGACTATTTCGCGCGGTCCCTGCGCATGGGGTCCGAGCCATTTCCGTAATCCGCGGTGGCATCGAGTTGCAACATGGTTGCAGAATAGTTGATGAATTGGATACATGCGACGAACCGGTTGCGCAACAAGCAATTACGTCGCTCCTCGAGTACGTCGCGTCGGTATGGAAACGGGAATAAAACAGGTTCCATCCACGTGCAGCGACGACGGCCGATCGTTTTTAATCGCGATCTTGCCACGCGGATGTTTTCCGCGGATCGATCGGTTTCCGGGACAGTCGTACCACGCGCGGTCGTGTTGCTCCTAGCCGTCGACTTCTTTTCATCCCCGCCGATCATTCACTGTCCCACCTTATCGCGGACCATTACACGTATATTTATAAACTCTATCGCGCTCGTTTTCCGGGAGAATTACATTATCCGAACAGACGTCTGGCTATCTGCCACTTTTGCCACTTATTGCAACCATCCTCTGGCTGTAATTTCTGTAAACATGAAAATAAGTAGTGAGCAACGATCGGACACGGTGGAAGCGTATCGGCGAGCCTCGGTTAAGAAATTCGAGCCAGACATCAATCTCTTACAAAAGCATCACCATTCCATGCCACTCAATCCACCGAGCGAATGTAATCAACCCTTCGCGCTCGAAAGTCTTCCATTCTCAAGAGATCCGTATAGATCGATAGATCTATTGGTCCTGAATTCGTCGTGCTGGACAAACGTCCACCGATCTTCAGAGGGATTCCTGAAAATGTTAAAACCGAATCGTCGATCTTTAGACTTCCGAACGGTGCCCACGATCGGTGGCGCCTGTAAACGAACCGATCTGATCGTCGATCCACGGGCACACTACGCGGACCCGTTGCTCAGCGTGGAGAACGTCGCCGGGCCGCAGATCGATCACACGCGAAGCTACACCTCCGTCAGCCTGACACTCAGGCCGCCGTCCTCGGAGCCGCAGCCGCCGATCGACATCAGATCGCAGGGCTCGAGCTTGACCTACTCGAGTTCGTCCCTGGACCCGCGAGGCTTCCAGAGTCGCCTGCAGATCAGCATCGGCGCGGGAGCCGTTGGCAGCGTGGCGGCTGCCAGAATCAGGCCGCCGATGGGCCCCAGCAGGCCCAACAGCTTGATACCGCCGGTACAAACCGGTCCTCAGAGGCCGCCAGGTACGTCCCGCCCCTGGCCTCGAACGGTTGCTCGTCTCTGTTCGTCGCTGGACAAATTTATTCCAGTAGAGATATTTATCCGCCGAGTTTCAAACATTTTAGCACGGTACATTCGTCTAAAGCTCGTTATCATGAAGACGGTAGCTAAATATCTTGAAGCTGAATACGAATCGTTAGTTGTATTGATACGAGAATCATTGAACAGCAATTGATACGTTAGAACGAAGAACATTTGGACTCTATGTTTCAACCCTCAGACTAGGGTAAGTCGATGGCCTAGTTCTTTAATGTTAGAACTATCGAGCACTTAAACGGTCTTTCTAAAATTTCCTTACAACTAAAAGCGTGAATTTATCAAGATTTCAATTGAGTTATAGTTTAGGTATCACTAAATCAACTTCTTTAATTTCTTAAGTCCCCGTCTCGGCAATAATCGTAAAAGACATTAGGAGTTGGTCCCTTTTATCATTCCTAAATTCTTCTTTTAATTATTGAAAAAAACAATAGTCTCTAAGAAATCCCTAAAGAAATTGCTTTAGTAATACGTGAATTAAGTTTCGAGTGATCGTAGTCTCAACAGATCTAGGGGTTTCTATAGAAAAATGTTCAAAAGTCAACTCGACTGCGTTCCAGTGTCAAAGACCTGTTACATCCTACCATTAACACCCAACGAAAAGAGATACAAGAACACTTCAATCTCTACGAGATTCAGTGTACCAAAGTTGAAAATACAGAGATCGAACGATCTAAATGAAATAGTCATCTCACCTACGGGTCTCGCCTGGAAGTATCCTAATCGGAGCATGTCTTCCAGGCCTTCCAGCAGGACCACCCAGCCAGTTGCCGCGGCCGACGACAACGATGAGCGCCCCAACCACACCCTCGGTACCGTCTGCGACGAACATTGTCCCTCTCATCAGCCTTCCAACGACACCGTCAGGACCGACGACGACCTCGCCGCCCTCCAGTCCCGTTGGCGAACGGATACAGGCCAATTCCGATCCGAATCGATCGCCGTTGAATCAAGGTACCCTTCCCCGCCCCCAGGGCACAACCCTGCGACGAGATTCGAAAATAACCGTCGGTCTATTTTTGCTGAACACCGGTGCGTTACCACCACTACCACCACCACCGCCGCCGTCGTCGTCGTCGTCGTCGTTGTCGCCACCCCCCCACGACGACGATGTGCGTGTGTGCGGACGCGTAGAGTCTTTTGTTTTTCGGGTGGCTCGCTTCGTATTATATAGGAGGTTGATACACGTAGTATATTTACCTGCGAGAACCGACCAGTCTGTCCGTCGCACGTATCTACGCCCACGCGCGTAACACTGAGAACGATATTTACGCATTCCTGACCCCACGCCTCCGTCTATACATAGCCAGGCTCGCGGTTACTCTACGCGGACCACCTGATCCGCTTTTCCTTCTCACCAGCGGCGTCGTCTCGGTGGGTGACGACACGTTTCCTGAACGGATCCGTGATTCGAACCTTATCTGTAGATTGTACCGATTAACCCTTTGCACTCGGAAATCTGGGAATGTTCAATGTCTGCTGATGAGATGTAGATTATAGTCTTTGAGAGTTAAATGAGGAAATTACGTAAATTAAGGGAAGATGTTTTATTTAGGTGTTTCGTGTATCGGTTTATATGAAGTTTAACGTTATGTATGATTTTATAATTTTGTATGTCAAGTCAAGTTGACAGAGAGAGATTTCGAGTCTAAAGTGTTAATTGTAAGTGGTAGGCGTTGGTATTAGCGCAGGCAATGCGAATGCTTGGAGATTTTCTTCCATGAACTGGTTCCTTACGGTTTACAGTTGGAAGTTGCTGGATCTTTAATACGTAACCGAGCTGATTTGATTAAAATTTGATTTTGATACAAATTTGAGGAGGAACGGATGAGAATCTCCATAGCGTAAGAATCCAAAAGGTTTTGTATATATCGCGACACCTGTGCTTTTAGCGTCTGTAAATGTTTGTAATGTTTGAATGCTTCCTGTAACGATACAGTGGCGGAGCACCAAAGGAAATTGGTAGCCGAACAGTTAGCCAGGAAAGAAAGGCTCGCCAGGGAGTTGAGGGCCGAGAAAGGACGACTCGAAGCGATGAAGAAAGAGCTGCAGTCTCTTTCGAGACCCTTCGATTCCTCGATGCCGCCGCAGGTATGGTGTACGCTTACAAATTCTCAAGAACATCGACGAGTTTCACTGTGAAAGTCCGTTCCGTAGGAGCTGAAGAGGAAATTAAGGAGCGAAATCTATCAGCTGCAGGTGGAATGCGACAGATTGGCGGATGAAGTGGATCAGTGGTCAGATCCAAGAGGTAGCTTCACATTCTAACTCCTAAATTAACATATTAAGACATTGAGTGTCTTGCGTGGAAGGTTTCTGATGGCGAGTCGAGTAACGTTAAGCACAGCTGTCGTCTATAGTAGTCGAGGAAAGATTGTTGTCACTGCGTTAATTTCTAGTGCCTTTGGGTGAAACGAATGAAGAATTCTATCAAGATATTTATACTGGTCAGCCGTTACCACCGAGCTCGACCAGTTTCAATCCTCCGCCATTGCCTAGTCAACCGCCCGCTTGGCAACCGGATGTCACCGGAAATAACGTTGACAGAGAAGAACGGGATGGTCCCTCTTGGGTCTGCAGAATGTGCACGTTCGATAATCATCCGTTGATGAACAAATGCGAACAGTGCGACATGCCGAGGCTGCCGGATCATGGAAACGCAGGTACGGCTTCCAGGAAACCGGGCGAGGAACTCGCCAGCTCGTTAACGCGCTTGGACGTCAATCAGAAACCTCCGACACCGCCGGAGTAACAAACGTGTGCCTTAACAGCATGTGACTTTCTTTGAACTGTTCCTACTTTTTTCTTTGTTTTGGAAGATTGACTGACTTTTACTCCGTACTGTGATGAAGTGCATAACCAAAGGTGATAATTGAATACTATAAGGCTCTTTCGGAAACAAATGTATTGAGCGTCGCGAGAAATACATGCGACATTAATAAAACAGGATTTAACTTGTACTTAAACGTAACGCTTGGACAAGTGTTGTTTTTTTTAATTAATCTTAATATCCTTTTGCGTGCCTTTCAAAGAATATGAAATATTCCATTTGGCACTGAGAGGGTGGGAAAGTAACGTGTTGTAAATTTGAGCTAAATGGAAACGCATGTTTTGTGTGTTATGTGTAGTGAATGCATAGTAGTAACCTGTTACCGTGTGCTGTTGCTTTTTATTGCGAATAACGGTAAGTATAAGATTGTGAGAATGCAAAGAGATGTACAGTAGTGTTGTTAACGATAGAAGCAGTGTAATAGAATTCCAATGTTCGATTTACAGGCGAAACACAAGATATTCATATACGAGTCACACATCATCACAACTTTTCACCGAGTCGTGAGTATACTTTGGAGTATATTCCACAATGTAGTAGTTTTAAGGAAAATATAGCATGCGGTAGTATGCATAGTAAAGTAATTGTTTATTTATTTTCCAGGAACAGTACATAGTTGGGTGGTATGATGTGAACTGCATTAGAAATTTGAGAAACTGTATATAAAATTATTTAAATTAAATAAAAAAAAATTGTTGTAGGAAATCAACAGATTGCCAGTGGAGGGCACAGAAGTTTTAATAACTTAATTCAGTTCTTGTTTCTTTTTTCTTTTTATTTACGACAACGTACATCATGTGAAATTAATATATCATTTGATATATGTACATATATATACATATATACATCTATACATATATATGTATATGTATATACATAATTTAACTTTCTTGATACATAATACGGGATTAAGATTGGGAGAACGCATCTGCACTTTCCGTTATTAAACGGTAAACGACTTAACAGTAGTCTAACTCCTATTTGTATGAGTTTTGAAATATTATTTAAAATACAAGGTATTTGTAGTAAGTCCATTAGTGTGAAGTTCTCCCATTATATGGCTGTACCCCTTTCCAAATTCAGCTTAGTCTCTCGAGTATATTCTCCATAGAACCTCTCCAGTTTCTGGTTGAACTTGGCATTGCGTTCATTAATATAATCAATGTCCGCATCATCGTTGTGCATTCTCCTTCTGCTATACTTATCCCTCTTTGCAATTCTGCGACAAAATAATACATATTATTATATGTGTGCTACATTACATCGAACTACATAGTATTGCAATACTAACTGTTTTTCCAAGTCTTCCACCATCTTATCTACAGCCTCCTTCTTATCCTCATGAAGACCATGCAATATAGTGTTTCTATCCCCATAGAAAGCTGTTCCTAACTTGTCCTTGGCTTCATCGTATGACTCCATATTTGGTTTGATATTCTTCACTAGCCTATTATATTGACGTATAGCTGCTTGCTCATAATCTGAAAAGCCTGGATCCGGATTCTTTTTGTTCCTCTTCTTCCTTGCTATCCGCTCTGCCTCTGTTGCATCAATGTGCAATAATTTCGTTCTTTCATAGTCCTCTCCCTACAAAATACACACAGTATAAATACATATATTTTCTTAACAATATATATTATTATATACCTTCTCTTGTGCCTCCTTCCTCGCAGCTTCATCTTGCACAATCCATTCTGCTTGTCGCTTGCGGGATTCCCAATTAGAAGGCAGCTTGTTTCTCTTATCCTCTTCAACAACCTCTTTATGATTCTGTTGTCTAGCTTCATTCTACAAAAAATAACACCCTATAAGAAACATTCCCCCTAAAAACCGTTTCCACATCCAAAAGCCATAAAAAACAAATCATTTCCTAGCCTCCTATTTACTAACAAACCAACATTCTCATACCCTCTTCGCATGTAGATCCCTCAATCGCTTCATCCTCTCCGCATGCTTCTCGGCGAACGATTTCTCGCCGGAACTCGTCCCATTCTCCATCGCGAAATATTTATTCCCAAATAAATCCTACCACGAAACAAGCTTCTGTCACCCTTCGAGGTTAGAACGCAATTGTTCAGGTCACCACTTAACCGTCAGGTCATGGACGGTGACGTTTCCCGTGGAACCGTACAGATGTCACCCTGCTACGATTCATCGACGAATAAGGTGAGCTCGAGAATTGGTCCGATCGTTGTTGATCGCGGTGGTAGGGTCGCCTGAAATCGATCTTCCGCTTCCGAACGGACGGGAGCGCGATAAGCGGACCGACGAAGATTCCTAGAGCGCGGCGGTATCCGTGGGACTGACTTCGCGTCGGGGAAAAGTCGGGTGAATTTTTCGTTCCGCCGGTAGGATCAAGTGTACCGGCCGTGGTACAATCGCGAACGGCTCGGCCCGACGCACGCTTTGCCCCGCGTTTGCGCGAGCCCAAAGACGGCACAGTGAGAGACGTGACGCAGAGAATTCCTCTACGGCTGCCCGCCTGGCGCTGAGGATAGCTGCCGAGCTTTTTGAGCATTTTCCCGCGGGCTCGCGCGTCACAGGCTGCCACTAGCACCCGCGGCAAATCGAAGGGGGCAGGAAATCTTTCGCCACGCGACTCTCGCCGCGCGACTAACTTATATACTCTCCCTATACCGTTATGGAGACTCTCGAATCGAGTCGCGTGTGCCGCCTCTGCGGCAAGCAATCCGGTATCTCTATTAATATATTCGACAAGAATGAGAACCACGTGAGGAAAATCAACGCCGTTCTACCGATCATGGTACGTCATAAATCTTCAAAACTCTTCCTCTCCGTTTTGGCCACGGGCCGTTTTTTCCGCGTGCCCAACGTGTCATCTCCCGACGGCCGTGCGCGTACGCCCCCTCCTCAACCACCTTTCTCGCCAGGAATCGAGTAATTTATTTTTCGAAACGACCGTATTCGAACGCCTCTATTCCTCCACATGCTCTCGGTACACGGTTTTACAGATGCTCCTCTGTTACGGGCTGAACCCGTTGCGACAAGTGGTATTTACGTTTGTCAAAAGTGAGGTTATCATTACTTTACGCGCCAATATGCCTCATTAGCGAGTCCCACGTATTGCGTAACTTTAAAAGCGTAATCGTAGCTTTTCGTTCGCTCGTTGCGTTGGAAACGTTGAATTTTCCACTTGCCGGCGGAAGGATACGTTGATTAAAGGATCGGGCTGAAAGCGCGGGACGGTATCGATATCAACAGCTTGGATCTTGTTTCCGATAGAATGTTCCGAGTTAAAGAGGGTTGATGGTCACCTTGAAGCCATACGGAACCACTTGGAAGCTATTTACATTATTTATACCGACACTCTGATTTCCTTTTGTTAACTGTTGTTCTAGAATCATCGACGTCATTGTTTCCTGTAAAATAAAAAAGTCATCGGTATCTATGTATCAAAGACTCGAATACTCTCTAATCATTATTATCAGTCATTACACTGAATCTAATACTGATTATATTATCTAATTCGCAGAAGCTACGTTGTACATAGTAACGCTGCTTAGATTATTCGATATCTTGACCTTGGAAACGAAATGTTCTTACTGGAATGACGTAGTCACTTGTCCTCTATTAAAATCAGAATCGAATGGCTGATCTTTTTTGTAAATGTTATTTAGCTTTTTCAATCGGATAATTTAATGCTGCAGTTAATTAATGGAAGAAGACATTCACTCGCTCGACTTTTAAGTCTAATACAATTGTACTCGTTATGTATGCGTGACGTTGGATAGGACTCGGCTGACGTGTCTGTTAATCGCACGACGATTCTACTTATTTAAACCACGTGTACGAGACAGGTTTTAGGAACTTAATATTCAACAACGTTATCGTATTTTTTTCATTCGAATTGATTGTCTTGCAATTTCGAAAGTATCTCGTGTAACATTCAATTTCTAACAACACATCTCACGTCCCCGTGATTTCACGGTGAAAAAATCACATCCTCCCCCCAACCTTTCACGCACCGTCGCGACACGCTCAGCATCCCCACCCCTTGTCATCAGCGTCTCCCGATCATGATCCTTGCCGGATAAAATATCTGAAACAGTAAGTAGCAAACGGTCTGCTTTAAAATGAAGATCTCTCAATAGAAATCTCTCATTTATCGCAGTCAATGTTCCAAGCAATGTTGCTGGGAGGATACTCGGAATATTTGAATTAAACCTGAAAATAAATAGACTTTCACAAACGGTCACGATTTCTCGTGTAACGTTTCCCCGTGATATTTTATCGTCGAAAAATATTCTTCGGACTAGACTCGAAGTAAAAAATTCAAGTATCCATATTTCATCGATCCTGTGGAGACCATGTGGATGAAATATTCTATCGATCACGTATCATCCATAGGTGCACGAGATGGATCTACTGCCGAAACACATGTGCCATCGATGCAGCTACAAGCTGGAGGAGTTCCACAAGTTCTACGTGGACTGCCTGAAAACGGACACGGACCTGAAGAGCCAGCTGTCGTGGATGGGGAAGAATGATCCTTTGAAGCGGGTCGGCATACCGATGGTGCACATCGAGAACATCAAGACCAAGATCGAGCCGCCGGACTACGACGCGTACGACATGGCCCCCATGGTGGGCAACATGAGCTACATAAACTCCATGAGCCCGATGGCCTTCGAGCCGGAGGACATCTCGTACGCCGCGTACAGATGTAGGTGTTGCTGTGATAAAATGGACCAAAGTAACCGGACTATACCGACGAGCTATCAGACCACCACCGCGGTGCCTCGTTGCAACCGGCTGAGCAACGTGGAACCGGAAATCAACGAGCACGTTAATGTCTCCCAGTCGCCGAGAAGGAATCCCCTAACCGATGAGAAGTACAGAGAGCGGTCAACCGTGTTGACGCAGGTGGATGGGAACTGTAGGTTACAGAAAGCGCATCCTAATCATTCGAGCCTAACAGAGAATATTAAGAGCGCGGGCGTTGTTAAGAAAGACAAGACAAAGAACGCGATTGTACGTAATCTAAGACCTAGAAAGACTTTCGTGAACTATGTAGGGGCTAGAAAGAAATCAACGTTGTCGCAGTTGAAGGTTGCGGAATTGAACGGAGTAACGTTGCATACGCAACCGAAGCTGGAGATAGATGAGATCAAAGTGGAGAAGTTCGAGGATTTCGGGGGTCGCGTCCTCAGGCCCAGGAAGGGGACGATTGATTACACAGAATCGAAAAGGAAGTATTCGAGATCCTTGATTAGAAACCAAAGACCACGAATGGAAGAGGTTCACGCGGGCAAAGTCCGGAATATCGTGAATAAACTGAACTCGTCATCGGAGAACATGTTGCCTGCTACTCTAAATACTATTAAACACTACTGCGAGGTGTGCAATACGAAATTCCTTAACAAAGAATTGTTTAAGCTACACGTATGCTATCCTTGAACCGCGACCGATGTGATCAAATAGAGATATATTTTTACTCGTGCAGATTATAAGAATATTTTGATGAGATGATAAGGTTCGCGTTGCTTTTGATCTATTGGCATGACGTTACTCGAGGTAATAGGGATGTATCGAAACATGGGACCCCGATGGAAAGTACTCCACATCACTGTTGTCGTGCGAAAAAACCATAGACCAGCGAAAATTATGTACCTTTAGGATGTATTTTGATAACGAACCGTAGAAAACATTAATGATGTAGTATTTTGTTATTTTTATGAACAAAGATGTACACATACGAGAGATTGTCAGATATTCATATAAAATGTTACGGCGGATGTTTCAGATGTATACGTTTAAGGAGTTTATGTACAGTCACTCAGAAACTCTGCATATGACCCATAAGTTTGCGGTATTCGAGAAATTATTGTCTACTATGATCAATTGCGGAAGTTAAATCAATGACTTCATCCCCTGAGAATATTTACAGTTTTGATCTTATTAGCATGGATAAAAAAGAAATGTTTACTTTGAATATGTATAGCGAATTCATGGGTTTTATGTAAATATCCGTGACTACAAAATAAAGATTCACGAAACGCCTTCAGAGTTTAATAGATATATTCATATTATTATTATATACACAAATATAAATATATATTAATATAAGCATGTATAAATATATATTTATATTTTATGAAATGTAAAAAAAAATATAGATTCATATACAAATATTGTGATATGCAGGTGTTCCGCGTGTATAGTTTACAGTCATTCTGCACACCACCCTTCCACGAAAATAGAATTAATTGCTTTTACCTCGAATGATTTATTTTTTCCTTCTAAAGAAAGTGTATCTACGATATTTATGATATGTAAGCGGGTTTGTGCAAAATGGTTATTATTGGTGTTCTGTGCATTCTAATCTGAATTGTTATGAAACTTAAATTCTATAAGATATTGTTATCGCTTGCTAAACGCACTCGATTTTTCTTGTGCACCTATTATAAATTTAAAAAAAAATGTTCTTTAAGATTAATTATTAATTTCTCAAATAAAAGGATATAAATAAACTACAATTACAAAATAAAAAGTAATATTTTCCATTAACGAAAACGTCTGGTACTTAAATCAATGAAAAAAATATTTCTTTATTTTATGTGTCCAGAAAAATTGGAACTGTTTTATTTTTATTAACACTAAATTGATAGATGAATTTATTTGTAATTCGTTAACAACCTCATTGCACATTGTTGTTTCGTAATTTATTTATTTTGTGCAAGGGTGTTAAATATTGGGGTACGTTACTGGACAGGTGAGGTCGCTGGGAAGCGACCATCGAGCGAATTAAAACTGACAAACAAACAAAAAGTACGGCAAATGTCAAACGATTTTGAAAAGATGATTGATTACGTTAATTATAGTGGCCAAAAGTTGTGTCAGTAAAAAATCCGAATGTCTTCTAATTCGAAAAAGTCCCCTCGATTCGAGGATGTAAGTAACATCGATTGTTATACAACTTTTACTTTAACCTGTTCGCATTTGCAAAGCACATCTGACGCCGTTGTTTTCTTGTATCGGTTTTCTTTTATATTACGATTTTTGAAAGAATTGTTTTCTATTAGAAAACGGTAATGATAACTACGGTTTCTATTTTCTTATAGTATTCAATTTCGTGCGCAATTAATATAATTTTTGTGTAGCTAATATCAACTGAAGATGATACCTTGGGCTCTTCCATAAGTCTTAGTGTAGGTGAAAATTCAATTAGAATAAAAGAAAAACCCAAGGTGAATAAAGATGCAGCACCAAGCGAGAAAAGTGAGAAAGAGAAATGGTGGCTGAAAAAACCAGATAATAGATTCGAGGTCTCCAATGCTATTCAGATAGAAGTAAAAGTGAAACAGACTCCATCCCCTTCGCCGGATATTAGTTCTTCAATGAAAGAATTTCTGGAGAAGGAAAAAATGTGCAAAGTAATTTAAAATATTATTTACAAGTGATGTAATAACCATTATATATAATACATTACTTTAATGTATTTTGTCGCATATTATTATGTTTTATATAGGCCATACATAGATATGAAATAGAAGCAAAGGATAAAGATGACACCTTGTGTGATATTTTAGCTTCCGCAGCTTTTGACAAATATCCATCTGATTTTGAGAGTAAGTCTAACATATGTACATTGATGTGAATTGAAAAGATTAGACATATTAATCTGATTTTTTTAGCTGCTCCCAGTGTTTCGTATAGTCTCTAATAAACAAAAACATTAGAATAAACAACGTTTTTTTGTGCAGATGCGACCGATGAAGATATAGGTAGTATCCTAGAGGAAATGAGTAAGATAGCTGGAGCTCTCAGTCCAAATTCTGCTCCAGATCATACGAAATCTAGGAACTCTTCCAAGAATCCCACAGAGGAAGAGAAATCTGTAGAAGAGTTGCTCGAAGAAGCTGAAAAACTTGTAAGGAAAAATAGTAGTAGTTTATCCAAGAGCGGATCAAAAACTGATACTTTAGTACCTGAAAATATTCCTGAAGATGCAGAGGGTCTTAACAGAGTTAGGCAATTGGAAGCTGATATCTTTCAAATGATAGAAGAGGAGGTGCATAAAGAAACAGAGAAAATTAAAAAAAGTCCGAAAAGCGAGAAGAAAAGGGAACACAGTCCTGGGTTCGAAGTCATATATGAAAATGTGAACAGTTTAAGAGCACCAAAAACATTGGAGCTTCAGAGAAGAAAATTTGAAGAACAGAAGGTAGAAGTATCAAGTAGTTCTGATTTGGATGATCCAATTGAAAGGCATTCTAAGTCAGAGGAACTAAAGAGCATAAGGAAAATGGAATCAGACAAGGATAATCTACAGAAGGAGATTATCGATGTAGATAAAGACTTCTTTGAAGATTTATTAAAGAAATCTAAAGAGAGAGCTGAAGGAGGGATGTCAGGCAGTTCAAGCTTTGGGCAAGAAGACTTCTCACATTTTTTAAAGCTTTTGCAAGGTCAGGCCGATAAAAAGGAACAAGAATCAAACAATCTCACAGATTCTTTTCGTTTACAAACTGCTGCTGAAAAACCAACTGTTGCTGAACAGAATTCCGAAAATGATAAGAGTCCTGATTTTCCTGAGAAGGAAATTTCTGATATATTACAGAAAGAATTACCTCAAATTAGAGATTCGAAATTTGAACATGAAATTACAGAAACAGACTCTAGTGTAGGGGCAGATGAACATAAATCATTGCAAAGCAATAGTAGTAGCGGTAAAAGTGAGATGAAAGTATCTGTCAAAAAGGATCAGCCATCTCCGAAGCAACTTGCAACAACAGCAGATACCAAGAAAGAAGAACTGTTCATTGTTGGTCTGACGCCAAGATTGGAACTGTTTGCAGATGCGATCCCTAAATTATTGGCTGAGAAGACAATCGAGAGCGCAAAGAAACAGAATGAAGTTTCGGAAGATGCGAAACCGGACGTTCCTAAGACTATATTAAGGCCCGAAGTTAAAACTAATGTAAACGCAACGACAAGTCAACGTAGCAATATAGAACGTAAAACTAATCAGCCAGCTAGTGCGTCAAGTGTTAAGTCACAGAAAAAGGAAATCAGGTTCTCTAAATCTAAAAGTTATGATCAGATTTGTAAGCCACCGTTTAGAACTTCTGTTGAAAATTTAAAGACAGCTAAATCTATAGATCCCCCGAAGAAATCTGCTGTAACCAATACCGCGATCAGAAGATCACCAACATTAAAGCCAAAATTGCAACCTACAGTGAAACGAATTACAAAAGTCACCCCAAAGCCCAAGGTTTCTCCAAAGCCAAACAAGGACCCTGTTAAGACTGGTTCAACTCTTTCTTTGTCTTCCATGTATAAGGGGTACTCCGCTAGATCACCGGACACTTATTCAAAGGTTACAATGGCTGGCGGTGACAACAAGCTGAATACAACGAAACAAAATTGGGAAATGTTGTTTCGCGAAGAGAAACATAAAAATAATCTCCTAAAACAACAGCTAGAGTCTGAAGCAAAAATGTACAAAAGCCAAATGGACAACATGCGTATATCTTTTGAAGAGGAACTGTTTGCCTTGAAGAAGCAGAACATAGTCCTAAAAGCAAAAGTAGATGAACTTTCGTTGAACGAAAAACGTCCGGAACCTCAGCTTAAGAAAGACACGAAGATTATGTTTTTGGAGAAAGAATTAGAGAAACAGGAAAAATTAATTCGCGGATATGAGACTGAGAATAAGAAGTTGATACAAGATTTAAAACGATTTCAAGAAGAAATCAAGCACCTGCAAAAGCAGAAGAGTACAGCATTTGAATCAAGTAAGAGACAAGAGCTTGAGGACAAGGTTAAAGACCTCGAAGAAGAGGCTCTAAAATTGAATCTAGAAGTTTCTGAGATTCGGGAGAAAAATGCGGATTATGCATTAAAGAACGAAGACTTGAGTCAGCAGAATAGTTTGTTGAACGATGAGTTGGAGATGTTTAAAGAGCAGTTGAAGACGAAGAACGATTTTATCACTGATAGACTACAAGCTATGACGACAGCGGAGCTCGAATTGAAGAAACAAGTAGAGGACTTGTCGGTGAAATTAAGTTCTAAGACAGAACAATTACGGATAGTAAAATTAGAGTTTGAGAAGCTCCAACAAAATGTATTGCCACTGGAGAAAGAGTTGCTGGAACTGAGAGTAAAGGAAGGTCTTTTACAAGAGAAGTTACATGTATCCAAGAGTCACGTAGAACGTGAGAAGCAGTTGTCACAGAAGTTGAAAGATCAGGTGATCTTGGATAGTAAGAAAATCACAGACTTGAACAGGCAAGTGCGCGAAATGGAACGAATACTTAAAAGAAAGAATCCTGATTCAGTTTCCGCTCTTATACTGACTGCTAATTCGGAACAAGACAAGGTCGGAGCTGAAAAGTTGAAGTTGTTGGAGGATAGAATAGCAAGTTTAGAAAAGGAAATCAAGGTGAAGGATGACTTAGCGCAACAGAAATTGATAGAATTCCAGAAGAAGTTCTCTGACATGAAAGAGAAATACACCACACAGATAATGGAGCTGGAGGAAAAACTGTTGGATGCTAATATCAAGGAACGTAAAGTATACAACGATATGTTTACTCAGACAGTGTCAAAACTTGTCGAAAATAAAAGTGTAGAAACCATTAGGAGAGAAGAGAGGGCTGGGTCTTTCGAGAAGGAAGACAAAAAGGAGCAAAAGCCACAGGCTAAAGTAAATTTGAAATCTCAGAATCCTAAGGAAGATGCTCATCTCTTGGCCACTATAAGGGGATTGAAGCTGGAACTATCAAACAAGGATAAAACGATGTCTAAAGTCACCAAAGAGTTTCAGGAGTTACAGAAAACGAATAAGAGGTTACAGAAGGAGAGGGAGAAACTGTTGAATGACAGGAGAGCTATCAAGGCTATTGACTTTGAGAAAATGAATCGTGCTATGGTGTCTTCTGATTCAAAGTTGTTGAGCCTGCGATCTACAGAGGGAAATGACCAAAATTCAAATGTCTACCAAAACGGACACACAAATGAAACGAACAGTCAAAGATTGACTTCATCTATACAAAAGTTTTACGATCCTCTGCAATACACTGAGAATGGAGACAATAATCTAGTGAAGAGGCTCACCGACGAGAACGATATCTTAAAGGAAGAACTAAGCAAAATGAACAAAGACTTTATGGCTCTGAAAAATAAACGACTGCACGACTTGAATCTCTTACAAGAAGAGCACGAACGCGAGATGGCTACCTTACTGAAAGAGTACAGTGTCAAAGTTGGAGATTCTAAAGTGGTAAAGTTACAGGTCTGTAGTATTACGTGCAGTATTAACTTGTTATCTTTCATTTGTACATTTTTATTCATTCCTAAATGCTTGCACGTAGTACACTCTCTCAATGAACAGTTAATGATGGTAGTCGTTTGTATTTTTTAACAGAGTCAGATAAATACGCAAGTGGCTGTGATTTCTCATTTAAAGCAACAAATTGAGAAGCTGCGGGACTACAAAGAGCAAGTGGTTGTCCTGAAGGCTGAACGAGAACACTTGGAGAACAAAGTGAAGACATTAAATGAAAAAGTCAACTACTTATCAACACCGGTAAGGGGTTTAAAAGTTTCACAAACTGTTTATCATGAAGTATTATTTTTATTTATTAATCTGTTTGTATTTTAGGGAACAGAACAGCTACAATTACTGCAGGATAAGATAACCATACTTCAGCAACGACACGAGAGCAGGGAAATGACTTTGCAGAGTTTAGTGCGCGATTTGCTTCGGAATCGAACGCAGTGCAAGGACTGCAAGAACGAGAAAGGGAAAAATCGACAGTTATGCTACTTCAGGCAAGAACTGGATCACATTCTTGGAATGCTCCAAGAGATCACCGACGTCCATTGACTCCGTGACCCTCTGGTAGATTAGGGTGAAACCTGGTGCTCACGTAATATCGAGAAAAATGTACATAGAACTCCTCAAAGGAAACAATTTTTCTCGATTCATTATTGGGCATTGTGATAATTTGTATTGTTACAGTGTGGAACCGAAGGTTTTGCTAGAAGACGTTATAGTTCTATTGTTAGGTACTTTATATAAACACAAACGAGGTATAGGGTATCTTCAATGTCCAGTGTATGTATACGAGGATCTCTGAAAACTTCATTGCCGTCATTAACTCGGATTAGAAATAAGATTACGATGCTATTAATGGTAGTGCAATCTTGTCAGGTGTAAAGGAGAATTCTAGTTCCCGTATGAAGTTCATCGTATGCCTCGTCTGTGGTGGAAAAAGTGAATAGGGTGCGCAGCCAAAAAAAAGTCGGGTCGGTGTTCTTTTTTTTACCGGCCCTTTTAAGGTGGCGACTATTTAACTGTTCAAGATCATTCTCGCAATATCTTTAGTTGTTATTAGCGTATGGAATAGCAGACCAGTGAAATCATATCGATCCTGGGAAAACTCGCGCGTAACGATCGACTGGGATCACTGCCAAAGATATTTAAACAAACAGAAAGAATACGAAGGAAACGAACAAATGACGATGTTACTGCTTTTTTTATCGTAACTTCTCGTCGACATTCCTTCTTGCCATTGTGTGCGTGCAGAACGCCTGGACTACGTCCATATTTGGAAGTATAATAAAAACGAAAAAAAGAGAAAAAGAGAAAAGAAAACGAACAAAACTATGGATATTCATATATCAAATTGACATAGAAAATATTTTGATCTATATTTACTGAAAACAGACTTTTTATTTATCTAATGACTAGTAAGACTACAGAGGCGTGTTGAACAGGACTGCTTCCGAATCGGAACAATAGCTTTAGTCCGATGATTATCGTTAAGACTATTTCGGCGGAGCGTATTTGCCATATACGAGTATAGTTGGAAGCAGGATCAAAACGAGATATCTTCCAGAGCCGCGTAGAACGTTAGTTTTTTACATGAGGCTTTTTTAGTAGATCACGCTGTATATAAGCGTCATCTTCGATTGTTTCAACAATCATCGTATTTATTTTCTATTTACACGGGGTGTCCCCAATTCGCTGCCACGAGATCATCGAATTCAGGACACGTCGCGTACAACATTCATTCTATTCGCCATCAACGAAGTCATTTGTACACCCGAGTCGTCCAGTTGTATATCTATTTAGTACACGTTAAGGGTATTCGTTATTAAACTGTATTCGCACCCCACGGAGCACAGCGCATATCGCACAAATCGGCGTGTCTTGTGTGTATTGTCATTTGAATGTTCTCTCGTTAAAAAAAATGTGATTGTTATTTATAAAAGACAGTCAATTGTTTTCCGATTGTTTCACTTGTTCTTTTATCAGATCATTGTACTCACGACTGCTCGCAAGAGAATAACAGTTTACTTCAAGACTGGATGTGTATGTCAAAATCACCCACCACTCGTTCTTTTATAATTATTTTTAAGCTGAATCGCCACGATGTACAAACCCACTGAGATTGAAACTTTAATAAATTACTTTTTTCTTCTCTTTACCATTCCACTGTCTAACTTAGTTATTCTAGACTCATCCGACTGTTAGTGCAACGTTTCAGTATTTTCTTCTTAAACATTTGATTTTATCTCATGGCTAAACATGAAACATTTCAAGCGAGCATCTCCGAGAAACTCAAAGTTAAGTCTATGTAGGCTGGTTCAAGTATAAAAAGTAACAGTGTATGTCATTTTGATCTGAACAATTTATTGAGGCAAAATATATTTTTCTAGGTACAGGCGATACATTTCTGTCTACGTCGAATACAGTAGCTGTACATTAATATACAGATTCAAGACAACTGCAAGTACAACACTTGGAACTATTATTACACTAGAACAACGACTAGAAGCGGATGCTGGAAGTAACGGATCGTTGTTTCCCCATGAAGAGTGGACTCGTTTACCATAGAATGAAGCGTGGGACTGGTCTCCCGATATTGCTGTAACACACATCGCATAATGTTAATGTAAGAACTTACAAGTCGATACTCGAGAAATTATTAAACAGTGATTACACTATCATCAGTTTTGCGTGCAATTGCTTACCTAATAAGGGATTGTTTTCCATGGAAGATGGATAGTCCGTAGATAGCACAAAGACCGATTACAATTGCCTGGCGTAGAATTTCGAGTGTCGTGTCGTTGTTCATGAAATATCCTTTCAGGACGCTTAGACCATTTGACATTTTTAACCTAGAGGAAGTGCCATCGAAACGGTCTGACAGTCTGTCAGAGGTTCTAAGGTCATGGGAGGATTTAAGAAGTTGCCGAAGAGAGTCCATCAAGTGTTTCCTTGATTCGTGGATGTTCAGATCTAACAGGCGAGATCGTGTGACATCGTTCAAGGATTTTCTAGAAGATATCAGTCTTTGTCTCCGTTGAATGTCGTTGGAAAGATCGTTAGTGCGCTGCGATCGATCAACATTGATTCTTCGTTGCAGGTGTCGTCTAGAGTCTAAGTTTCGCTCGGATATTTCTGAGAGACGGCGGTCGTTTCTGATTTCCTCGCGATTTGCAGACTCCAAAGATCTAGAAACTCTTCTAAAATCTACAGTTGCTCGACGTTCAGATTTACGATCGCTGGAGAGATACCTAATACGTCGATCAGAGTTGCGTTCAGAAGCTTCAGACAACCTGGTGGAAGGAACACGTGATTCGCGGGCTAAGTTCAGTGGATTCGATCTTTCTCGTCGCTCTATGTTAAGTGTAGAACGTTCTTGCAAACGACGATCGGTATTAGCTTCTCGGCGATCAAGGGAGTTAAGAGATCTGGAGAATGTTCTTGAGTTCGCAAGTGATCGACGTTCCAATCTTCTGCCAGTTTTGATTTCCCTGCGGTTTAAGTTATTGTCATTTGATTTCCTTTCAGAAGATCTCCTGGAATCGATCACTTCACGGCGTTCGGATCGTCGATCAGCCGATAGGTCCCTAACACGTCGTTCCAAGTCGTATCTCGAATTTTCAGGTGTCCTAGAGATGTCAATCCTTGCTTGGCGGGCTACTGTCAATCGTCTGGGTTCTTCTCGGCGTTCCAAATTGTTGATTCTAGATCGATCAGTCCTAATATCTTGGCGAAGGGCCCTGGAAGCAAGAATTTCCCTGCGTTCAGATCGTCGATCAGCCGATAGGTCCCTAACACGTCGTTCCAAGTCGTATCTCGAATTTTCAGATGTCCTAGAGATGTCAATCCTTGCTTGGCGGGCTACTGTCAATCGTCTGGGTTCTTCTCGGCGTTCCAAATTGTTGATTCTAGATCGGTCAGTCCTAATGTCTTGGCGAAGGGCCCTAGAAGCAAGAATTTCCCTGCGTTCAGATCGTCGATCAGTCGATAGGTCCCTAACACGTCGTTCCAAGTCGTGTCTCGATTTTTCAGGTGTCCTAGAGGTGTCAATCCTTGCTTGGCGGGCTACTGTCAATCGTCTGGGTTCTTCTCGGCGTTCCAAATTGTTGATTCTAGATCGGTCAGTCCTAATATCTTGGCGAAGGGCCCTGGAAGCAAGAATTTCCCTGCGTTCAGATCGTCGATCAGCCGATAGGTCCCTAACACGTCGTTCCAAGTCGCGTCTCGAATTTTCAGGTGTCCTAGAGATATCAATCCTTGCTTGGCGAGTTAAAACCAGTCGTCTGGGTTCTTCTCGGCGTTCCAAATTATTGATTCTAGATCGGTCAGTCCTAATCTCTTGGCGAAGACCCCTGGAAGCAAGAATTTCCCTGCGTTCAGATCGTCTGTCACTGGATAGATCCCTAACACGTCGCTCTGAGTCGCGTCTAGAAGCTTCAGGTGTCCTCGAAGAATCAATTCTTGCTTGGCGGGCTATTGTCAATCGTCTGGGTTCTTCTCGGCGTTCCAAACTGTTGATTCTAGATCGGTCAGTTTTAATATCTTGGCGAAGGGCCCTAGAAGCAAGAATTTCTCTGCGTTCAGATCGTCGGTCGTTGGATAGGTCCCTAACACGTCGTTCCAAGTGGCGTTTAGAAGCTTCAGGTGTCCTAGAGGTATCAATCCTTGCTTGTCGTGCTAGCATCAATCGTCTAGGTTCTTCTCGGCGTTCCAAACTGTTTGTCCTAGATCGGTCAGTCCTAATGTCTTGACGAAGGGTTGGTGAAGCAACAATTTCTCTACGTTCAGATCGTCGGTCGTTGGATAGGTCCCTAACACGTCGTTCCAAGTCGCGTCTCGAATTTTCAGGTGTCCTAGAGGTGTCAATCCTTGATTGGCGGGCTACTGTCAATCGTCTGGATTCTTCTCGGCGTTCCAAACTGTTTGTCCTAGATCGGTCAATTCTAATGTCTTGACGAAGGGTTGGGGAAGCAACAATTTCTCTACGTTCAGATCGTCGGTCGTTGGACAGGTCCCTAACACGTCGTTCCAAATGGCGTTTAGAAGCTTCAGGTGTCCTAGAGGTATCAATCCTTGCTTGGCGAGCTACCACTGATCTTCTGGATTCTCGGCGTTCCAAATTGTTCATCCTGGATCTATCAGTCCTAACTTCATCGCGATTTTGACGGTCAAGAGCCCTGGATTCCACAGTTACCCTGCGATCAGATCGTCGATCAGCGGATAGATCCCCAACACGTCGCTCCAAGTCACGTTTAGAAGCTTCAGGTGTCCTAGAGGTGTCAATCCTTGCTTGCCGACCTACCACCAATCGTCTGGATTTTTCTCGCCGTTCCAAATTGTTCATCCTAGATCTATCAGTCCTTATTTCATGGCGATTTTCACGTTCAAGAGCCCTGGAATCAACAATTTCTCTGCGTTCAGTTCGTCGGTCACTGGATAGATCCCTAACACGTCGTTCCAAATCACGTTTAGAAGCTTCAGGTGTTCTAGAGATGTCAATCCTTGCTTGGCGGGCTACTGTCGATCGTCTGGGTTCTTCTCGGCGTTCCAAATTGTTTATCCTAGATCTATCAGTCCTAATTTCATCGCGATTTTGACGTTCAAGAGCCCTGGATTCCACAGTTACCTTGCGATCAGATCGTCGATCAGCGGATAGATCCCTAACACGTCGCTCTGAATCACGTCTAGTAGCTTCAGGTGTCCTCGATGAATCAATCCTTGGTTGTCGTGCTAGCATCAATCGTCTGGGTTCTTCTCGGCGTTCCAAACCGTTTATCCTAGATCGGTCAGTCCTAATATCTTGTCGAAGGGTCCTCGAAGCAACAATTTCTCTGCGTTCAGATCGTCGATCAGCCGATAGATTCCTAACACGTCGATCCAAGTCACGCTTAACGTTTTCAGAAGACCTAGCCAAACGTGCTCTGGAAAATCGGTTCATCCTCTCTCTACGTTCCAAGTTATCCATCCTAGATTGTTCCAATGACCTTGCCATAGAAGATTCTCGCCTGTCATCTGATCTAGAATCCACTCTACGATCCAATCTACCGATCCTCTCCCTTCGTTCACTTCCTTCTCGTCTCTCCGATCTCACAGAGTTGCGATCAGTATCCAATCTAGAATCCAATCGTCTCGTCGATGACTGCAAACGGTTGCAAGAGCCAGTGGTCCTCAGAGAACGGTCAATCCTTTCGCGTCGAGAATCGGTAGATCTGCGGTCGAGTCGTTCTCGAGAATCCAGCGCATTCCTTTCACGACGTTCTTCCAAGCTTATCGATCTTTTCAGCAGCCTTCTACTAGAATCATCATTTTCCATGTGCGAGCTCTGGTGATCCAGTGATCGAGAATATTGTTTATCGATGCGGGAGTTTCTCGTAGTCCTGTCCAAAGCGCGAGACCGAGAGTCGGAAGACTTAGAAACGTCGATCCTTCGAGCAGATCGTCTATCCTCGTCTCTCGAAGCAGCAGGATTTCGTCTTTCGTCCAAAATCGATCGAACATCTCGGCGATCTTCTTCGGAAGCCGATCGAACTTGATACACATTCCTCAGCGATCGAGCAGATGATCTACGGTCTTCGTTGCGTCTGTCCGCGCGATTTACCAAGTTCCTTCGCCGATCTTCGCGAATGACCTCTCGTTTCAGATTAACTCGACGTTCGAAATCCAGTTCCCGGCGATCCAACGATCGAGTCCTGCGTTCTTGAAGTCTTCGTCGTTCCCTGGAGTCGGATCTACGATCTCTAGCATCGAGTCGATCGTTCGAACGTTCCCGTTCCGAAATCCTGCGCGCAAGAGCCTCTCGGTTTTCTCGTTGGTCGACAACCGATCTTCGTTCGGCGCTGCGAGATCTGCGGTCCAGAGATCGAGCGGTGGAACGAGCCAGGTTCGAGGATCTAGAAAGTCGGTTGGAATCGGTTGAACGTCGCATGGATTCTTGACTTCTGGTCCCGAGCCTGGAATCGGTTGCTTCTCGATCGATCAGTCTACTCGCGATCCTGGAGTCTATTCTTGATCGTAGTCGCGACTGGGAACTGCGATCTAAGCTCCTTGATCGGGAAGACCTCGGAGTATCCGGTAGAAGACTAACTCTGCTCGCTGCAGTCTCTACCGATATCCTTGGCGCTGTGGTCTGATCGTCGAGGGTGGAGTAGGAAGGCACCGTGGTGAAGGGGTTCAAGTTTGGACAGGCGTCGACCCTAAAATGGAGATTCTGATTAGAAAGTTGATTAGTGGATGAGTTGTTATGTAAAAGGAAGTCTGCACAGTCATGGGCTATTGCTAGGAGATGTGGCAAAGTTTGTAATAAAAAATTAATGTTCATACTATAATATCTACAAATGACTTCATATTGTAACAGTACAAATGCAGTGAAGTGTAATTTTGTAATAGAGTTATTATTTAAAACGTGTCTATATTATTATATCTATTAAAAGATAGTTGTTAGGATGTATTACTTGCTAATCCAATATTCAGTAATGCAAATACTTATCATTTGTTATTTTCAGATTAATTTCAAGAGAATAGAGAATCTATGAATGATTTGAAGAAATAAGTGACTATGTTTGCAAGATTGATTGCAATGCTGCTTGTAAGTATTATTTTACGTTGTTTCTTTATGCTTTTTGAAGTACAATTAGAAACATTGATCATTGTTGATAGTGTCTTACTCATGAGGAGCTTGGTGTTTCAGTTCCGGTCCTGCCAGGCTTCCAGCATGGCCTTCCTTGTCTCTGGAGATCAACCCTAAAGTTAGACAAGCTAGGGAGACTATCAGAAGACCGATATACTCCCAAGCCTTTACTGGCAGCGCGACGTGTCTCGTGCGCCGCATCCTGGATATAAAATGGGAAGTTAGATACTAAGAACTTTGTCCATATTCATATAGAATATTCTTTAAATGCATGGACAATATTTGAAACATTAAGAAACAGTTTCTTGAGTCTTTTAAATATCTTGGCTTTAGAAGTTATAAATATTGAATACTTTATATGAATATCTTTCCAAGGAACAATGTGTTAGAGTATTTTGTATGATTGTTATAATTTTTCCTTTGATACTTTTATGTCTTCAAATGCATGGATAATATTTGAAACATTAGAAAACAGTTTCTTGAGTCTTAAGAAGCTTGATGTGTGGAGTTATAGATATTGAATACTTTATATGAACATCTTTCCAACAACAATGTGTTAAAGTAATCTGTATGATTGTTATAATTTTTCCTTTGATATTTCTATGCCTTTAAATGCGTGGACAATATTTGAAACATTAGAAAATAGTTTCTTGAGTCTTTTAAGAATCTTGGCTTGAGGAGTTATAGATAGTAAATACTTTATACGAATATCTTTCTAAGAAACAATGTGTTCGAGTATTCTGTATGATTGTTATAATTTTCCCTTTGATATTTCTATGTCTTATGAATTGTTCCTTGATTTTTTACTTACTTATCTGCCGTCCCCACTGATGTAGTTGGTTTTTTCGTAGGACAGTTTCACCGTTGTGAGAGACTTCAACGCTTGGAGGATGCGTGTTACTCCTTGGAGCTCCGGAGAGCTGCTGATGCTCCTAGCCCCAAGGAATCGAGCTTTTATACTCGCTGAGATCTCTCGCAATTTGATAGAAGTTCAATTCACTGCTTATCAGCGGCGACCACATGGGACCCCGTGCTCCGATACGTGAAAATTATCGAGAATGAAATCGAGTCTGCCCATATACTGAGGGAAACTACTGCAAACGCCTTCGTAATCGGTTAACCATCCAGAAAATTGCGACCTCGGACACCTGTGAGGCTGCTGATATGTCGGTTACCCGGTTGGCGCGTGGGCGAACCTCTGAAGGATCGTTGAATCGATCCGAGAACAATCTGGACAGTGGAATATGTTTTATAACTAATTAAAAAATATTGACAAAAAGAATAATACAATTGGAATATCTTTTATAACTAATTGGAAAGCAATTTTATTACTCCTTTTATTATAGTACTTAATAACATTTTCTTCATTCTGAATAATTACTTTATAAATAGAAATTAATAATCAGTTCATAAGAATCTATATAGAGATGTATTATAATTATTTTTCACACTTATTGTAACCATGTTATTTATACGAATAAATATCGCTTTACTCTATGTGCTTTGAAATTATTTCTATTTCCCCCGCCTTTAAATATTATATTTTAAAAGTAGAACAATAACAAGTATATATTTCATTTATCTTTATTGTACAATTAATGTCAATTACCCTAAAAACATTAAAAACACTAACTAAACCATGAAGATATGAAAGCAGAAAATGACGAAGTTGCAGCAATGATTATGGTATCTCTTAAAGTGTGAAATTACGGGTACTTATTTAAGTACTTAAGATAATGCTAGATCCAAGTAATTAGAGGCTGTAAATCGCGCATACATGATATATAGCTAGTAATTACGTTTTTCTGTCTCAAATGTTAATGGTCAGTAAGGACAATTCAGTTTGATTCTTAAACAATGACATCACGCTGTCGTGACAACGGCCGTTAAAGGTGTCGCTATACCATCAATGAATAAGACAACGACAGAGAATTTTGGTGGAACACGATCGACTCGCCATCTAGCGGCGAATTACTTCCCCTAGATCCGCAATGCGTAAGACAAGGATGACGCTAGGGTGCGACAAGGATAAAAAATTTAGGTTTGCAAGCGATAGTGGCGCCATCTAGCGGCGGTGCGTTTTCGAAACTTTTCCCTACACCCGCAATGTGTAAGACAAGGACGGAGATAGTCTGCGACAAGGACAGAGATAGCGATCCCAGTGCCACCTACTAGGAAAAAGCATCTCATCAGTCCCTGGTACGTATTCGCGAAGCAGGATGACTAAAGAGGTATCTGACAAGGATAGATATATGATTGGGCGGGAGAGAGACAAGGACGCAAGATGGCATTCACACGGAGCTGCGCAATCGATGCAGAATTCATTAATATCTCGACTCCCACGAATGATTCGTTAACATTTGCGATTGGAGATTGTAGGATGGACATTCCTAGATTTTCTCTGATCACTTTTGACAGGATTTTGCTTCGCGTTGATTAGTTATTAATTATTTTTAAAATCGATGTCCCGACGTAATCTGGAATTTTTTGACAGGGACTGAGGAAATAATTAATTTTCATTGTTAATGGGTATAATTGGTGAACTTTTACAATCGAAGAATTTGGAATGGATGTTGAAAAATTTTCCAATATTGGTTTCAGTCACGTTTGAGTTGTAATTAATTAGTTATTAATTATTTTCCAACTCGATGTCCCCAGATAATCTAGAATTTTTTGACAAGGACTGAGGAAATAATTAATTTCATGGTTAATAGATATAATTGGTAAAGTTTTACAATCGCCGAAATTAGAATGGATGTTTAGCAATTTTGAAATATTGGCTTTAGTTACGTCTGGGTTGTAATTAATTAGTTATTAGCGATTTTTGGATGGGTTTATTGCGTCTATCCGAAAATCGCTAATAATTAATTAAATACAACCCAGATATAACTAAAACCAACATTGAAATATTGCTAAATATCCATTCCAATTTCTTCGATTGTAAAAGTTCACCAATTATATCTACTAACCATGAAAATTAATTATCTACTCGGCAGCTGCCCAAAGATTCCAGTTCGCCTCGAGGCAGCGATTTAAAAAATAATTAATAACTAATCAACGCGAAGCAAAATCCTACCAAATGCGATTAGAGAAAGTACAAAAATGTCTGTTCTACGATCTCTAATCGCAAAAGTTAATGAATAATTCGTGGGAGTCGCGATATTAATGAATTCTGCATGGATTGCGCAGCTCCGCGGGAAGGCCACCATGCGTCCTTGTCTTTCTCCCGCCAAATTATGTATTTATCCTTGTCGGACACCTCTTTGATCATTCTGCTTCACGAGTAGGTACCAGGGACTGATGAGATGCTTTTTCCAAGTAGGTGGCACTGGGAGCGCTCGCTTTCTCCTTGTCGCACACTATCTCTGTCCTTGTCTTACACATTGCGGGTATAGGGAAAAGCTTCGAAAATTACCCACCGCTAGATGGCGCTGCTATCGCCCTCAACCAAACTGTTGCCCCTGACGAGCTGCAGCCGTCTTTACACATGCATTTATATGCCTTTGCTTTGCTTCCTATAGCTTATCTATAGCTTCGACGTTCGACGGGTCAGAGTATTTTATGTTACATTAACTGCAATCGAGAGATTCTCAGTTGTAATATGCAATACGTTCTAATTACATGTAGACGAAATCTTTTGAAATGAATTTATTAAGAAATCACATATGAATTAGGGAATTAAGCTATTTTCTTTCAATATTTCACGTATCGATGCAGCATAGAGGGTAATGGTAAATACCAAAGTTTACAATGTTGCTTTATCAAATCATCTGGCGACTGGGAGTCGCCTTTCGAGTGCAAAGGGTTAATCATTCGGCAACTGTCCTTTACAGATGTAATGATTATGTTACGGGTTTGTGCAAATAAATACAAATAAATAAAAAGAGTGTTCTTTTTCATTTTATTTCCTTACCACTACATTTTGTTGTATGCTCGAAATTTCTTATAGACATTCATCAGAATATAAAGCAGAATTCGCAATTTTAAAGAATAATACAATAGGAATACCACGAATGAACTCAGTTTACTTGAATCATATAATCGACAAAGTTCTAATCCTCCTTCCAACAATTAATTTCTGCATCTAGAGTAACCAGAGCGTTGTCTCGTATTAGTTTTGAAAATTATTTTCCATGAAATTTCTGGTTTTTTAATTACTAATCTATAAGCTGCATACTTTTCGACGTGAATATACCGTCTAACTATTCTCCTAGCATTCAAGCTTGAAAAGTTAACGAATCTCCGTTTATTTTAATTATGTACCGGAATAGTAAATATATTATGAATTACACAAGCTGAACAACTCCCTCCATGATCCATGAAGAAAACAGAGATTTTGTCTTCATACTTTCCTTGCCGATGATTGCGTATTTCACATTTAAATTACAAAATGATCCCAGCCAATTAGCCTAACATAATCCTTCACAGGAAGCATTCTACTCAGGAGAACGTTAGTTGCCCAGATCTCACCACGTGGAGGTTGCTGCGAGCGGAGACCCTGGGAGGTGGGTGGAAACTCAATTCCACCGACCTCCCGTTCTAATTCTAAATCTTATCTTTAACGCACTTATATCTACCGCATTTAATATTATGATACTCCCACGACGAAACGATGAAGTATCCCACGGCGGACGATCGACGTCTTCTTTCGCATGCTTAATTCTAACTTAGTTTAGCTTTAAATCTGTATATCGGTGGCATATATGTCGAGCAATTATCGGGTCTAGAAGCAGAGGGAGAGAATTGAGGAGGAAGTCCTGGATTCGACAATGAGAGAAATCAGAGAAGAAGTCTCTGATTAAAAAGGAGGGTGACGCGAGCAAACCGCGGTCAACCAGTCAGAACCACAGTCCCGATTTACGGTGCTCTTCCTCTTTCGGATCAGCGGACGAACACGTGCTCTTCGTAGGCGCCCATGAACTTCCCAACGTCCGGCCCTGAGGTAGAACCCCAGAACTAGGGGCGGTTTACGAAGAAGTAGGATCCCATGAAAAGCAGTGCCGTGAGTCCCGGCCCACGGTGTGACCGTCTTGACCTTAGTCGCGAGTCCGAACACCGAGATACGTGAACTGCAGAACTGACTGGCGTCACACGGCCCGATGCACTTGCGAACATGGTCAAGTGAACCGGATAAATGGAGACAGGCGAAATCAGAGAATGAAGCTAAAGAATAACTACTCAGCATATTTTACACAATTCGCAGCCATTGGCCTAGCACGATCCTCGACAGGAACTACTCTGTCGGCGATGGTTCTAGTTTCCAGGTCCACCACGTGGAGGTTGTTGCGAGGAGACCCTGGGAGGTGGATGGAAATTTAATTCCATCGATGAATTGCAGAAATAGAAACTTCAGATCTTAAAAAGGGCCACGATTTCTTACAGCATTCATTAATAACTTGACTCTCACGAATGATTCCTTAACAATTGCAATTGATCATCGTCGAGTGGACCTTCCCATACTTTCCCATACCATATTCTCTAGAATTTTACTCCTCGTTAAGCATTTATCAATGATTATATCCTAAGAGAACTTAAAATTTTTCAACGAGTGCTCAGGAAAATCATTAATTTTTTGAACTTACAGACATAATTCGTGAACTTTTGTAATGAAAGAAACTGAAGGTGATCCTTAGTAATATTTTAGTTTCTCTTTTTGCCACATTCGATCTCTAATTAATGAGTTATAAGTGATTTTTGTTTGCGCGGATTGTTTCCCCCTATACTTATAATGTGTAAGACAAGGACAGCAATAAGAAGTTACGTGCTACTTACTTTAAAAATACTATTTCATACGGTTCTTGGTAAGTTCAGAGTCTCTTTTATACGCGGATAACATGACGAATAAGGAGATATTAGACAAAGCGCTCAGACATGGCGTCATCTACGGTACCATGTTGAGGCTACTAGCCAATTAGTTCCATTGCATTCCCACTAGATATCGTTTCCACCATTTTCTATATTATTTGTATATTCGAATAATTATTAATTATTCCATTTGCTGGGCTCGTTCATTATTCGACTTTAGATATTATTGTTGAAGATTCGTACGTATATTAACCATTTTATTTAGATAGGTTAATACTATTTTTTATTAATTATTTATCTATTTATGTATATGGTGTATATACGTTTAGTTTCATGGTTTCTCCGCTATGTGGAGCTAGTGTTTCTCTATCCATAAATTGCCAATTTTAGAAAAATCCATTATGCGCTGCAATTAAGTGGTTTAATGGGATTGATTGGATGCATAGGATCATAATTATCAGAATAAACCAGAATACGTAAATTTTCAATCCTTGGTTTTCGAGACAATCTAACTTTCTTACTTTTATTGATGCATATGGTGGCTGGTAGATGGCTCTGGTCGCATATTTTTGAATTTTCAAATTCTTATATTGTTAAATATTTATTTATTACCTGGTATCTCGTGGATTTTGTCTTCTCAATTTTTTGCATAGGGATTATTAAGCAGTCTACAGTCCATAGATCATTTCTTTATTAAAACTGAACTACAGAGTCTGCAGGAGTATCGACAAATGATGAGTGATTTCAATACTTTGCCTTATTATCAGGAATTAATCTTACTTTAACAAAACGCTCGAAATTCCTGTGGCAATCAACGTGTTAACACATTGAACGCTGGCTAAATATCAACTACTTTTCAGAAAACTGAATTGTTCGAATGGAAATTTTCACTGATATCAACTTATATTGCTATACATACAAAAACTCAGATATCATATTGTTATGTAACGTACTTTAACCCTTAGCACTCCAAATGCTTTTGTAATCTATCAGCAACTGCAACTAATTTTTTTAGTATCCCTATAAACTCAAATATCATATTCTTATGTCATATATTTTAAATAGATAATCAGTTCTAATGAAATTTCATATTTTCTTAAATGCTGTGGCAATCAGAAAAATTACATAACTAACTGTATAGCTGTACATAAAAACAAGATTTCTCGTTGCCAGTACGCAATGTGTTAATACTATAAGAAATCCTAACGTATCCAACAAGGAACTTCAACTCTACAACAACAAAGGAACAAGCCACACACATGCCACCGATGAAATAATTGATTAACGCTTCACGTTTGATTTATACGTCCAACCAGTCAAATCAAGTTGCTCGGCGCACCTATTTTGTCCCAACAACGCATCGCCATTCAAAATTCCCTAATCGTTCCGGTCTCGCCGATATGCCGAACACAAATTACCATATAATCACGCAGCAATTAAGAACTATAGTATGCGTGCGTTTTTTTCGTGGATCACTTATAGTTCTAATGGACAGCCGGACAGCGAAGTCGTTTCTGCTGTCCGCGTTAATGCGGAGATAATGGCGCGATGGTACCGGAAGCGTCGTGTCACCGTGGCCGCGAAAAATTACGTAAAATCGGCGGGATCGCGTGACGAAAACACAGACGCGAGAGAAAACGCGGAGACCGACTATTCCCGGATTCACCCTGCTCGCCGGTTTACCAGCCTGCGTTATTCCTCTCCTATTTTTTTCCTTCGTTAGACTCGTTAAAGCACGCCGTTTCCGGCCAACGATTAACGTCCTTCGGGTCTCCGGCTCGTGCACGAATACGATCCTCCTGATTCGGATCTACTCGAAGCGGGAGAGCTCGTTAGCGAACGGGAGAGACCAAGGAAAAAGGTCCGTTCCTCGAGTCGCATCGCTCTGATCGTTCAATTAAAATGATAATTGTTCGTTAATCGAGCTGGATTCGATCTGGAGAGCAGCTCCAGTTGACATTCTTACAATTGTACAAGGAATTAACAATCTGGAGGGGAATAAGACACTTATTTTATTTTGTTCATCGTTTTGCTGGTATTAAATATTCAATTTTACAGTAGTAAGATGTTCGTTCAAATGAAATTAAAAAGTCTTTAACACTAGAACTACCAGATGACTGAAAATGACCTGTTCCTGATTTCTTCTTGTACAATTATTGAGAAGGTACAGATATTTCAGGGAAAAATGAATAACGACACTAATTCGGTAACAGCAAAACTGAGATAAAGTCAATTGACATCTTGACCCTAATCGTACGTGTTTTACAACGAATCATGTCTCTCAATCACTTATGAGAATAAAAGGAACGATTAAAATGTTATTGTTTCTGTTTATAGGGTCGAAATTTGAAAAGCCCAAAGAAACTTTTACAATACGAAACAATCAAAAGATTTAAGTAAAAAGTTCAAATGTGACTCAAAGTCACATCGTGGTCCGACTAGGGTTAATAAACGCTTGTTAGAAAGAAGCTTATAAAAATCAGTTTAACCAGTTAACTGTGTTTGACGAGTATACACGTCATCGTAAAGCTAGACATGATACTAATTCTTTCAGCGATGAATTCTTTATTTCTTCACATAAACATGTAATTCTTCTGTTTCGCTTTGATCTTTCATTAAAATATACTCTACGAGCATTCGTCCTGCGTTCGACGAGTACACGCTCCATTTTTTATTTTATTGCGCGCAGAACCAGAGGTTTTTCCAACTAAATTCCACAGTTAACTAGTTAATTGTCAACTGCGTTTGAGTACACACGTCGTCTTAAAGCTTGAAATGACAATAACTCCTTCAACGATGAGTTACTTATTCAAATAGACATCTAGTTCTGTTTCGCTTTGACTTTTTGTTGAATTATAAGTGCATTCGTCCTGCGTTCGACGAGTACACGCTCCATTTTTCGATTCTATTGCGCGCGAACCAGAGGTTTTTCCAACTAAATTCCAGTTAACTGGTTAAATGATCCGTAGTTCTATTGTTAATCGTCCAGTTACCCTTCTACCAACTCGGTTAGCTTCGCGTTCACGGACAATTCCTCGTCGCGTGACGATTCCATGATTCCACCATCCGATAGGGTGAAGGACTAGGCTACGGTACCGTAACACGAGGAAGTCCCCTCGACCCGAGAAGCTTGACTCGAGAAACACGAAGAATACAGAGCGAAAAAGACCGTCGAAACGGATTCGAGCAACAGGTTCCTTCTTTTCAGCACGGGGAAGAGGACTTCCCGATTCACGGAGGCAGATGTTTGATAAAACGGCCGCGAATGGTCCCGTGTTCCCCGTTCCACCCTCGTTTGTCGGTGATGCTCGGGCGAGGTTCCACGGCTCGCTTTTTAACAGCACGCGAGGCCCCGCGCGGTTCCGTTACGAATATTATCACGAGGAATTCCGGGACACGCGCGACTCGGGCGACCTTGCGCACGGGGAATCCCGGGGAAATGCACCGGCGAACAATCCCAGCCGTTCGGCGGTCGGCGAGAAATGTTAATTCGATGACACGGTTGCCGCGCGAATTCTTCCGGCAGCGAACGCATCCTGGATAAAGAAAAAGCCGCTCGAAGAAATTAGATTCCTACGTCTTATAAATAGAGAGGCCCGCGGCGGATTCCTGGCGGCCGAGCCGAGCGTGCTGCGCATTGTCATCATACAGAATTCGATTCTTTTGAGAATGTCCAACTCTGTGGCGCTTCGAAGATTCGCGGGCAACCGACTGCGACGTCCGCCCGATAATACTGGCATTCTTCGAATGGTTACCGGACGTGTAAGTCCTCCGAGGAGCCAAGAGGAAACGATCGGCCGAAGATGGCGAGGCGCATCGTTTAGCTGTCTAGCTGCTTGCTCGGTAATCCTGCCCGCCGGCAGCCCGTAACGTTCCGGGCAAAGGTGGCAGTTTTGTGTACTGCTTTGTAGGTACATATGTAGTAGTGATTACTATCTAACACGACTGTATTTCCTCCATCTTGGTTACGTAGCTTCGCCTAAAGTTCTATGAGCGACCGACGCTGCCGCGAGAAGAGTTGGACAGGCTTGGTTTAGAGCAGAGCTGAACAACCTTTGTATATCTTACGAGAAGTTTGTTCAGAGATAAGTTTAGGTGCGAAACTCAAGCACCTCGATCTTCTCACGGTTGTGGTAGAAAATAGATAGGAGCAGGACCTGCTTCGTTTAGAGGAGGGAAAGGAATAACTCAATCTAGCTATTAAATTGATTAATTTATGTGACCTCGAAAGGCACACGTTGAAGCACTCGTTGAAGGATTGAGACTTCAATTGATTTACAATTCAGTTTGGGTATCCCTAAATCAATTTCTTTAATCATTTCTCAGAGAAACGTATTATATTTTTAATAATTGCGAAATGAAGGAATCAGGAATCATTTTGACTCCTCTAGTAGTTTTAGTGTTAATGAGTTGACACTTTGGCTTATGACATATTTCTCAACTCTGATCGATACGGCTACTTTGCCATTAATAATTTATTGGAAAAAGAGAAAAATGCTAAGGATAATGAACTGAGTAATATATTTATTTGTTGAATCATGTTGAAAATCTTCACCACAAGTCTCGCTCACTGTTGTAGACAAGGGGTTAACACGTTGACTGCCACGGTGATCATCGATGACCGGAGCTTTCAAATCAAAATGTTTAACAACTCAAATAACTGGATTGTAACCTAATAATCGTGTACCAAATAATTGATTATTCCTTTTTATTTTTGCTACAAAGGAATAAGTGATACATAAAACGAAGTTTTTCGTGGCAGTCAACGTGTTAACACTATTCCTGTCAAATGACTGTTTTTAAATCGTCTTTATACTTCACGACTATTCCTAAAATATAGGTATAAAACATTTTTCAATATTCACACCTTTTTTTATTGTTTATTTTCTGAGAAAAATTTGTAGTCTGTCTTACCTACCACGACCGGTCATTTGACCGGTAGAACGATTTATATCTTTTTGTAATAGTATTCTCTCAATGACTTAGTTCCGAAGCTATAAAGTCGTTACAAAGGAAAGGTGATGCAGTTGTGGCATGATTTTAGCCAAAAAGTGCCTTTCAGGGACTGCTTTGCGGTACTTCCAAGTGTTTACAGTTCTCGCTCGCCTATCGGCCTCGGTAAAATCGGTAAAATCTAAATGTCGGAGATGGCCTTTACAGGTATTTTTCAATATCCTAGATTTAGTCGGGATAAATGCGTGGATCTTATATAAAGAATCCACGGGAGAAGAAATTTCGAGGCAGGAATTTTTATTTCAATTGGCAGAAGAACTTGCCATTGAATATCAAAAAGAACTAGAGTTAGGCAAAGAAAGTCAAGCAACTCCCGTCACAAATAGAAGTACAGGTTCACGCGAATGGAAACCATGCCAAATAAGATATTGCACAAACAATAAGTCTAACAAAATCCGTCTAAAATGTAAAAAGTACGTGTGTGGGAAATGTACAATCGACAAACCTATTTGTAAAAAATGCGGTGAAAACGAATAAAATGTAAATTATATACTTCTAAATAAAAGAAACTATTTGTTTACTGTCAAATTGGCTATTATCTTCATTCTATATTAAAAAATATAAGTTGTGCTAAAGACCAGGCATTTGACTGGTCGCGGTAGGAATAGTGTTAAAAAGAATAAGTAGACGCAAGGATGCAATGTTGAGTTTGACCACCTCTGGTTTAGAGGATACTCGGTTGAGCAATGATTTATTTAAAATTCTGATTTCCAATTCAATTTAGATACAACCAGAGATTGAAACCGTGTTATTCAATTCCTCATTCGAATTTCGATATTCTCTAGGCTAACGACCCAACGCAGACCCTCCTGCGGAGCAAATTCCAGCTGTCCGCGTAAGCAGCTATATTTATTGAGTTTCGTCCGGCGACAGGCGATCTGGGATCAAGTTCAAGATCGTGCGATCGATCGCTGATCCCTAGAAACCGGCTGGACATCTCAGTCCCGTCTCCTCTCTTCTGGGCCAAGGTTTGACTCGAAATTAGCATAGCGATCATCCTGGCGTCGCGTCTCTGCGTTATCTTCGATCTACATCGTTTCTAAATGGTGTCCGCGGTTCGTCGACGGTCGCCGACGATTATGATCCTCGTCTAGCCGTTCCTCTTTACAGACATGCAATTAGCGAGCGTTTAGCATCCCGATCAAGATGGTGTAAACCATGTCCTTGCTACCGATTGCTTCGCCGTGGACGTTTCTGTGAACGCGCGTGTCTCGGACGTGGAAAACCAGATGCCGGATTCACGCTGGTTCCTTCTGAAATATGAGAAAAAAAAGACGCCGAGCAGAGAAACGTCATCGACGGCGGCCGCGGAGGCGAGACCGTCGGTTAACTGTATTTCGAACATAAAATCCGCCGGCGCCGCGCGGGTTCAAGATGCCGAGAATTTCCTTATTGGTCCTGGGGGACCGGTGACCCACAGCGGGATTGTCTGAAATTGAGAAAAGTTGCCGCGACGGGATGCGATCCACCAACTGGTACTTCTTAGTCCGGTTCGTGTGAGTCTGCAGAACGGAATACGCATTCGCGGCGAACGTTTTCGGAGATTCTCTCGCCTTGAACCGGTCGTCGATAGGAAATTATTGCCGTGAAGCGAGTACCATTTTAATAACCGTTTGCAGTTGGGAGATGACTCTTAGATACAAGTAGATTCGATATAAAATTTATATATCGAATTATGTTATGTTTATGAAATGAAATGAAATTTCAATGTAAAATATTGTAGGAGAAAGAGAATTTTATTTGAAACAGTATAATTATTTCACGACAACTCACAATAAAACAATCAACAAGTCAAACAACGCACTCACTATTTATACACTCAGATGCTCTTGTCTCACTCGCTCTCTCTTTAGAATATTATTTCATTGCCATGCATTAACTTCACGTATATTTGGAATATTCTAGTTTCATAAAAAAAGAACGTTATTAACATAAGAATCAATATAGAAAAAATCAATATAATCTAGAATATTCCAACGCTTTGAACATTCATTCAAAACGCGCTTACACACAGTTGCGTCATTCATCTATTGCACACACATTCATCACTCATCAATATATCTATTCTCACACTCAAATACATCCATTCCCATAATATTATGTTTATAATATATTGACGAAATGAAATTTCAATATTAGTGTCATAGTTTTAATATAATATGTAAGATGATTTTGATATAATATGGTGTTATTCAAATTTCAATATTATGTAGTTGTAATATAATATGTAAAATAATATTGATATAATATGATGTCAATAAAATTTCAATATTACGTAGTTTTAATATAATACATAAGATAACTCATACTTCTTAGTTCGGTTCGTGTGCGTGTGCAGAACGGAATATGGACAGTTATCGATAGGAAATTCTTATCATGAAGCGAGTATCATTTTAATAACCGTTTGCAGTTGCGAGATGGCTCTTAGATATAACTAGATTCGATATAAAATTTCGAAATAAAATTATATCGAATATAATAATTTATACAATATATAATTACATCAAAAAATTCGATATAAGAGGATGGAGTGAGATGACCTACTTTTTTGGTAACTGTTGTATCATAAGTATTAACACGTTGAATGCCATGGGGGTCACCGGTGACCCCCAACCAAATCGAATTACTGTAATTCATTCAATTAAACGACGATTATTTAGAAATATTTCTATATTATAAATATGCTACCTAATGCGGTGAATTTCAGTTAGATGAACGTGTAATGATCATAATGCAATTCAATCGAATGGTTCAATATTATATTTTTCCATTTTGTGTAGTTTGCTCTATGAAATCATGCGGTGTTCAACGTGTTTGTATATATTAAAATATTTACAAAAGTGAATGCATACGAGGAGAATAGCTAACCGCTTTCCCTATGATTTATTTCTCAACTATTATCGATACTACGTTATCGTTAGTAATTTATTAAGAACAGAAATATTTTATTCTATATCTACGTTTACTCCGAAGGTTAACAACTGATAGAAGTAACATTTAACGAACACTTAGATTTCTTAAATTTACTTGAAAATTTTCGTCACGAGTCTGACACGATAGGTCAAGAGGTTAAACAGAGATTCAATGTGCCAGCAGAAAGAATCGAAAGTATAAATATTTGACAATGTAAGTTTCTTAACCCTTTGCGGACGAAGACTTTTTAAAGTACACAAAGCTTGTAACGTCTGAAGCTAAATTATACATCGAATGCTTAAACAATAGTAAAAAAGGGAACTGTACACTGATCACTTGCTATTCAAGTAATTAAATCATTCGTTTCGACATTCGTCCGCAAAGGGTTAGTTTACGTAGGTATATTCTCTCATTAGTTAATCCCAAGGAATGTCGACAATATCTCATCGGAAAACGTTGAGTTTCCTGTTGAAAAACTCTCGGGAGCAAAGGGTTAAAAAAGAAACGCTCGCGCAGGAGGCGGAGGGTTCGCGGATGATCTTTTCAGCGAAGAATCTGGAAGTAACGTTATGCTAGCAGGGTCGTCGGCTAATTTACACGCCGCGGCGTCGCGCATTTGTTTATTACCTTGCCGTATTACCCCCTTATACCGTTATCGATGCGTTTTCCTTCGAGGAATCTCGCGATCGTTCCCGGTAGCAGGCCATTCTAAATGCTTCGCCGCACTTTCGGCTGCTATCGCGGCCGTTATCAGCTTCGAACGACACTTTCCCGCGTCGACGCAGCGTCGGTGTCTAAAACATGAACGCCCCCGAACTAATTAACGCCTCTGATCGATGAATCTCTTATCTTCGGCAACAACGACACGGATAATCGAGAAATATTACAGGATATTGCAATTTTCCCGGCGAATCCTCAGTCGGGATCGCGTTTATTAAAATTTACTTTCAACGGAGCGAGCGATCATCAACGGGTGGACAGGTTTATGCTTCCAATTTCCGCGCGCGAAATTGCAGCTTCCCGAGATACACCGGAGATACCGTGTATAGTGGAGAAACATAAATCCTCCGATTCGTCGCGATAAACGCTTACAATTTAACGCTTTGCAAACTGTTAGTGTCCAACCGATGCATTATCAAATATATTTATTTAAAGAGTTAACCCTTTGCACTCGAGAATATTATTCTCAACAAATATTCAGTATTTTCCGATGAAATGTCAATGATATGTTTTACAACTAACATAAAGAAATACCTTGCATAAATTAAGTAACAGAACTATTTTATTTCGATGTTCCATGTGTCGATGCATTATAGAAAATTTAATATTGCATTTAAAATTTGAAAATTTAGTATTGAACTTACTATTTAGAAACTTAATACTGAATTAAACATTCTCAAATCGAATATTGCATTTAAAATTTAAAAATTGGATATCGAGTTCACAATTTCAAAATTGAATACTGAATGAAACATTTAAAAATTCAATATTGAATTTAAATTCATTAGAAATTCGATGTACGAATGTTTTATTCAACGCAAGGCTTGATTCGCTGTATGAACTTGGGTTTGAATGTGTCATATTTCAATTATGGCGATACGATTTGGTATTATATTAAACATGTTCCTTGTTTTAATACTTAAATAAACAATCTGTTCAGTTTCTGTATTACCCAAATAAATAATCTTACAACAATTTTATATCGTTGGATCGAATCAAATAGCGACTGAAAGACGCCTCTCGAGTGCAAAGGTTAACATAATGAACTTAATTCGAGACGCACGTTACGAACGCCGCAGGAATTTTTCACGGTCGAGATACCGCGGTGATAACAGCATCGATGGATATATAATTCTCGAATTTACAGACTCGTGCGTTTTTATTGCCTCGCACTGTGCGGCGGTGCGGTGTGCGTCAGCCGTTTTACCGTTACCGTTTTCGCCTTTTGGCCGACCTTTGGGCGGTTTGATCGAACGGTGCAGGGACGCGTGTAGGGTAGGCCGAGAATCGGATCGCAAAGTAGCCACTTTTGGACAAAAACCCGAATTTCGATTATTTGCGTAACGAAGATTAACACTAGAACTATGTACCAGTCAAAATGACTGGTTTCGATTTTTTTGTTTAGCAATTATTAATAGTTTCATTTAAGTACTATAATGAATGACTGAAGAAACTGAAAACAATCTATTGTTACAATTTTCATAGGAATTGCATATTAATCGTATTAACCCTTTGCGGACGGAGATTCTTTCAAATGTACAAAATCTTCAAGAGATAAAGATAAATTATATACCAATTGTTTAATTAATAGAAAAAAGAGAAACTACGTGCTGATCTCTTACTGTTCAAGTAATTAAATGATTTGTCTGTGACTAAGTCTTCCAAATATAAACATTTCATCTCGTCGAAATGTCGACATTCGTCCGCAAAGGGTTAAATGCTCGGTAGTTCTAGTGTTAACCCTTTGCGCTCGATAAGTGACTCTGTCACCACTTGATTTGATACGGCAACATTATGAAGTTGAATACTTAGTATTTTAAATGAAACTTTGTATTACTATGTGATGTATTTAATTAAAGTAGCTTTATACCTTGATTTATTTGCGAATTATCGTTAAATTAGATTGAAACAATGTCGTCTGTCTCGTCGGAAAATGTTGAATATTTCCAGTGAAAAACTTCGGTAGTGCTATGGGTTAACACTAGGTTTACGGAACGCGTCAAATTGACACATATTGGATTTTAGAAATATTATTTTGTAAATGTTTACGCCGATTTTGATACGATCACACTGACGTATACCCCAATTACCTACTATCAAATCTCCCGTTTCCACAATCTAAATAAAAGAGCATCAATTCTTTTAGGAATTCTAGAATAAAGTGAACAATAAATGCCCGTAAACCTAATGTTAACACGTTGAATGCCATGGGGCTCACCGGTGACCCCCAACCAAATCGAATTACTATAATTCATTGAATTAAACGGTGACTGTTTGAAAACATTTTCATATTATAAATAATGTCACCTAATGCACTGACATTCGACAAGATAAACGTGCTATAACAATAACGCAATTTAATTCAATAATTCAATATTATATCTTTTTTCGTTTCCTATATTTTGCTTCGTGAAATCGTGTGGCATTCAACGTGTTAATAAACAAACTTAGCGTACACATCTGCGTATAACAGGTAAAACCAGAATTCTTCGTGCAAGACTTATAAATCTCTGAATTAATTTCCACAAGAGATTAAATCGAACTAATTTGTAATTCGCAAATGAAAGGAACAGTAACTTTATTCTTTCACTGTCGAAAAGAGAACGACCCGGTTCGTCACGCTCCATCCTGCACAACGGCCGACCGCTAACACGTCGTTTTTTTGAAATGGGAACGCGTGATGAAGCGATCAACCGCGAAACCCGTGTTCTGAACGTTGCACGACACGTGTAGGGGACACAGTTTTCGTGGATGATCGAGGAACCGCAGATATGTATATACACGGTGACAAATGTTCTCGTAATAAGACCGTTTACACGGAGCTCGGTTCCCAATGAACATTCCATGAATCCACTAAAATTTCAATCAACGCGGACAAGGTGTCAACGAAGGAGATACATTAATTTGCATGCGGAACGAAAGCGCGAAGCGAGTTAAACACGGCCCTCGATCGATCGTCCTGCGCGAGCGACGTGTGGAAGCAACAGGATTCATGGTTTAACATTTTTCTGACTCGTATCTTCACGCGGAGCTATCAGCTTTTCGAATCGTGCGCTATCGAGGCGGTTATAAAGTCAGATACGAAGCTATGAATCACTCCCACGGACTCTTAACCGGTTAACTGTGCTCGACGAGTATACGCGTCGGCTTGAAATCCAATGTAACGCTAATTCCTTGGACAATAAATTCATTGTCGAATGAAGTAATAACTTTTGAAACAACTAAACGTGTTTTCGATTTTAACCCTTTGCACTCGAATGTTTTTCACTGGAAATATTCAGCATTCTTTGATGAGATATAGTCGACATTGTTTGAAACTAACTTAATTCATAGATGAATTAAGCAACAAAGCTATTTTATTTAATACGTTGAACGCTGCACGATATCATAGAGTAAAGTACACAAAATGGAAAAAATCTAATATTAAATCATTTGATTGAATTGCGTTATTATTATCGCATATTCATCTAGCTGAACATCACCACATTAGGTAGCATTATTTATAATATAGAAATATTTCTAAATAATCGTCGTTTAATTGAATGAATTACAGTAATTCGATTTGGTTGGGGCTCACCGGTGGCCCCCGTGGCATACAACGTGTTAAATATTCCACATAGCAATACAAAGTTTAACCCTTTGCGGACGAATGTCGACACTCTGCCGAGATCAAACCTTCATGTTTGTAATATTAAGTTGTAAACAAATGATTCCACTATTCAAACAGCAAGAAACCAGTACATCATTTCCTTATCTTATATTATTCAAGAATTCGATGTGTGATTTGGCAGAATCTGCAGAAGGTTTTGTATACTTTAGAGAATCTTCGTCCGCAAAGAGTTAATTTAAAATAATAAATATTCAACTTCATTGCTTGGCTGTATCAGATTAAGCGGTGACTGAGAATCACCCCTCGGAGGCAGAGGGTTAACACGTTGATCACAGTATTCAGCTATGTAGAATTGTTTGAAAGGAATTATAAGAAAAATGATATTGAATTGAAATATAGTAGCACGAGTAACGATACAATCGTACACCTTAAGAGAGGTGACTCTCACTCACCATTAGATTTGATACAGTAAAACTATAAAATTTGATATTTAATCCTTTGCACTCGAGAGGTGACTCTCAGTCACCACTTGATTTGATGCAGTAAAACTATAAAGTCTGATATTTAACGTTGAACTTTGTATAATGTCTGGATACGTGAAATATTGAAATAAAATAGCTTTGTTCCCTAATGTACGTATTTCTTTTCCATTTAGTTTCACAAACTGTCTTTATCTCATCAGAAAATGTTCAAATATTTCTAGTCAGCAACTTCCGAGCACAATGGCTTAATAACTGATTCTACCACCATTTGCCTTTGTTACAAAGGAATAAATGATATTATGTAGAACGCTCAATATTCTCTTGACGTCAACAAATTAATTCAGTTGCACACCTCGAGAGAGATTTTCGAAAGTATTCCTCGGTTAAGAAGAATTTTAGGCGCGAAGTCGTGGGCAAAAGAGGATTTTCGTTGGTAACCCATAATTCAAAAGAACTGTTATCTTCTCAGGTAAAAAGCGTGATGTATTGTACGGCGGATCGCTGGAGCCAAGTCTGAAGGCGAGGACTAAATTAATTGTCTTAAGATTAGTTACGGTGTCGGTCGGCTTTTTCTTCCGGCCCGCTAACTCTTCGAGCGAACGAACGAAACTCTTTGATATTTCCTGCGCCGGTATTCGGATAACCTGGTTCCGAGCATCCTTCTGACGTCACCGATGCTTGAATATGCAGATTCCTCGTCGGTACAACCCGTTCGCTGCTAATCACGAGTATACTAATTAGAGAAACGATTACCAACGATTGTCTTCGTTGTTATTTACCGTTCGCACTCGGAAGCTTTTTAGTAGAAATATTTTGAAATATTATGAAACATTCCTTTATCTGGACTGTTGGTCGCTCGATTAACCAGTTAACCCTGACGAGTGTGCAGGTTTCCTATTTTTATCGTCAATTTATTTATTCCTTCGAATAAGCGAGTGATTCAGTTTCATTTTGCTTTAGTGCATTCCAATGTGTAGTAGATGCAAAGGCTCTTCGTTCGACGTGTGTACTCGTCGCTGATTGATTTTGGAAAAATTGATAAATATTGAATGAACAATGAATTTTAAATCAATTTTATAGATTAAAATAAATGAATACGTTAGCTACTTTTCTATATACTAACCCTTTGCACTCGGAAGTTTTCCACTAGAAATATTTTAACATTTTCTGGTGAGACAAAGACGATATTTTGTGAAACTGAATGGCTATTGAATGATTAACACTGGGACTATTGGGCAATTAAATTTACCATTTTCATCTTTTTTTATAGAAGCTTTAATAGTGAACTCGTTAAGACTTCAATTGAATTGTATTTTAGTGTAAAAAAGCATTTGTCTTTTTAATAATTGTGAAACAAGTGATCAATAAATGGCACTTATGGTGTATGGTTGCTCCATTTGGTAGTTATAGTGTTAATCTATGAAATCAGCTATCTAAGTCGAAGAGAAATTATACGCTCATTGAGGAACAAAGCTATTTTACTTCAATATTTTTTAAATTGATGAGTTATGCAAGGTGTAATATTAAATACTTATTAGTTTCACTGTATGAAATCAGGTGGTGAGTGAGAGTCGCCTCTCGAGTGCAAAGGGTTCATTTGTAAATTAATCTTAACCCTTTGCGCTTCTATTAGCTCGATTCAATATCAGTTTTATTCACAGATGTGATTCTTTGTCAAGATGTTTTTCAAATAGATTATATTATTATGTTATTTTCAATATCCTTTGTAAGAAGATTATATTATTATGTTATTTTCAATATCCTTAGTAAGAAGAATCGTTTACACTGCTCTCTACAAACTAACTGTTCTTTAAAATACATTTCAAATAAAACATCGTAATAATACAGAGTTGTCGAGGAAAAAATGCAAAAGAAATTCAGAGTGCAAAGTTAACCAAAGGTTAACCGTTGATTCGTCCCGTTTCTTCTCGCGAACTTGACCGATCCTCCAGGAAGCTGCCATGCTTTCGGTCAACCTTCTTCACGAGCCACTCACTCCCCCGCCTGATTTCGTGTCAGCGTATAAATACACTTGTAAATATCCTCGACCTCGAAATGCCCGGTTAAAAAAGTTCCGTTACACTTTGTCCGCGAAAGAAAAACACCGCTCATGGTCATAAAGTCATCGCACGGTTCCGTAACTCCCTGTGTTTTCATTCACGAGCGGTTTCCGATCAGCTGCGAATGCTTTGAACTCTTGAAAAAAGAGACCGTTGAACAGAAATTTGAGTTTGTATCTGGAAATTCAAGGATTTAGTAGATCAATCTGGTTCAGCGAACAGAAACTGGACTGAGGAAGTTAGAGAAGGATCCGATTTCTTTTGTATTGACGATCGATCCGACAATGTTGTCGATCTCTACTTGAACTCATTGAAACTGCAAACAGTGTGTCCTAGATAAAGACAGCAAAATATGGCAAATTTATATAGCAAAAGCAAATGATACAGAGGATTAACACTGATTGTGTTGAATCGGTTAAATGACCGATTCTTTAAATTTCATTAAGAATTCTGCGCTTTGGTTCATCTAACTTCATATCAATTCCTATCAATATATCGAGTAATGATTCCCAATTCTTGCCTTACCTTTTCTTTCTATTTCCAGTAAGAAACATTTGTCATTGGACTTATTTACCTTGATTTCGTAGCCAGTTATTTAACTGGTCCCGATAGGAGTAGGTTTATACAAAGTGCGGGTATTGATGTTAATCAGATGTACTGGGTCGATGTTTGTGTTGGCAATACAGCTTCGGCAGCTCCGCAACGGCTGAAACGAAGACCGGAAGATGAACAGAGCTGAAATTTCAGTCGCGTATGCGTAATGACGGCGCGTAGAATACGGCGAATCGATTAATACCGATTCCATCCGTGAAATACCAACGAGCCCACCTCCGATCGGTGATTTCGGTCACGGAATCCAGCTCCCTTCTGGGTCAAGGATAATCTCCTGCTCGACAAACGCACATTTCACGCCCACGCTTAGAGCAACAACCTTCCTCTAAGAAGAAACACGCTCGTCCGTGATTCCGCGCCGATAAACCATCGCGTTCTCCGGCGACAGACTATTTTTCTCGTTATCAACAGTATAAAACACTGGCCCAGAAGGGGTGGCTCACGGGGAGGCTCTAATCCAGTGGTTCCCATAGCGTAGGATTGTATCATCTCGGACAAGAATGCTAGCCGAAGGAATGCGAGTCTGATTAACACACTATCGGCGGGAAGGGTATTAATACCTTTTATGCAGAACGTACGCTAAGTGTTAGTAAAACACTTACCAATGCTTGTTTTTTTCATTGTCACTAATTTTTGGGCAGGAATGATTTTTTGGTTGTTTTTCGTAAAGCCTGACCAGTGTTTAGTCCTAAATTTATTAATTTTTAAGAAAAAAAAACTAATTTTCGCCCGCTTTACGTGTGAGTCAAACTCATGATGTTACCCGCCGATAGTGTGTTAACATGTTGACTTCCACGGTGGTCGTCGATGACCCGAGCTTCCAAAATGGTCGAAGACAATTACGTGAACTGACGTCGAATGAAAATATTCAATGACACGAGTAATTAAGTAATAGTGTAACTCAAGAACTATGATATTAACCTCTTCTTCTACAACAATGAGTGACATTCGTGGTGAAGATTTTCAACATGATTCAACAAATATATATATATCACTAGAACTACCGTACCAGTCAAAATGATTGGTTTCGATTGTTTTGTTTCACAATTATTGATATCTTAACACTAGGTTTACAGAACGCGTCAATTTGACGCAGATTGAATTTTATAAACATTATTTGATAAATGTTTCAATCGGTTTTCGTTGAACCAATTACACGAATATGAATCCTGATTGTCTATTTCTACATCTACAATTTCCAAAATCTAAATGAACGAATATCAACTTCCCCCGGAACAATAGAATAAACTGTACAATAAATGCCCGTAAACCTAGTGTTAAAAGCATTGAATATTCGAAATGATCTTGAAAATAAATAGCTTCGACTTGAATACTATAATGAATGTCTGAAGAAACCGAAAATAATCTACTGTTAGAATTTTTATAGGGATTACGTATCAGTCGTATTAAATCCTCGGTAGTTCCAGTGATATTACTCAGTTCATTCGACTTCAAAGTAAATATTATTCCTCTGTAATCAACTATTATACGTAAAAGGAAATATAGGCGTAACATATGCTTAGAATTTTTCTCCTTCTTTGATAAATTATTAATCACAAAGTAGGCGTATCGATCAGAACTGAGAAAAAATTATAGGCCAAGGGGTTAACTCATTAACACTGAAACTACCAGACTAGTCGAAATGATTCCTGATTTCTTCATTTCGCAATTATTAAAAATATAATATGTTTCTCTGAGAAACGATTAAAGAAATTGATTTAGCGATACTCAAATTCAATTGTAAATCAATTGTCTCAATAGATGCACTCTTGAAGTTTCTATTGAGAGAATTCGGGAAGTCACTTTAACTCGGTGGTTTTAGTATTAACCCTTTCCAGAAGTTTTTCACCGAAAATATTCAATATTTTCTAATGAGATGCAGATGATAGTTTCTTAGATTGAATTAAGGAATCTCACATGCATTAAGGGAGAGAACTATTTTCTTTCAATATTTCGTACATTGATGCATTGTACAAAGTTTAATATTAAATATCAAAGTTTACAGTTTTGCTGTGTCAAATCATTTGGTGACTTAGAGGCGCCTCTGCAGTGCAAAGGGTTAATAATATTGAGAAACTCGAATGTCATTTTCGATACTGATGCGCTATTCGTTATTACGGTTGCAGGTAGGCGATCGGAACTATAAATTGAAAGATTTTACATTGAAACGATTGCGAAATGATGATATTCTTACGTCTCTCAAGGTAGAGAGGAAAAAGGATTTGGCAACCACTGCTCTAATCGCTCTAAGGTCTCGTACTCAAAGGTTTCGGACCTCCTTTCACATATCATCCGGCAAGAAAAAAAAAGAATATTACGCTAGGTGTAAGTCGAATCGCTGGAATTTTCTAGATCGTTAACGATCCCCGCGTCGGTCGATGATTCAGCCGACCTTGGGCTCTCGATGAATCGAATCGGATACTGTTAACGGACAATGGCGTCAGCGAGAAGGAAGGCGCATCATCGATGAAAACGAATTACGAAACGACTCTAACGGTCCTGACAGAGTTAGGCGAAACGAGTCGAAGGGAGCGTGAAAAACGTCCGACGAGGATGACCGTGAAATCCTTGTGCAATTGGTTTGCACCGGCTGACAGGGTGTCCGATGAAGGCTTCTTTAGCGCGTTGACTGGCGTGCTGGTCATCGATGGCCGGCGTCTCCTAGTTGACTGAAAACAATTGTGTGTTATATATGAGATAATTTCAATGCAGTATAGTGTTAATGAAATTTCAATACCAGTTTATATTGATGAAATATATTTATGAAATGAAATGAAATTTCGATGTAAAATATTATATTTATAATATATTGATGACATGAAATTTCAATGTAAAATATTATGTTTATAATATATTGATGACATGAAATTTCAATGTAAAATATTATGTTTATAATATATTGACGAAGTGAAATTTCAATATTAGTATCATAGTTTTAATATAATGTGTAAGATAATTTTGATATAGTATAGTGTGATTCAAATTTCAATATTAAGTAATTTTAATATTATATTTATGAAATGAAATGAAATTTCAATATAAAATATTATGTTTATAATATATTGAAGAAATGAAATTTATCATAGTTTTAATATAATATGTTGGATAATTTTTATATAGTATGGTGTTACTCAAATTTCAATATTAAGTAATTTTAATATATGTAAGATAATATTGATATAGTATGATATCAATAAAATTTAAATCGACTGTAAATAATATTACTTTTAATATAATTATACACAATTGTTCCCATTTACCTTAGCCACGAAAGAAAGCTCGTCGAGTTAATAATAGTCAAGATAAGAAGCTACTGAAGTAAAATTGAAAGTCGAGTCTAACTAGACGAAGAACTGCAAAGAGTTAGAGGCGAATAGGACGTTTCCATTCGGTGCCATAATAAAATTCGTTTCAAGCGTAATCGGCAAAGAAGCGAGAAAGGAATTTTTGCGCGGAAAGGAAGGCAGAAGGTTGGAGATAAGAGAAGAAACGAGGTTACCGATAAAACCGCGTCCCAGGACAGTCCCCTGCTGTCAGCTCGTGGAAGTGCGCCGATACGATGCCCGATTTATCGGCGACGACACGTTTATTCGTACGTTCCTCCGCGACAGGAGCATCCCGATAAAAAACGCTGGCCGGACTGTAGCCGTTAATTTGTCATTTTTATCGGTACGCGTCCGATTTTTCGACCCTTCGCGCGAGTTTCGAGACGAACGTGTTCCTTCCGGAGGCAACGAAGAAAAAGATCGGCGAAGCTGGCATTCCTAAATTTCACTTCGACACTGACAGTCGATCGATCGATTTATAAAATAAATAAAAGATTGTGAGTTTAACCCTTAGCACAGGTTGTTTTGTAATCTATCAGCAACTGCAACTAATTTTTATAGTATTCCTAGGGAAAATGAGAAATTCTATAAGATATCTTCGATCTTTTATTTTCCTTTTCAGTGGAAAATAATTTTAGGGTAGTTTCTTTAAGATTCATTAAAATATTTGATATAACTGGTGCAATATTGGAACCTACAGAGTTCAAAGAGTTAACACGTTGAATGCCATGGGGGTCACCCCCAACCAAACCGAATTGTAATAATATAATCACTCAATTAAACGATGATTACTTGAAAACATTTCTATATTACAAATAATGCTGCTTAATACGGTGATATTCAGCTACGTCACCGTGCAATAATGACGCATTTCAATCAAATGATTTTACCCTTTGCGGACGAAGATTCTTTGAAATGTACAACACCTTCATAAAGATAAATTATATATCAATTGCTTAATTAATAGAAAAAAGGGAACTACGTATTACTTTCTTGCTGCTCGAGTAATTAAGAGGGAATACACTTTAAAGCGCCTAAAAAATAGTGATTTTTAGGAATTTTTTCCTCAATAACTACAAAGCGAATCATTCTCAAACTTTCATGATATTATGTTCTATATTTAAACAATACAAAAAATTTTCTATTTTAATGATTAATGTATTTTTTTTCGCAAGATTTATGGATCTTCACAGCTCCGTGCTACGCGCATCGTCAGTTTGTGTACATCCTAGAGCCTCTAATTTTCTTCAGAAACAGGGAAACAAAAATTTCTTTTAATCCTTCTAAAATTATCTCGTCGATGAACTAAAAAAATTTCCAAAAAAAGTACAAAAATGCAAAAATTTTGAGCTTTATTGAAAAAGTTACGATTTTTCGCTAAAAATCTCGACTTTATTTGTCATTTGTCTGCGACTTAGTCTTACAAATATGAGCATTTTATCTCGTCGAAATGTCGACGTTCGTCCGCAAAGGGTTAATATTATATTTTCTCCATATTGTGCATTTACTCTATGAAATCGTATGGCGTTCAACGTGTTAAGTACCATCAAAAATCGCGATACTCTCTGAAACTAGTCTTCCATTGACAACATGTAAAGAAAAAAGTTCAAACTGTCCGCAACATATTTGAAAATCATGAAAATCGAAAACTTCACAGCAATATTAAAGAAAAATTCCAATCATCCAGAAAGTACGTTGACCGTTGTAACGGAAAGAATTCGAAAGAATCGAGAGATCGGCGTGATCGATCGCCGTCCCTGAAGGGGCGAGTCGACGGGCCCTTTCCGCGTGCTGATTTATTTTCGAGCCGGGCTATTTATAGCGCGCTTATAATACGCCGGACCGAAATCATAATTCGAGGCGACGTGTGAAAAAGGAGGACGCGGAGGTGTCGATTTACCGTGCCGATCGGGGATGAGCCGCGATCGCTGCGGCTCCGATTCCGCCGGGCCAGAAACGCCGGGAATGTTGAATGAATGTTTCAAGAAGGTTCGCTCGGTGTGCGCGGAATAAATGAATAAAAGAACCTCGCGACCCGTGGATCCCACCGGTGACACTTTTACCTATGACTGTGGAGAACAACCGCGCCCGTGCTCGCGCTCGTCCTTGCTTCGATCCGTCCACGACTCGAGGAATGCGGGTCTAATCGGTCAGTTCTCATTTCATCTTAGATTCTAATTTGCTAGTCACTATAGCAATGTGTACGGTAGTGTAATATCGCAGTTTTAACCCTTTGCACTCGAAAGGTGACTCTCAGTCACCACTTGATTTGATACAGCAGAACCATGAAGTTGAGTATTCAGTATTTTCAATTGAAATTACATTTTGCGATGTGAAATATTTAAATAAAATAGCTTTGTTGCTTAATTTATTTGTGAATTATCTTTAAATTAGTTTCAAACAATGTCGTCTTTATCTCATCAGAAAATGTCCAAATGTTTCTACTTAGAAACTTCCGAGTGCAAAGGGTTAAGACAGTGGGACAGTGTTCTGAGGGTTTTCCCGAGGGATGCGTACGCGAGGATGATGAGTGCGTGGTGGTGAGAGTAGGGTGTGTTTGAGAATTTGTTGGAGGTGTGAGTAAGAAGAATGCTTGTGGGGGAGAGAATGATTTTTATTGGATGGCGAGAGATTTGGAGAGAGTTGCGTTGACCCGAGAAGAGAAAAGACCTGTGCACTGTGAGCTATATCGTTTCTATTTATTTGTATTTTATTCAATTATCTATTCCTATGTTTTTTTAAATAAAACATTTAAATTCCATTCATACCACATTATTAACCCCTTTCAGTCGCCACCTGATACGACGCAGTAAACTTACAAAATTTTCAATTCAATATTAAAGCATGTGTAACGTATCAACGCATGAAACATCGAAATAAAATAGTTCTGTCCCTTAATTTATATAAGATAAGCAATCGCGTTAGTTGCGAAAAATATCGTTAAGATTTAGTCAGAAAGTAATGAGTATTTGCAATGAAAAATATTGTCGAGTGCAAAGGGTTAAACATTTGGATGATCAAACGTGAAAAAACTACCCTATGATCATTGCATTTGCTGCACACGCAAATCTTTTTGTAAGAACAAACAAAAAATCTAAGAAATGTTATATAATTGAATAATGTATTCTTATGTTTCTTTTTTAAATAAAACGTATTTAAATTCCATTCATACCACAGTAGTGCCTGCTACGAATAGATTAAAAAATCGTCGATAGAGAACTGGGAAAGTGAAATTTTCGATAAGAAACTGATAGAAGCAGAGGACCAATTAACTCTTATCTCTCTGAATGCAGTAATGCTGCCAAACTTAAGCCGGCGTACTGGTCCAATCGACAGTATCACTGACAGAAGTTTGTAACTGTATTACTATTACGTTTGGAGTTGGCTAAAAATCATTCTATAATCTTCTTCAAGTGACAAGGGTTGATACTAGATGGACCCGTATCTAAAACGGGAATTTCTGTAATACGGACTATTTTAACACTTTGCCAACCGGATGTGATCTCCCAGTGTTTAATTAGCAACGTATTGCCTTTTATTCTGTCAATCTTTTCTTTCGTTGTTTAGTAAGTTTTGAGGTTGTTTGCAATTCATATGTTTCTTGCTTTTATAAAACGAGGTTTTTAACCAAATCGGTTGAATGAGTTCAATTGAAGAAGTTCAATTAACACTAGGTTTACGAAGTGCGTCAATTTGACGCATACTGAATTTTATAAACATTACTTGGCAAACGTTTATGTCGGTTTTGGTTGATGCAGTTACAAGAATACGTATCGTAATAACCTAATTTTAAATCCCCAATTTCCAAGATCTAAATGGTCGAACATCAATTTTTCTAGGAACAATAGAATAAACCGGACAATAAACGTCCGTAAACCTAGTGTTAATGAAAGAGGTTGTAGTTATAGTTCTTTTTAGGCGGTTGGCTAGTGTTATGCGTTATAGGTGATTCTACCGTGATTGGAATAGTATTTCAAACAAATATAAAACAAACGTGCGACACCCGATCCTTGCAACTCCTGTTCGAGAATTCCCTTCGAAGACGTGATCCCGCTTGTTCCTTTCCCTCTCCCCTTCGCTCGCGGTCCGTTACGAATCTCCATTTAGATTTTCCACAATGATACCGTTCCTCGCGGTCGGATATGAATTATTAGAAAAAACACGATGATAATTCGTGCAATTAATGCGGTAATAGCCCCGCGGCTAGCGTCGCGCGTCGCTCCCAGCTGGGTACAATTATTCTCAACCGATTCCCATACTGAGTAATCGGAGGAAGAAGCTAGTACAAACAGATCCAACCGATTAAAGAAACCATAACTCATCAGTGAGAATTTATCCGTTTACGCTCGACGGCTCTTCTCTGGGATATTCAACTTTTCGAACGTTCGACGAACCTCTTCATAAATCACACAACATTACATCAAGGTATTACAAGCTACGAACAGATTCGATTAAAGAAACCGTAACACATCGGTGAGAATTTATACTCGAAATTCTTCGGAAATATTCAATCTTCCAACTTCATAAATATTCGACAATCATTTTTTTAAAAAGAAGATACACGTAACCGATACGGGTATCTTGTTTCGATACTTTATATTGATACATTATACGAGATTTAATATTAAACATTAAACTCTATAATTTGATCGCATCAAACCAAGTGGCCATTGAGAGTCGCCTCTGGAGTCCACAGGGTTATTACGCAGTTACCCACGCGTTGATCGTTCGCCGTGCTCCTTCCTCCATCCACGAACTCGTTCGCCACGGCCCTCGCGTTCCGCGGCTGTCGCAAAATGAATAAAATAATGTGGAAGACGAGTTTCGGGCCGGTCTCGTTTCGTTAAGCTCCTCCGACCCGTTCTCCAAACGCTCGGGGAGGAACCGTTAGCCCGGCTAACGTAGAATTAACGCAGAGATGGACATCCGTCCGGTACACAATGAGGCGAGAAACTTGGCGAAACGATTTGCATAAGCCTTGTGCTCGGTGCACGCGAGACGCGCGGTTCGAGTTCCTCTTCGGCGTTCGATGACCCAAATTCCCATCGATCCGCGGGCCGATCGAGCTTCCCGCGTTTCCGTGAGTCGTATCGGTGTTGCACTTGTTCCGGGCTGGCTCGTCGATGCGCTGGAACATTGATTATTCGAACAGTTAACCGATTAGCATACGGATAAACGTATGTAGCCTGTTAACCCTTTGCACTCGGGGGGCGCCTCACAGTCGCCGCCTGATTCGACGCAGGAAACTTATAAAATTTTCAATTCAATGTTAACCCTTTGACGAAGATTCTTTGAAATGAAAACCTTCGGGAGATGAAGTGAAATTATATATCGATTGCTTAATTAATAGGAAAAAAGGAAACTACGTGCTTATCTCTTGCTATTTGACTAATTAAATCATTTGTTTGCGACTTTGTCTTCCAAATACAAACATCCGATCTCGCTGAAATGTCGACATTCGTTCGCAAAGGGTTAAACCTTGTGTACTGTATCAACACGTAAAATATCGAAGTAAAATAGTTCTGTCTCTTAATTTATATAAGATAATAAATTGTGATAGTTGCGAAAAATATCGTTAGTACTTAGTCAGAAAGTAATGAATATTTTTAATGAAAAATATTGTCGAGTGCAAAGGGTTAACCCTTTCATACAGTAAAACTATAGAATTTGATATAATATTACACCTTGTATAACTCATCAGTTTAAGAAACATTGAAATAAAATAGCTTTTCTTAATGTACGTGTAATTTTTCTTTGAGTCAGTTTCACAAGATATGGTCTTTATCTCATGAGAAAATGTTAAAATATTTCTGTGGAAAACTTCCGAGTGCAAAGGGTTAGTATATAGAAAAGTGGCTAACGTATTCATTCATTTGAATCTATAAAATTGATTTAAAATTCATTGTTCATTCAATATTTATATATTTTTCTAAAATCAATCAGCGACGAGTATACACGTCGAACGAAGAGCCTTTGCATCTACTACACATTGGAATGCACTAAAGCAAAATGAAAATGAATTACTCGCTTATTCAAGGGAATAAATAGTCAATCGACAATAAAAATAGTATTATTATGAGTTTCAATGGAACCTGTACACTCGTCAGGGTCAACTGGTTAATTGAGCGACCAACAGTCCAGATAAAGGAATATTTCACGAGACATTTTCCTAAGCGTGCTTGTAGAATCGAATCGTACACGTTCGAATGCAGAATCTACAAATTATCGAGTTCCAATTTAACCGGGACATTCAGAATACATCGCGGAAAACGGGCGAGCCGTTTAATCGAGGTCCTACCGTACTCATATCGCGGCGCACCGCGGCCACGGGATCTTGGCGGCTGCATTTTAATTAGGGGCGAGCTCCTCGCCCTCTTTTTGCCCGGTTCTGTACTCTCTCGGTGTTTCTTATCGTTCTCCGAGGGCTGGTCAACTAATTAAAAGTTATGCTGATCGCTTACCGCGAACGGGGCTCATGCATACACTGAATCTAGATGAACGCCGCGGAACGTCGTGGGAGGACTGGAGGAAAACCGTCTTCAACAGGATATTCGTTTTTCTCCGTTACTCTTCACCGATTCATACTCCGCGTTAAGCCTTTGGACTACGAATGAGAACTTTTAGGGAAAATACATTTATTTTCACTGTATACGCTAATTAACTTACCAAGGAAACAAATATTTTCATAATAAATGGCTGTTCTTGCAAGGAAAACGAATATTTTTATCAAAAATGGCTATTCCTGTTGCCAAAAAGATATACGACGATCATTCTATCCATTTCATGATGATTTCGCTACTAGTCCACTGGTCTGCATTTTACAGATATCGAAGTATGTTTCAAGGCGATGCTATCGAAGGGTTAACTCTTTAAGGACGAATGTCGACATTCTCGAGTCATGAAACTTTCATGTTTGGAACGCTAAATTGCAAACAACTGATTTACCTATTCCAACAGTAAGAAATCAGTAGATAGTTTCCTTATACTCCGTCATTTAAGCATTCAATATCTAATTACCTGTCTGATGTAGGTTTTGTACACTTTAAACAATCTTTTCTCACCGCATTTTTAAAACCAATTCGCTTACCTCGATTCGATTGCAAGTAACCGATCGAAAATATAATCAAAACACGCGAGAGCCTGCTCTCGCTTCTAGCGAGACGATTTTTCCTTCGACACCGGCCGAACGCGACCTCGACTTCAACGGCTCGCTGACTCCCCGTTTCCTCTTTCTACGGCAATTATTCTCGATTCTGAATCGCGGAGGCGACTCACGAGTCCGCGAAAAAAAGGTCTCTGCTCCCGGCCGCCGCTCCTTCCGTTTCCCTGCGTTCAAGGACCGCTCGTTTCCCGCGAGTTCTTCTGATTCTAATTCCTATAATTCAATGAGACTTTAATTAGCTTCGGGGAATCGGTACGCCGGAAATCAGATACGGCCGGCAACGCGTCGAGACATTCCAGGGAAAACGCTGGCTCCGTGTCTCCGCGTGAAAGTTTGAAGCTGCCCGTTATCTCGGGCCGATCGACTCTTTCGCTGGGGAGTAGCTTTAAGTAATCAAGCGGTTCCATCGAGTACAGTTGCGAAAGAAGTCGCCGGACAACAGGTTCAAATGCGATAAGGATACTCACGCGAATTCTAAACACTTCGCGGAGACACGAGTGCATTCGTGATTGACAGCGAATGCTTCGGCTCTAACCGTACCGGCAGTTTTCCTACGGTAACGAGTCGAATAGCTAGCTACAGAATGCAAGTAAACAAGCTAGATGATCAATTTTCATCGGTGGGAATGGAAACAATTGACAAAAATCGGAGAACTGATTAATCGGGCAGTATAGGAATTGATATGAAGTAACACTAGATTTACCAATTTGACGAATATTAAATTCTTTAAACATTGGTGGTAGTTTAAGACGATTTTGATTGGTGCAATTATGCGACACAATTCTCTGTTCACGAATTTCCGTGATCTACTTATATGAGCAAACATTAGTCTCCTAGGAGCGATGGAACAAACTGTAGGATGTCCGTGAATCTAGCGTTGAATGAATAGGAGAGAATTTTGAAACCGATGATTCGACCGGTACAGTTAGTGCTACATTCGTAGCTCGACGGTGGTTTTTCGCCACCGTGTAGACGGGAGTCGAGGAACCCGGCCGAAAACGTACAGCGGGTCGGGCCCGCGGCCGTATGTTCCTCGTGCCTTATAACGCTCGAACGGTCGCCCCTGCCATTTGCATATCATGTCGAGTCATTAAGGTAGCAAATTAGGGAGCCAGGAAAATTATTAGTGATCTCTGGTTGATTCACGGGCAGATCGCCGCGCGCTGCGGACGCTTTCGGCTCCTCGAGATTGGGTCGCCGATACTCTCCGCCCTTAAGTACGTCCTTAGATACTAAACCTCCGGATTCCTCGTCTAATGACGCCTGGAGATGGTTTTAAGGGCACTCGGCTGGGCAATCAACAATTAAATAGCGATCGGAAGAAATCGAAATTAAAAACGCGATACCTTCTCCGGGAATTATTCATGCTCCCCGACGACGCGACACGCAGTGCGGCCGAGTGGCCGTTTCCTGAACGAAACTCGATAACTTAAAAAGTATGGGCGATACGAGCAAATGCTTCGGACGAAATTTGTAAGGTAGAGCTAAGTATATGGTGGTTGTATTGTGTTTTACATTATGGGGATATTACGAAGTTTGTTCAATGACAATGGACATTTTGCGGTTCGATTCAAACGTTATACGAATAGAGAAACGGAATTGATCTGCGGAAAATCTGTATTTTTGAAATGGAAATCATTGTGTAGAGCAGGGACTATTTAGTAAGACATTAGTAATCTTGAATTCTCGTTCGAATAATCGAATTCGAGGGTTTTGTTCGCAGAAAGCCGCACTGCGCGCCGGTTGCTCGAAGCCCGGCTCCGTCGTTCCGCATTAATTCGGCAAACCGGGAGCAAGTCGTTGCCCCCGATTATTAAATTACAAAATGACCGTTCACCGGTTCCCCGTGGTTACGCGTCTCGTGATCCTTTTTGCCGGGAAACCGATTACTCCTCGTTACCTTCTTTTTCGCGCGTGTCGTCGAAACCCTCGGCGATTCACGGTTCCCCCTAATTCAAGAAAATTGATAAAACTCGCTCCTCCGACGGTCGCGATGCAACCGCTCTTTCGCTTAATGAATTCGAACGCGTAACCGCCACTTACGGGAACCGTCCATCCAGAGACGTTCCTCTCTTTGGAGGAAGACGCTTTCGATTCCGTTTTCGGAACGTGGATTCTAGGGTCAACGCTAGAATTACTCGAACTGGCTGGTCGATCGCGTAAAGATATGATTGCGGTCGGTGCCGACAATGCAAGCCGAGGTTGCAAGTCTGGACTTCGACTATTCAACTGTGTTTGACGAGTATACACATCATTGTAAAGCTTAACATGATACTAATTCTTTCAGCGATAAATTCTTTATTTTTTCACATAAACATGTAATTCTTCTGTGTTTCGCGTTGATCTTCCATTAACCCTTTGCACTCGAGCACCTGATTCGACGCAGCAAACTTATAAAATTTTCAATTCAATATTAAAGCATGTGTAATGTATCAACACATAAAACATCGAAGTAAAATAGTTCTGTCTCTTAGTTTATAAAAGATAATCAATTGTGTTAGTTGCGAAAAATATCGTTAATATTTAGTCAGAAAGTAATGAATATTTTTAATGAAAAATATTGTCGAGTGCAAAGGATTGAAATATACCCTACTTACTTTACGTGCTACGTTGCTCACGTGCTACATGATTTAATATGACGTCTTTTCTTTATTACAACTATTAACACTTGTTGAATGCTACGAATGATTGGATGTACATCCTCTTACACCTCCTGTAAATCTAATAGGATGTGTTCTTCTTAGTATGGATGATTTTAGACTAAGTTCTCCAAGTGTTTCCCGAGAGTGGAGAACCTTGGGTTCCGGGTAGTTTCTTTTTGATTGGTCGTGGTACTTGGACTAATCAAATAAAAAATTCCTGACACCGACCTACTCCGTGCGTTCCTAGCGCAGTCCGTGCGGACTAGGGGTGTTGAAGAAAAGGCAGTATGACAGTTATAGGCAAATTCGGCCGCGTGGTAGAATTTCCGCCGGACTCAGGTCACGAGACGTGACCTGGCGGAGGATCGTTAACACTAGAAAACTCGACGATGTGTTATTTGCTAAAATAAAATATAAGAAAGTTCCCAAAGTAGCTATACTTGACGAGCGTGTCTTATTCGTTGTGCAGATCTTCTCTAATTTTGAAGGTTCCATGGGAATCATAAAGTTATACCTCGAGAAGTTCATCGTCGAGTCCCGACCAACAGATTATTTGACTCGAAGGTATTAATTAATTTATAATTTCTCCAAGACTACGGATGACATTAAACGTTAAGTTTAAGAACATTGGCTTTTCTCAATCTTCCCATGGAAACTCTCAGAGCGTATCAATCAAGACCTCCATTGATTTACAATCTACTAAATCAATTTCTTTATTCCTTCCCCGAAGAGCCATCAGGAATAGGTCATGCTAATCTATTTGGTTGCAGCGTTAATGCTAACAGCTTCGTATTCACCGGTAGAGTTATAGTCTGCAGAGATCTACCACTTTGTTAAAGCCCTTGTAATAACCAGGCTGAAGCTTGATACACGGTGGTCCCTCGTCCTAGACGTTTTACTCGTTACCGTGAAACTTTGCCACACGTACACAGCCGGGGACGACCGCATTAGGATTCATCTACGCGGAGCGAGAGCTTTCCGGCTCGCGGCATTAATTGCGACGATTGTGCTTGGCTACGTGCGAAGGAACCTGAATTACGGGGTCCCTGAACGCGAAAACGCGCGCGTCGGAGGCGTCCTCCCGGCCGACAACGCCGAGAGAGAAGCTCGCCGTGGCGGAGGGACGCGAAAGAAAAGAAGCGAGCGCAAAGAGATGCAAAGAGGCGGCGGTTATTTATAGGTTGCGCCCGGTTCCGAAGCCTTCCAAGCGTTCCCTCCTCCCGTGCTCGATCATCGGCGTGCCGGAGGGAGCGGAAAAACGAGCAACAGGGCACACGTCCATGGGCGATCTTTATTATTCCCCGTCATTATTCGTTCGATGCACCGCGAAGAAGTCGTAACAGGTGCAACCTGATCACTTTCTCGCCTGGCGCCTCCGCAGATTCCCTTGTCCCTTGCCGATTTGCTCGATTTTCTGCCCCGGGACCCGGCCGGCCAACGGGAGACGAAGAACAGGGCCACGCGAAACGAACCAGCTCGGTACAGCGCCGACACAAAAGTTTTTGCCGAACCCTATCCGGGTAGAGCAACGAGCAACAAAGTGGAGAGGCGGCCATAAATGCGGCACGGCGAAAAATTCCGCTCGGGGAAGATGCAAATCCCGACGCGCGGTTGTAAAACAGCGGCCGCAACCCCGTCGGAGGAGCCGCTTCCTTCCCCGTTGGCCACGGAAAAATCCGAACGACAGGAGAATCGAGTTAGTCGTTCGTTGCGGAATAATTCATGGATCGGGCAACGAGCGAATGCGCGAGCGAGCTAGCCGGCTAGCTACACGCGCACTTCCGCGCTTTATTCCGTTCCTCGTTAATTCACGGACTCCCCCGTCGAATGAATCGCCGCCGCGCCCTCCCCCGCCGCGGACGCGACGCGAAACGACGGCCATAATCGCTCGGCCGGACAGTCGGCAACGATTTTTCGCGCGGGACATTTATGGTCGGCCGGCCACTGAGATACGGTCCATTGTACTCTCATTCCAGCCGTGCATGCGTTTTCTGTGCGGCTGACCGCGACGCGACGCGATGCGACGCGACGCAATGCGCCTTGACGCTGCAACGCGCCATCGTGTCCGCCCATTGCAACCGTATTCTACTACCTAGCTTTTCTACTCGTGTTTCCCGGCCGGACGCGCGCGGACACCCCGCGTAGCGCGCTCGCTGCTTTCCGTGCCCGCCACCAGAATTTAGAGCGTTTCTTCTAACATTATCGCATACCGACGGCGAATGGCGTTAGAGTTGATTAACAATTATATATCGCAGCTTTTAACAGTAGATTCACGGAACCCGTCAATTTTGATCCAATTATGCGAGCACGCGTTGCAATGCGTTTTTAAACTACAATATTCATGATTTATAAAGATGTACAGTTTCCTAGGAACAATAGAGTAAAGTCTAGAATAAACGTTCGTAAATCTAGTGCTAAGTTACACTGTTATCAAGTTACCTGCATAACTAAATACTTTGATACATCAATTTACTTTTAACAATTATTTTCAAATAATTTAGACGGTCATCAATGACCAACGCGTTAACTCGCGCGATTAGCGGGACAGTCCCACGTTCGAATGCATATCGGGACACTTATCTTTCTCGCAAACACGTTAATCTCGATATTAACGCGCACGTCACCAATGACGGTCGCTTCCGAATTACTGGGAAACCGTTGCAATAAGAATGCCAAGTGCAAATATTTAGCAATATAACCGACTAGATAATAGTGCAAGAGAAGTGCGATAACGCTAAATAACAATCATTCCCGGTACCAGTTATCTTTACGGAAGAATAAACATGTTTTCACATTCGTTTTACAATCGTGCTGATAATTATAAAGTAACAAATATCCCGGTCTAGTTACAATCTCGTTCGTTCGCAGCGTTACTGCCTTGTTCGCCGGCGAATGTCCTTCCCCGCGGCTCGGAAGAATGATCTCAAGCCGCGCGGTTCAAATAGGCTCTAGTTTAGGGTTTCCCTAGCCTAGCCGAGCCGCGCGCGAGAGATCGCCACGGGGACGACGTTAATTCGGACCGCGGCGAGGTAGAGTATCCCTTTATCGTTCGACCGGTAACAAAATATTCGAAGACTCCGTTGGTCTCTCGCGTTTCCTTTCCTTGTAACCCACACTCGAGGGTCGCGGGCGTACGCTCGCGTCTCTCTCTAGCTCTCCCGGGGCACCGAGGCGTCCAACGACGCGTCGCTCGGCACGAAGAAAAAGAAAGGACGGGACATGCACGCTGAAATTCTCGGAGACCGCCGCCGCGTCCCTCGTTATTCTGGAATCCGCCTGGAACAGCGACGCGCGGGAACAATCGCCGATAATTGCTGATAATCGGCCATCGCCCGCCGAAAATTACGATCGTCCCTGAGTTTTTTCGCTCGCCGCTTCCGTTCGCGCCTAGCTGGTCCTGTCTAGCCGCGGGGTTCGACGAACCGGAGGAGCGTTGACCCTACGGACGCCGCAATTCGGCTAACAATCGAGGAAACGGAACAAGCGGGCGGATAAGGATCTCCGTTTCTTCCGCTACTGAGCGTCGCTTCGTTGTTCGTTGACAATAGATCCATGGGACGCGGCAGTTTCGAGTTTTAATCGAGTGTTTAATTTTATATGCATCGTTCGATGGGAGGCAATTCGGTTAAGTCGATTTTTTGATATTTTGTTGTGAATTTTAATGGGATAAGTAATATTTTGTTTAGTGGTTTCTTCGTGTTTTCTAGATCGGAAAGTTCGTTTTGTAGCTTCTGACTATGTATAATCATTTCAGAAGCCAAAGCATAATTTTCTCAATTCTTGCTTTCTAGACTTAGTCGTATTGGTTTTCGAGCGACAATGGAATAAAATATGCGGAACATCCGTAAAGCTACAGTCAAGGAACTCGATCTTGTTATCATGCAGCGACACCCTGAAAGATAATGACAACGATTGGCCTCGACTAAAACAGTACCACGGTTCAAGAAATCACTATTTATATCCAATGGGATAAACCAACTATATTATGCACGTATCAAGCGACAGATTTTCTCGAGCGAACGTCCAAAATTCAATTCTTCGCTATCTACGTGCATAACCGCGAGTTCCATTGCGGCGTCCCGTGGGACCTCAAGCTGTCCACTCTCGCCGTCGTTTATTTGCCGGATCGATCGCGATATTATTATACTAGAGAAACCTGTTGCCGACCGCTCGCGCGGCAAAATATGACGCGGGGAGCTGTGAGCGCGGCGGGAGAGGACGAAAACGAGAGCCGCCGCGGTGCAAGGCCGGCGCGCCAGAAAGATGATTTGCGACGATCCAGAAGTCCCTGCTGCTTGTCACCGTGGATTTATGAAGGAGCCCGTTCCACCTCGCTTATCGCTGCCTGCGCGTGTACCATTTCGTGTTAACGATAATGTTACGAATCTTATTGGGGCCGATCGTACGTTTCCCGGTTTCCCTTTTCCACGAACGTTCGGAATACCGCGGATTTTCAAGCGAAACGAGAGGAAACCTCGCCTCGTTGTTTATGATAAAACGCTTTAACGATACAATATGTCGCGTGAACTGGAACCGGTTCCCCATCAATTCAAGTTTCTTATCGATCGCGTTTCCATTCGGTCCCTTAATGGACGTCGCGCGCGGGAAATCGAACCGATGCTCTTTCCCCGCGCGAAATGCTCTACACCGGGACCGGTAACAACGCCGCCGCTCGACGGACGATCGAGGATCATACCCGCGATAATGGTCTCGAATAATGGACCGAGACTCGAACGTACTAATTGCGGTATCCCCGGTGGATCTCGATTCACGGTAATAAGCGTAACAACGCGTAATGAAACCTGTTTCGGGCCCGTGGGTGAGTACACGCGAAACGGCTGGCCGGTCTCCGCAGGCCGTGGATAGAACGGGGACAGCCGATACGCGTCGAAACTGTGTCGCCTCGTGATACGTACGAGAAATTTATGTATGCCCGTCTTCGGCCGCGGAGCAGCGATTTTTACGAAACGTATCTTTCACCGATATCGGGATACCGTTAGCGTTCAGGGACGTTTGATCCGTGTTAAAATATGCGTGGCCTGTCCGGACGTCTTTTTCGCTCGTACCGAAGAACGGGGAGAAAATCTCCCGAAACGACCTGCTGGAAAGTCAGAACCGGCGATCCGAGGATCTCGTTGGATTGTCTTATGATCGTGCGAATCGAGCCGAGTTCGAACGGAATACACGCGTATACAAGGACTCGGTTCCACGAGATCACGATTACATTTGATAAGGTATTCGATTAGATATCGAACCTCGTCTCTCGGACGATTAATGTCGAGTTTAATTCATCCGCAAATAGTTACCTAACGTCTATACTATTATTAGAGAACAATTTACAAAGATCGAAGCGAATGCTCGAAACAGCGATACGATGGTAACTACGTAGCTCGTGTCTAGCAGCGAATGGGTTACCGGAGCTTCGCGAGAGCAAGGTGACCACGGAAACAGAGAGAAAACAACTGCGAGATACTAAGGCGTCGGCGGTCGTCCGGAGATGTCAGTCGCGCTCCCGCCGCCGGCCGATTCCTCGCGAAAATTCATTCATGGTGGGCGACAATGGCGAAGGCGAGCGGGAGACCGACCCGTCCGTCCGTCCCGGCGGAGAACCGATCGGTTTGGTTGGTCCGGAGGCCCCGGCACCGGCTGCCCGGCCCAGCATTGGCTCCGTGTAATGTGTAACAGCATCGAGCGTGTAACGACCGGGACGGTTTGTGCCCCCTACCACCTGGACGGAGCCACGATTCCTCGCGCACGCACGCACGTGCAGGGGGTACCGACTTACGTAGAGACGTTGACACACAGAAACACACGCACACGCGCACACACACACACGGAAGCCAATTGGAGAGCCAAGACTTGGCCAAGTCTTTATAAGTGGGAGCCATCCGCGTCCTCAGGACTTACTCCCTCTCGGGAACGTGCCGCGATCAGCAACCGATTTCCAGAATAGTTCCTGAAAACGACGTCCACCTGACCCAACCGGACACAGCCTACCCGCGTCACTTGCGAGGATCTCGTGGATCGCGGAGGATCGTTTTCTCCCTCGGCCGCTGGGAAATCGGGACCGCCACGCGAAATGAGGATCGCCTGTCGCGGATAAATACAGGACCGACTTGAGTACTTGATCCTGCAGAGGTGAGTGTCGCCGGTTCCGTTCCTCGTTTTATTCACCGTATTCCGCTTTCGTTCGCCTCGGTTCAGCGTGGTCCTCGTTCTCCCGCGAACACCGGATGACGTTTCGGGAGTGAATCGTAGACGGGCCGGGGAACCGTGACAGTGAACCTTCTGGTGCGTCGTTAGCTGAAAGATTATTGGAAAGTTATCGAGTGAACGCCTAGGATGCCGATAGATTAGCTTAGAGATACGGGGATCGCGCGGGGATCTCGCGGAGGACGTTAAACGGGTCTTGTTGATCCTCTAATTACGATACGTTAGATAACTGGAGTCAGCCCCGAGGCTGCTGGTTGAGTCAACCGTCTGGTCCGGCAGGCGTTTCGGAATTTTCTCACGTGCGGGAGTAATCGGTGTACGACGGTGACGTCAACCGATTTTAATGGGACCGATTCGTTTTGCGTCCTTGCATAAGCGCATTAACGCTTGATACCTCGGCCGCGTACGCGCGGCGATTAACGCTTCCCGCGTGATCCGACGAAACGAATCGGCTTCTGGACGTCGGCTGTTCATTGATCGAGCCGGTCGATAAAACGGTCCAGCGATTAACGCTACAACATCGAGCACTTAGGCCGGGAATTTAACATTTTGTAGAAGCTACAATTTATCAAGATTTCGACTAACCTTGTCATTAACGATCGTCAAAGCTCCTATGCGATCGAAACAGTTTTAATAAGAGCACTAGACACTCCAGATTCTTCAAATTGTTTACTCTATTATCCTTCTTATATCTCACTCATCTAACGAAATTCATTTTCGATATGTCACTTAGAAAACGAATGTTTTACGTAAACTTCGTTCGACCTGCAGTCGCAGTGAAAGTAGAAGCATCTCCGCGAAGTCGACAGAGGAACTATTTCAACTTCGAAAAAAGCTGCTGTTCTCTCAGAAAGATTAAAATCATTGGAATTAACGTACAAAAATGATGTCACTCGAATTTAAGTGATGTGGCGGTCGAAGTGTTAGTAGAATTTCCCACGGTAACTTTTCAGTAATTGAAAACCAAGAAATCAATGAATGATCGGTTAGTTCTGACGTTAAACTCGGTATTTCCCGGTTGCTAAACGATCGTTCGCGCCGTTGCGATTAGTCTCGATTGCGCGTGCAGGTGACTCACGAATCTCTTCTACGTGAAGAGATCGACAAAAGAACCGGGTCGTCGGTGAATTTTCAATTTCGTTCTCTATTTCGATCCACGCGAATCTATTCCGAATGCGGAATCCGAATTCGACCGTTGACACGATTCTTCGTTTTTCTTCGAGCGGCCGACGAGCACTTAGCGTCACGTAACTGTTTTACCGGGTTACGGGCGCGATTTACAGCCGGTTACAACGTGTCAGCGGCGGACGTGCGCCGGCCGAAAATCCCTGGGTCGATCGGCGATTCGCGTCGCGTCCGCCGGCCGAAAATCGCGGGCTGTATTTGGACCGGCATTCCGTTCGAATCGATCGGTGGCATTGAATCGATCGCCACGGGAGCTATATACGCGGTGCAACCAGTTTGTCCTCGACATTGCCTCGTCACGATCTTCGTGATCCATAAACGGAGTTCCGTGGACGTCGTACAGGTGGTCGGCTCCGAATTATTTGCCGGAGATCGAAAGTGGACCCACTGGAATACAAAGAGGATGGAATGATTAGAATTTCCCTTTCGAAACGGAGATAATTTAACGCTAAACATAACGAGACTTAAATACATAGCTACTGTAACCAAAATAATTAGTTATACAATAAAAGTGAATAAATTGACATTAGATCTACCGAGCAGTTAACCCTTTGCGGACGAAGATTCTTTGAAATATATAAACTCTTTAGCGGATGAAGCTAAATTATATATCAATTGCTTAAATCATAGAGAAAACAGAAACTACGCGAGGATCTCCTGCTGTTTGAGTAATTAATCAGTTGTATAGAACTTAGTCTTCGAAACATGAAAATTTCATCTCGCCGAGACGTCGACATTCGTCCGTTAAGGGTTAAGTTTCAGAAATTTCTCTGTAGCAACTCCAAGGGTGCATCCGTTGAGACTTCAATTGATTTAAAATTCAGTTTGCATGGTGTTAATCGATTTCTTTAATAATTCCCCGAAAAAGTATTTGTTCTCTTTTTAATAATTGCAAAACACGTCAAGAATGGGTCACTTCGACCCCTCTTGTAGCTTTAATGTTAAACGATTATAAAACATATTCAGAAGCTTCAAAAAGAAGTGCTATCTGACCTAGAAAACACAAATCGAATAAATCCTTTAATAACTAACAAGAATACTATTCACTCCATTGAAATTCACAAAGATCAGAGAATATCAAAAAATTAACTCGACCGCATTAGCTTCTGAGTGACTGGTACCACGTGCAAATGAAGTTAAAAATAATTTATCTCTATTTCATTCGTCCTGTAGTTTCAGTGTTAACTCTTTGCACTCGAGAGGTGACTCTCAGTCACCACTTGATTTCATACAGTAAAACTATAAAATTTGATACTTAATATTAAACTTCGTGCAATGCATCAATTTGAGAAATATTCAAACAAAATAGCTTTGTCTATTGTAATTTCTCGCTGAGTTAGTTTCACAAAATATCCTCTCTATCTCATCAGAAGACGTTAAAATATTTCTAATGAAAAACTTCCGAGCGCAAAGAGTTAAGAAATTATTTTTGCGATAGACTTTCAATGAAATTGGCGTGTTCGCGGTACAAGCCTGAAAGTACCCTTCGAATCCCAAGAAACGTATTGTTCTGTCTATAAAAAGAATTTTGAAAAATAAGGGACTCTAATTACTCGGTAGTTTCAGCGTTAACCCATTAAGTCTCAGTGATCTATTAACACATTGAATGCCATGGGGGTCACCGGTGACCCCCGACCAAATCGACTGTAGTTCACTCAATGAAACGACGATTATATGAAAACACTTCTACATTATAAAAAATGCTACATAACACAGCGACATTCAGCTAGATAAACGTGTAATAGTAATAACACAATTCGAAAATCATTTATTATTATATTTCTTCCATTCTGTGTATTTTCCTCTATGAAATCGTGCGGCGTTCGACCTGTTAAAAAAGAAAAAGCTGTGCATCGTTCGCAGCTTTCGATTTAGATGTCGATAGCCAGAAATTACTATCGCACGGACGCTCGGAAAGGGTTGACACAGTGATAGATACCCTCGTATTAGCGTATTCCCATAGTCACGCTTCATTAAATTGGGCATGACTGTCGCCGCGTTGATTAATGCGGGCAAGAATACACACCGCGTTGCTCGTGCACGTTTTTTCGATGGAACACGGGGATGCATTATGTACGCGGCGCGGATGCGCGCGCCGCTTTTTCACCTGCCGTAACGAGCCATTCTTCCCGGGTCCGCGATAAAAACTGCGAGTCCCCGAAGGACATTCCACTCGGCCGGTCGCGGTCGGCCGGACCTTTTTTCTGAGGGCTGACGGATTTATTTGATCGACGCGACGCGACGCGGGCGAAAACCGCGGACACCGTCAGTCCCTTTTACATCACTCGATCGACGAACCCCGCGGTTCTTGTTACACGCGCTGCCTTTTAGACACGCTATCGGTTAGGTGTCGATCGAATATTCATCCTGCTCGATGAAACCGAAATAACGGAACAATCGCTGGAAATCTTGAAATATGCTAATCAGCACATTACAGACTCCGGTTGCTAGCTTACAAGGAGAGGAGCAGAATTAACAAATTTTTAATGGAACTATGCATGTGTAGTGCATATTTAGAAATGAAACACCCTTGTGACTTTTTTGATGATGATCCTTCATCGAAGAGAAACGATTAAGTTTTATATAAAGTTATATCAGTTACATTTAGTTAAATTAAGTTTTAGGTAAATAATGTTACAATAATGAAATACAAGTTATTTGGAGATTATAATTCGAAGGAAAACAAAGAATGGAGAATAGGAAGGACTCCATGTATGGAGATTTGGAACGACACATTATTGTACTAGGCTTCTAATCGTCTTATTATAGTAACATACAAACTCATTTCTCTTCGAAAATGGAGGACCATTGTCAAAGAAGCCATAAGGGTGTTTCATTTCTAGATACCTACTACACATGTATATTTTCATTCAGATTTTTATGTTGGTTCTCACCTTGTTATATCCAGAAGCTTCGAATACTTAAATTTTTATTTAAAAATTATTAAAACATTCTTCACACTGAGTTCACACTGTAAATCTCAGTTGGATCTCATTTCATCTCCGTTCATCGAAAACAATAGGCAACGAGAGGATTTCGAGCGGACCGATGGCGTGTATCGGGCCTTATTCGCGCGACGTAAGCGGTTTCGCAGGTGCTGCTCGAAAGAAAGAGAAACGAGTGTACCGGCGACGCCGATAATCGCGTTGAAATATTAACGATCTCTCGTTATAGAAAATCTATCGCGAGGAAACTCCGGATTATTAACGATCGGTGCTAATTGAGAAGCGGGAGACCTTGACGGATTCCAGAATTCGCTGGAGAAAAAAAACGGCGCGCCACGGTTTTCCATAGAAAAAGAAAACTCCGGCCGAGCTGACTCACGCTATTATTTCATGATCGTTCTACCCGCGAGACGGTGATGGAACAGGTTCGTTATTACTCTCACCGCGAGACCAATTACCATTCCGCTGAACGATCTTCCACGGAACGCCGGTGCTTTTTGCGCTAGCCGGCTCGACCTCGCGCTAATTGATGCCTATCGCGAGCACCGCTAAACGGTTCGAATAAACCGATCAATCTTACGAAATTTCCTCAGAAACCGAGAGTTCTGAAGATAGGATACGAGTCGGCATCAACGACGTCGAGATCAACCCCTTGCACGAGAAGCGATCTCGAGAGACGTCACAACGTTGAACGTTACGAAAAGCGAACATACGTAACGATCTAATAGCAGTAATGCAATTTATAAAGCTAATTTGCAAAGTGACTGGATCACGACAACCTAATTCGCGAAGTGATTTACATTGACCCTAGATGACTAAACTTAAATCAGTGTTACTCTGTAGCTACATTCGACTCGTAGAATACCGATTAGAGATATGAATATTTTTATATATTTATTTCGAACAAAGTAGCACAGCTTAAGGTAAGTATTATTACCTTTTGATGAAAAAATAGAAAAGCGTTGGTATATGTTACAATCGTGCTTTCTAATCCGAATTCGCAAACGTGACGAAGGTTGGTAGTCTATTTCGACGAATGTTTAGTTATCCAGAGTTAATGATCTAATATATGACGTATATACATACATTACATAATAGTCTAATTTATGAAGAATTTAGAGTGCATTAATCTAATCTACAAAGCAACGATCTAATCAATTAATTCAGTACAAAATCTAACAATAACAACGTACGCAACGATACAACAATGCAGTCGCCGCGAGCAACCGCGAGAACGGTTTGCCAAGTGCAAGGGGTTAATCAAGGTACACAGGATTCGGGTACGGGTATCTTGTCTCCATTCGACACACAGTGCAACCAAACGGCCATTTTCCGGACAAAACGCAATACCTTGAAAAATATAAGTAATACATAAAACAGCTACCGACAAAAGTTGTAAGATATAAATCTAAGCATATGGTGATTATATTTTTCTCACATCATAAGGAGGTTACGAAGTTTTTTCAATGACAATGGATAGTCGCGTTTCGATCCCAACGTTATATAAACAGAGAAACAGAATCGATCAGCACAAAGTATTATTCTTCAAATGAAAATCATTTCATATAGCAGAGACTATTTAGTGCATTGGTTCTTCAATCTTCGTTACGCAAATATTCGAATTCGGGGGTTCCGTCCGCAGGCGTCTGCACCGTGCGACGCGTCGACACTCGCGTAAAGATGGAAATTCAATTTCCTGTCGCGGCGAAAACGCGACGCGCATACCTGTCGCGTAAATAATGTTCAGCCGGCAATTTGCCCGGTAGGCCCAGCGTTATTAATAGCGCCAAACAAGGCCGTTGCTCGCCGCGGACCGCGCGGTATCCCCCTTCATTGATTCACGCTGCCCGGTAATTACGCTCTATTTACGTCGACGTTAATTCACCCGGTGGGATGGATTTCTTATTTTCTGTTGCGCGCGTACGAGGACCGGCAGCCTTGAACCTCGGCCGCCGCCGGGGCACCGGGGCCCGCATGCGATGCGTGATAAATCCGCGGGCGCAGCGGTGCGGTCACGAGTAAGGGAGCGATCACGGAAAAATGAAGAGGACGAGCGGCCCCGCAATTTGCGGGTATATCCCTTTAATTGCGGCCCGCCGAGGACACGAGTGCCTCGGCGAAGGGACACGTCCGCCACGGGATCCTACAAAGTAGCCGGTGGAAATCGTGACGGATCCGCTGAGCAGACAGCGGCTAGATTGACTCCGAGCGTACGAGAAGGTAACGATTCAAGATAATGCCGAGCAATTATCTAGTAAACGATCCGGGGAATCTTGTTCTCGAATTCCGTGGATGGAAGGGAAGTCGTATATCGAACACCTTATCGCAAACTAACGCTATCGTTTCAAGAATCATTGAAATCCTTTGAGAATCCTTGATAAGATACACGCGTCTTAGGATTATCATTGAATTTGCTAGTATTAACACTGGAACATAAACGAAATGGAGAAGGTATGCTAGTCGATTCGAGTGCTTGGCAGTTGTAGATAATAAGAAGTGCACAAAGGAGAACCGAGTCAAGTACAGCCATCTCGTACACCCGATAACGCGGAGATCCTCTAATAGTCTTCCCAACGCGGTTCGATGCAGCCGTGATTCCCATGGCATTGCGCGTCACGGGGAATATGAAAGAGAAGGGAAAAGTGGGCCCGAGTGGGAGAAGAAACGGCCTTGCGACTTTCAGCGGCAAGGCTGCACTTATTGTAACGAGCATGCCGAGTGCGCATCGCAACGACCCCGGTTCACTGCACCGGATCGCGAGACTGCTGAGATAAGAATCCTTAAGCCAATGTGGTTAAGTCGGTTGTTTGATATTTTCTATAGAGTACTAAATAATGTTCCTTTTAGTTATCAAATATTTACTCGTCCCTGCCTTGTTTCTAGGTCAAGAAGCCTTCATTTTCTAGCCTCTGAATATATTGTAATAACTTCAACAGCTCAAACATTAATTTCCTCGATTTCCCTTTTTTGTGCTCAACTACATTGGTTTCTAAGCGACTCATATCTCCGCTCGTCGATTAGCTGCACCGTGATTTCGCACGCATCACGGTAGACGTGAACCGGAGCGATCGTTCGAGCCGACCGGGCACTTTCGTTTTCGCGCGCTTCGGATTCCAGCTGCGCGTATCCCAGTCTCGGTCGTTCTTGTCTTATCGGGTTTTCCAGCGCGAACGAGTGCAGCTGGAGGCTGCATCGCGCGCCGCTCGTTCTACGAGAGGAATCTTCGGTTCCGAGTCATCTTTATAGTTTCGACGAAGCGTCGTCGTTTGATCGAGAACTGGTTCGATGGAGCTGGCCATTCCGAGATCCCCAAGGACGCGCTCGGTTCTCGCATCCTGCCCGCGCTGGGACCGGAGGATCGATCAACTTCAACTTCCACGCGAAGTCGTCGTCGGGTTTTTCTCTGTTCCCGTCTGCAAAGCGGGCTGGCGGCGATAGCTTGGCTTTTCGTGCCGCACTCGATCTCCCCGTGCTGCATCATCTGCAAGGTCGATACGGATTAACTGTACAATTCCGATTTCCCGAGGCACGCGCCGGACAATTGATTTTAATTCGAGGCCACGCGTTTCGAGCGTACAGTTACGCGGCGCGCTTCATTAGAGGGACCGTGGTTTCTAGAAAACAACGAACAAACGGCAACCGGACGGAGGATAATCGAGGACGAGGCGATAATCCTCGGACACGCTAGTCGCGTTACGGTCGAATCGAGTCGGCACGGCCTACGGAACGGACCATTAACATAATTTTAGAGATGACAAACAGGTCCCGTCGGTCCCGATCAGCGGTTCTTCGGCTCCTCGGGACGTTGAACCGAGTTTACGGGCATTAATCGAATCGATCGAAGCCGAAATTTCTCGTAGAACCGTTAATGTGCGGCGATTTGAACGCTGCTGCTCGGTTCCTCGAGCACGGGGCACCCTCCAATTCCTCTGGAGAACATTAAACACAAATATTCGAAAAGACGTCTCGTTCTCCGGCCGGTCGCCGGTGTTCTTCGCTTCCTAGCAGGTCGTTACCGTTTTTCTGCGTGGTTCCAAGTAGCTATTACCGAAATACGAAACGCTGTCCGTCCTCGGAACGTCTCGAGGCTTCTTTGGGGTTTCTGGGCTCTATTAGCTGACAGTCGATGGTAGCCTGTCCGTGCTTCTAAATAAGTCGTGTTACTCCTTTAACGACACGTCGTTACTCCTGCAGCCTTCGCCCGAGGCTCTCCGACTGTTTACGTTGCATTTCGGCCACTCATCTCGCCGGGTACATATTCGCGTTCAGCAATCGCCGGTGGTCTCTCGCGGAACGCCCATAAATTAACGACGATCCGCCGCTAGTGGTAAATTAGCACTCGGACCAGCCGTGCATCATTTCCCTCTGGCTGCTTGATAATCGCAGGGATTTCTAGTAAATTGTATTCGACGAAGGTCAACGGAGATCGATTACGATAAACGTCCGTAGACGAAGGAAACTCGACGCGATCCCGCGCAGCCGAACGATTCCCCTTGTGAAATAAATAAACTAATCAACAGCCTTCGAACGATGTTTGTCCAAACGAAGATTCGTTCCCGAGGAGATCGAGCCTCGCGTATGGCTGACTGCGTCAGTTTCATTACCCGCCACTTCCATTCGGAAGAAACTTTGATGGCGTTACTCCGTTGCCCGTCTCCATCGACCTCGAAGCGAGTCGAACGGACAATTCAGTTTCACGGTTAACACGTTGACTGCCACGAGGATTTCGAACGTTCTGTACAGCAATGTATAATTCTCTTATAACAAAGGCGAATAGTATTACAACTAATTATTAATGATTCGATACCACAGTACTTACACTATCATCTAGTTATTTGTGTTACCAAATATTTTTACTGACATCAGTTTTCTTATTGCAAATGCATTTAAACAATTTGGTCAGGTCTTGGTTAAGTCCGAAGTTAAGGTTCGGCCATCGGTGACCACCGTGGCAGTCGACGTGTTAACGAAAACCTCGCGTCGACATCGAAGCGTCGCGTCGCGCGAGACAATGGTAGTACGTATCACTCTGTGAGAGCATTCGAAGAATGCCGACGCGCCCAGGTCACTTCTGGACCCGGGAATGTCCCCGGGCAAAAATTACAATCGGGATTTTGTCCGTCAATTCCGGAGCACTTCGTCTTCCGACAAGGCTGTTGGGAATGCGAGCCGCGAACCGTATCCTCCTGTTTTTCGCGCGATCCCCGGCGAATCGGGAACGTCGCGCGGTGCACGCGGGATAACGACGATTTGTATTCAAAGAACGGGCCCCGCTGGTGAAGGGGGACCGAACCTTCGTTGCGCGAAATGTTTCATTCAACGGGGAAAGCCGGTCCGCCCAAATCGTGCGGGCCGTTCGCATGGAAGCGAGTCTCGCGCGATAAAAAAGATGATCCATGACGCGCGCGTTGAACTGGCGCTAAACGTCCGCCTCCTCTTGAACGTGTTCTTCTTCGATCCGCGCGGCGGTAAATATTTCAACGCGTTCGTGGATGATGTTTTACAATCCTTGAGTAATAAAAGGGTTTCGTTCCGCGGAAACCGCGCGATTGCAGCGAACAGAGCAACAACTTTGACGAGCGTGAAACCGGCGCGGCGCACCGCGTGAACGGGAATGAGATACGACACGGGGGAACTTTGTCGAGCGTTCCGCGCGAGGTTCGCCGCGTTTGCTTCTTCGTTCAAACATTCCCCATTCAACTTCCGAGTACATTGTTAAACAAACATTGCTGCGAGGCGCTAAGTAAACACTAAACGCTCGACAACGTTCCTCCATTGTATCGGTATGCTAAATGACCGGCATGTTCATTGAATAAATCGTGTTCCCGTTCCGAAGCAAGTCGATCCGCGCTCCAATGTCACGATCGCCGACACTGACATTGACTCTGTCCGCGAGTTATGTCACCGAGCTCTCTCTTCCTCTCAGCTGGAGCCGGGACAGCGAGCCGAGGAAGCCGCATTCCCGGCATGATGTCACACGCCGTTCATGCAATCCTCTTTTCACTCGAGCTAAGAGGAGAAAGGATCGTAGAGGAGGCCGTGGTCCGGTTCTATTCAGACTTTTCGCCGAGCTACCCCTACCCGACGCTTACCCGCATGCATTTCGACTTTCCTCTCTCTTTCCCTCGCTTCTTTCGGATCGACAGGATTTATCCTTGCTCCTTTCGACGGCTATGTACACGCATCTCGTCCGCAGTCATAGGTCGTGAATCGCGCAATTCGTTACGAGGTTGCGCCGCCGCCGATGATATTTATGGCACTGGATCCGGTGCATCCCGTAGCATCCGCCTATTGCGTATCCTACATAGGCGGAGGTCCCGGAGAGTAATAGGTCCATATAACACGCGGAACTGACGAATGGCCCGGGTTCCGCGAGCCCCGACGTTGTCCGGTGTCCAGTGAATCATCTCTCCAGCCGAATTCCGGCTGTCTGCGAGGAAGATACGTTCGCGGGGCTGAAACGGGAAATGTTTCTTAAATACCGAGCTCAGCGAGACTGCATCTGATAACATTCCGAGATTGGCAAGTTATCGGCAGCCGTCCCGCGAGGTTTCAAGCGAAAGTAATCTCTCTTCGCCGTGCGCGGATTGAAATCCGTGGAACCGCGCCTGTGGGACACCGAGCGCGCAGGATTTCCGCGTGTGGGCGTAGATCGCAAATCAAGGTGCAGGCCGAAGGTAGAGGGTATCCCTGCTAGCCCTTTTTCCGTGCTTCATCACGATAAAGGCGGAGGAATTGTGGACTCGCGGCGCGACGGCGGCAGCGGTTGCGGGTCCTGCGCGATATCGTCTCAGATGAGCAATAAGATTACCTCCGCGCAATGATATTTTCTAACAAAGATCGACGAGCTTGTTGGATGTACCCGCCTAGAAGGGAGGACCCTTCGGAGATCGATACTCACCGTCGCGCGCGGCGATCGATACACTTATCCACGTCGGCGATCGTTAAACCGTGTACTAGAAGCCAGACACAATGGAATTCGCGGGACGTTAGACTCTTACTCATTCAGCGTACACGTCGGGCTCTTCATTCCGCTCACGGGATCGCTGATTTACGGTTTCGCTAAAAGAACCCATCAAGTCGGATCATTAAAGGCGTGTCGGAAATCAATTCTAACGTAACTGTACAGACCGATAAACCACGGTGTTTCGTTCGACGATCCACGTCTGCTCGTCTATCGATCGTGGAACGGCCGGGAAATCGAGGCCACGAACGGGAATCGGTTTGATCCTTGAGCGCCGATCGCGCGGGCATCGTTCCGAAGCAAGGTCAGGGGAGCCGACAGTTAGGATCCTTGTGACGGGGAAGATTGGACGCGGGCCAACCAGAACGTAGGAGTAACTGTGCGGCTGCTTATCTTCGGCCGATTCACGCGAAATTCTCAAGTGTGGAAATCCACGCCTCCTGTCCCAGAAAACAATGCGGGTTACGTCACGTTGTATTATCCCGTTAAGATGATAGGTTTGGGATACCGGCCGACGATCGGCCACCGGTTCACCCGTCGGGCGACTCGACGAACTTAACGCAACGAACTTTTAACGAACCTTCGATTGATCCGGCATAGCGTGACCGATGCGATACGATTGAATCGTTTTCCTCTGTTTTCAGACGAGCGAGATTCGAGCCATGTGGTCTGGACTGCGCGCACTAGGAGTTCTAATAGCGCTGGGCTTGGCGACGCACACGGAGGCTGGTAAGATCGCGTTCTCGCCGATTCCCATGTAGAAATGTGTCCTGGAATATTCATGGTACGAGGTTCAACTTATGCCAAAGATGCAGACTGAATGGCTCTTTTTAAGGAATACCTCTGAACAATCTATTTTCCTGACACGTCCATTTAGAGCCCTGCTCGGTGGGACGCGTGACGTGGTTACTGATTTCATGGAACGCCGCTAATATTTTCGCTTCACCCGCCGCCGTCTGCGCCGCGTTGTTGTTGTACTAACGTTGTTGTTGTTGCTGCTGCTGCCACCGTCGTCAAACTGGTTTCGTCCGAGACGGACAGCCTTGAACTCATCGGAGAATATTCTTCGCCGGGGAAATATTCCCCGTGTGGTGCTGTATCTAACAGAATGAATCTCCGCGCGGAGGTTCTGCCGCCATCTTCCCCTGCGAAAGTACCCGCACGTTTATCGCCATCTTTGATAAACGGTCGCCGTTAACGTAACGCGAATACCGCGGTGGTCGAATGCCGCGGGCCAACCTGAGAGCATTAAACGTCTTCCATCCGCGATTTACACGGGGAACGTTCTTCTGCTTTTCCAGACCGCTACGATTACTTCCAAAACCAGTACCGGCAGAACGACAATGGGTTCGTGTGCACGGAAGAGGGGTACCATCCCGATCCTCGCGACTGCAGGGTCTACTACAGATGCGTCGATTGGGGGAACGGCAGCCCGTTGACCAAGTTTAGGTTCGAGTGCGGAGTCGACACGGTGTTCTCGGCGAACAGAGGAGACATTTGTACTCACCCGAACGATAGCGGACGACCGGAGTGCGGGGGAAACGAGAACGAGGTCGACTCGAGTATTCCCGATTCGTCGGAGACAGATTCCACGCAATGGACGACGGCGTCGACTGCCACGACCACGACGTCCACCACGCCGTCCACCACGACGTCCACCACGACTACAACTCAGAGGACGACAACTTCTTACCAAACGACTACTGGACGACCGTCAACGTCTTACCAGACCACCGCCGGCACATCGACGAGTACGCAATCAAATAACGATAATGGCGGAACTACATGCACGCAGGAGGGATTCCTTTCTGATCCGAATGACTGCAAGAAGTTCTACAGATGCGTCGACGAGGGATCTGGAATGTTTAGTAAATACGAGTTCACGTGCGGGGTTGGAACTGTTTGGGATCCACAGATTCAAGGGTGTAATCATGCTTGGGCGGTAACCCGAGAAGATTGTAAGGCGGGCTTACCATCGGGCGCCGGCAGTAACGATAATAGTGGACAATGGAACGGAGATAACGGTGGACAATGGAATGGAGATGCGGGAGATAATAGCGGACAATGGAATGGTGATACGGGAGATAATGCCGGACAATGGGATGGTGATACGGGTAGCCCCGGACAACCTGGAGACCCTAATGGTCAGCCGGGACGACCCGGCGATCCTAATGGTCAGCCTGGACAACCCGGAGACCCTAATGGACAGCCGGGACAACCTGGGGATCCTAACGGACAACCAGGATCACCGGGAACACCTGGTACACCCGGCTCACCTGGTACTCCTGGTTCACCTGGAACACCTGGAACGCCTGGTACTCCTGGATCTTCTGGTACACCTGGTACACCTGGTACACCTGGTACACCTGGTACACCTGGTACACCTGGCTCTCCTGGCTCTCCTGGCTCTCCTGGCTCTCCTGGTTCTCCTGGCTCTCCTGGCTCTCCTGGTTCTCCTGGCTCTCCTGGTTCTCCTGGCTCTCCTGGTTATCCTGGTTCTCCTGGTTATCCTGGATCTCCTGGTTATCCTGGTTCTCCTGGTTATCCTGGATCTCCTGGTTATCCTGGTTCTCCTGGTTCTCCTGGTTCTCCTGGATATCCTGGTTCTCCCGGTTCTCCAGGTTCTCCTGGTTCTCCTGGTTCTCCTGGTTCTCCTGGCTCTCCTGACTCTCCTGGCTCTCCTGGCTCTCCTGGCTCTCCTGGCTCTCCTGGCTCTCCTGGCTCTCCTGGCTCTCCTGGTTCTCCTGGTTCTCCTGGTTCACCAGGAACACCTGGATCACCAGGAACACCAGGAACACCTGGATCACCAGGAACACCAGGAACACCTGGAACACCTGGTTCTCCTGGCTCTCCTGGTTCACCTGGTTCTCCTGGTTCTCCGGGTTCTCCGGGTTCTCCGGGTTCTCCTGGTTCTCCCGGTTCTCCCGGTTCTCCCGCTTCTCCCGGTTCTCCCGGTTCCCCTGGCACACCTGGTACGCCTGGTAGTCCTGGTTCTCCTGGAACTCCAGGTACTCCAGGTACTCCTGGCTCCTCTGGCTCCTCTGGCTCCCCTGGCTCCCCTGGAACTCCAGGTACTCCAGGTACTCCTGGCTCCTCTGGCTCCTCTGGCTCCCCTGGCTCCCCTGGCACGCCTGGCACACCTGGCACGCCTGGCAGTCCTGGTACCCCAGGAACACCTGGAACTCCGGGTACTCCTGGTTCTCCTGGTTCTCCTGGGACACCTGGTACACCTGGTACTCCAGGCACTCCTAGCACACCTGACACAGAAGAAACCCCTGGCACTGATAGCACTCCTGGTACTCCATCAGGTATTTGAATTGCTGCAATTATGTATAGTGTTGTAAATTCAAAGTAATAGACACCGCACTACAGATTTTATGTTCTTTGTAGGAACACCTGGAAGTACATCTGTACCAGGAACATGTACACAGGAAGGATTTTTCCCAGATCCTGAAAATTGCCGCAAGTTTTATCGCTGTGTAGGCGGTAATTCTTCATTCATCAAATATGAATTCGAATGTGGCGCTGGGACAGTATGGGATCAAACTATAGAAAGTTGTAATCATGAATCAGCTGTCCCTAGCTGTAAGGGGGGATCGAGCACGTCTGGTTCTTCAAGCTCTACGGATTCTTCCAGTAATCCAACCGATGTAACGACTAGCCAAACAGGTACATCTGAAACTGAAACAAGCACAACATCATCTGCACCATCATCTAGTAGTCCAGCACCTCCTTCCTCGACGATTCCCCCATCGTCGAGCAGCACAACCACTGCACAACCAAGCAGTTCAACGACACTCGCTTCTACCGCTGCTTCATCGAATAGTCCAATCATTTCCACAACAAGTTCAACTTCTTCGGCCGCTCCTTCATCCACAACTCAAACCAGCACAAGCACTGCTACGACCATCGCTGCAGACCCTACGGAATCCTCGTCGCCTGAAAGCACAATAACATCTAGCGCACAATCAACCGCGTTGACCACTCCATCCCCAGGGTCATCGCAATGCACGCAAGAAGGTTTCTTCCCTGACCCTCAGGACTGTCGGAAGTTCTATCGATGTGTCGGAGGCAACTCTACCTTCATAAAATACGAATTCGAATGCGGCACCGGAACAGCCTGGGATTCGAGCGTTCAAAGCTGCAATCACGAGTCTGCTGTTCCAAACTGCCATGGTGGATCTAGCACGCCTAGTTCATCGACCTTGAGCGATTCGTCCTTAGAGGAACTCGATGAAACTACTAGTCTACCAACCACGACTGAGGCAGCCACAACTGCACCATCATCAACCAGTTCAGCACCTTCCACAGCAGCCTCGTCAACAACTGCCTCATCGTCAAGTACTTCATCAAGTCCCGCATCCTCTAGTCCATCAACCACTTCATCCTCCACTAGCACAACAACCGTCGCACCGACCAGTAGTTCCACAGCAGTCTCGTCAACAACTGCCTCATCGTCAAGTACTTCATCAAGTCCCGCATCCTCTAGTCCATCAACCGCTTCATCCTCCACTAGCACAACAACTGTTGCACCAACCAGTAGTTCCACAGCAGCCTCGTCAACAACTGCCTCATCGTCAAGTACATCGTCAAGTCCCGCATCCTCTAGTCCATCAACCGCTTCATCCTCCACTAGCACAACAACCGTCGCACCAAGCAGTAGTTCCACAGCAGTCTCGTCAACGACACTACCTCCTTCAGCAACGACTACTCCCAGTGCAGGCACAACTCAATCCACAGCATCAGGTGTTACAGAATCAGTTTCTTACTTGCCTCCTGCGGAATCGACAACTACGACAACGACGACAACCGGCGCGCAATCTACTACGGCCGCTTTGTCTCCTGGAACATCACAGTGCACGGCCGAAGGTTTCTTCCCCAATCCAACCGACTGTACGAAATTCTATCGCTGCGTGCCAAGCGAAAACGGATTCCAAAGATACGACTTCGCATGCGCGGAGGGTACAGCTTGGGACCAGTCCATCCAAACGTGCAATTACATAAGTCAAGTTTCCTGTTCGACGGAAAGCAATGAGATTGATCACGGACCCACTGCAAGTACACCGTCTACTAGTCTAACACCACCGATTGGCCCCACTAGCTCCGCTTCAACGGAGGCAACCACAAAGACATCGGAAAATACTCAATCTACGAGTACTTCGCAACCTTCGTCGACAGCAGCCACAAGTTCAGAGTCAAGCACACCGTCCACTAGTCTAACACCACCAGTTGGCCCCACTAGCTCCTCTTCAACTGAGGCAACCACAAAGGCACCGGAAAATACTCAATCTACGAGTACTTCGCAACCTTCGTCTACAGCAGCAGGTTCAGAATCAAGCACACCGTCAACTGTCTCCAGCGGTCCCGACTGCACCACAAAGGCACCGAACAACACTATAGTTTGCAACAAAGAAGGTTTCTATCCACATCCGACGCAGTGCGATAAATTTTACCGCTGCGTCGCCAATGAAAACGGTTTCAACGTGTACCACTTCAATTGTGGGCCTGGAACCATATTCGATCCTAGTATTAACGTGTGCAACCATCCTGAGTCGGTTTACCCTCCAAGAGATTGCGATATGCCAACGTCTACTCCCAGTACCTCCACCGAAAGCTCCACGGAATCTTCGACGGTGACCAGTTCTGCAGATATTACTGATTCGACCACAGAGTCTACTAGTGAACCGACTACGGAATCTACAAGCGAAGCTACGACGGAGTCCACAAGTGAACCAACTACGGAGTCCACAAGCGAAGCAACCACGGAGTCTACAAGTGAACCAACGACGGAGTCCACAAGCGAAGCAACCACGGAGTCTACAAGTGAACCAACGACGGAGTCTACAAGCGAAGCAACGACGGAGTCTACAAGTGAAGCAACGACGGAGTCTACAAGTGAACCAACGACGGAGTCTACAAGCGAAGCAACGACGGAGTCTACAAGTGAAGCAACGACGGAGTCTACAAGTGAACCAACGACGGAGTCCACAAGCCAAGCAACTACGGAGTCGACAAGCGAAGCAACGACGGAGTCTACATCGGAAGCAACTACTGAATCTTCAACTGAAGGAACGACACAATCCACGTCTGAAGCAACTACGGAGTCTACAAGTGAAACCTCTACAGAATCTACGACCCAATTGATTACAGAATCAACTACGGAATCTGTATCTGAGGCTACCACAGAATCTACCTCCGAGGCGAACATTGAGTCCACTTCTGAAGCAACTACAGAGTCCAGTACCGAATCTACATCCGAGGCTACTACCGAGTCTACAACCGAACCTAATCCACAGTCTATAACTGAGATGATTAGTACAACGCCTTCATCCGTTGAGACTACTACAGAGCCTACAACAACACGTCCTTGTCCAGTTGGAAACTTAACTGCTGACCAGATAACGTTAGTTTGCCCAACTGGCTTCCGAAGGCATTCGAAGTACTGCAATCTGTTCTATCAATGTACCAATGAAGCTGATATGGAGTATAAGATTTTGGTACTGAGCTGTCCGAAAGATACAATTTACGACGAACAGAAGATACAGTGTCTGCCCGAAAATAAGACCAGTCAAGCTTGCATGGGTACCACAACCAGTGAAAGATTGAACAGAAAATTGGAGGCGAGTCCTGTGTCCCCTGTAAGTACACATATTTAATATCTATAACAATAAAACGAATAAAATAATAATAAACAAAACGAATATCAATGTCTACTTTCAGGTAAGAGTGTCGGCTGAACCGCTCTGTCCAGGGGAAGGACACTATCCTTACAGGCAAGGCTGCAGCAACACATTCTTCAAATGCAAACGCGACTCCAGGAACAATCTTCAGGGTTATTTGTACAAGTGCCCGGAGAACTTCTTGTATTGGTCAATTTCAAGGCGATGCGAACGCGCCACGCGTTTGCCGATGTGCGCTCATATGTCTTATAGAACAAAGAGCGATTTCTGGGACAATCGATGGCAAATACCAGTTGAAGACTCTAATCTCTCGGCCAGAAGTCTACGTCTCTTCTAAGCGTTCAGAGAACACTTTCTGACTCGTTAAAAATCCTTCAGAGGTCTGAAAGGACAGTATAACTCTCAGGTCATTTTCCAATAATCATTTCATGATTTCTAAGGAGAGAAAAATCAATTGTTAGACAATGGAACATTGTCTTCGCAACATGGCTGCGGAAGATCCCGCGAAGATGTGCTCCATGGATCTTCAGCAGCCATCTTGTCGTGATTTCTAATCAATTAGGTATATAGATATAATGGTGTCGTTCGGTCCTTGGTAACTTTTATGTTGTCGACTGACGACTGGCCAACCAATCGATAATTTTTCCGCAGTTTTTCTCGTCGGGTTTAGAAAAATTGCTGGAAAACCGAGCATCGCGAACGCGCTGGGATTTTTGGTTGCGGGACTCGTATACAATATGCAGCTATATTCAGTAATTTATACCGTATTTGTATTTATTAAGCTAATCAACTTTGGCGTCTGCGTGTTCGCGTTTATAAAGAATTCCCCTCCGAAAATGTTTTGTAACATTTGTATTCTGTCCTGCGTGAATGTATGAGTACTGATGAACGACACAGACAATGGGAATAGCGATTGATGCATGTAATACTTACTTTCGTTCTGAACGGATACGCTTGAACGCGCCGAAATGATTTGTTACATCGACTACGCGCCATTTTCTGAACGCAGTACAAAGTATCAATAGCTTCGCAAAGATGATTGTGTATATAATCGCAATTCAATGATACCGATCGTTGATTCCTCGGTCAAAAATGCTGCAGACATTTCTTGGTGTCGTTTCGTGACGTCGAGATATCGTGAAGTGATATCGGTGCTAGATACTTATTATTTAAAGTAAGCGAGCCCTACGTTCAACAGATTTGGCATGATCTAGAATAGAGGCGGTTAGTGTAATTGTCGAATTGCGTATGAGTACCAAGTGTGTTTGTATTAGATCTCTTTTGGAACTGATATAAATAAATGATAAGATTCTCGACACAGCGAGTTTGATGAACCTTTTATAAATCTTTCTAAGTGTGCGTATAAGTAAGTATTTGCTTACCAGTAACATTGTAACAATAAAATATTGAATAGGACGAGCATCGTTGAAAATTAATGGCGGCGCCATCTACCCGCGTCACTGGAAAACCGAAAGAACTGGAAAGTTGAAATACATACCTCAAAAATTAAAAACTTGACATTTACTTTCGTTTATTGTTATCCCTTCAATCCCATGCTATAGAATTCCAAAATTATTAAATTGAGAAAGAAGAAAGACGTCTATGGGGTTTAAAAAAAAAACCGAGTATAGTAACTCGGATTTAAGAGGAATCCTTTTGTCTATAGTCTTCCATGGAATATTTTTCTCGTCGAATATAGACGTTAAAGTTTGTGGAACGTAGATTAACATTAATAATTGAATATTCTAAAGAAGCACGTAAATTTCAAACAGCGACATTTACCGATGAAACCATACGCCGAACTCTACGATTCAGAATTGTTAATGCGCAATATTGATCCAGACGAATTCAACAAGCTGATTCTACTCAAACAAATATTTAACGATAATTTGTGTACCTTTTAGTATTTCGTGCCTGACAATTCAAAATTCATTGTATACACCATTGAATGTTAGTGGACGAGAGGGAATTCTCATTTTTGTTATTGACTCTCGGGTTATCGTGGTGCGGTAGATAACCATTTTAACCATCGGTGATGTGACTCATATTTTGCTGTATGTTAGTATAGCAGTGCCATCGACGTATAGGTGGTTGTCAGACGAAGTTTCTCAATTTAATTATAAGGTGTAGCGAAATAGTTGTAAAAAGGCTAAATAAACGAAACAATTATAAGTAATACGCGATTGTATCCGGTGCAACAAAATGTTTCGTAGTTCGGCTAACTTTGATAAATTATTGGGTAAGTTTTTACTAACAATCAGGCCAACAAAATGTCCGACTTTCAAGTTTTAATGAATTTAATTAAACTTTCATAGATAAAGCGACCAGTCAATTGCAGCTTGAGCCTGACTGGGTTCCGATTCTTCAAATATGTGATTTAATTCGTCAGGGTGATGTACAGTAAGTGCATAATGTCATCTAACTTGCAACTAACCTATTATTTCCTTAATTACGATGTAAAAGTGACGTTTAATTTCACAGAAGACTGATATCGATTGATTTCGTATTCCATACGTATTCTCAACAAAATTTCATTAATATTCAATAATGTTCCTTCTCGTTTTTATACATTATAGTAATTAATTATTGAATTTTTCTGGGTAAGAAAATAAAATATTGTATTTTATGTACATATAGACCTAAGGTGGCACTTGCAGCAATCAAGAAGAAAATGACCAATCCTAATCCCCATGTGGCTTTGTATGCTCTATTGGTGAGGAATATTAAGATTAATCATTTTGATGAAAAGGCTCTTATTAAAACATGAAATATATTTTAAAGATTCTTCTTAAATCTAGGTCTTGGAATCTTGTGTAAAAAATTGTGGTACATTGATTCATGATGAAATTGGTACCAAACAATACATGGAACAATTGAAAGAACTAGTAAGAACAACAACTCATGAAAATGTTAAACTTAAAACTTTAGAATTGATTCAAGCCTGGGCGCATGCGTTTCGTAATCGCCTTAAATATAGAGCAGTCCAAGTATGTTTGTGAAGTCCAATTACTCATATACATATATCTCTCTCTTTACTGTTGTAATATGAACATTATCAATATAAAATGTATATTATAGGACACACTTAATATCATGAAAGCTGAAGGATATAAATTTCCTACTTTGAAAGAAAGTGATGCTATGTTTATTGCTGATACTGCTCCAGTATGGGCAGATGGTGATGGCAGATGCCATCGTTGTAGAGTTTCATTTAGCGTAGTGCAAAGAAAACATCATTGTAGAGCATGTGGTCAAGTATTTTGTGGTCAGTGTTCAAGTAAAGCTTCCACTTTGCCTAAGTTTGGAATTGAGAAAGAAGTCCGAGTTTGTGAAGCTTGTTATGAGCAAGTTAATAAGTAAGCACAAATTCTTTTAATTTTCTACTTTCCATTTTCTCTTTACTTTTTTATTCCTAATGTTTTTATTCTCCTAATATTTTTCTGTAGACCTTCTGCAGTGCAAATTAAAGAAGCTGATTTACCTGCTGAATATCTTAACAGCTCTTTGGCTCAACAACAGCAGGTATATTATATCTATGCAAAAGAATCTTCATTAAACACAGTACATTAAATTTCACTTCCATTTTATTAGGTGCCACCTAAAAAGACAGCAGCAGAACTTCAGGAGGAAGAAGAACTAAATCTTGCTATTGCCTTAAGTCAAAGTGAAGCGGAACATAAAGAAACAGAAAAGAAACGGACCACTAATACAATCAAGACAAATACAAGCACTTCGAATAGGGCAACATATTCTCCACCACCATCACCTGTTAGTTCTTTAATTAATGTTATAACATTAAGAAGTTACAGGAACTTTTACTTTCCAGGGTCCAAGTCCTTCGAAATTGCATGAAGAGGAAGAAATTGATCCTGAGCTTGCAAAATATTTAAATCGAAAATATTGGGAACAACGACAAACTGCGATAGAAGAGCACGTTTCCCGAGTCGATGTCACGAGTCCCTCTGCTCCAAATATAAGTAGTCCGATGCCACAGAAAATTGTAGTCGCGAAACAACAAAATGGAGAGGTTGATAGTGAAATGGAGGGCTTCGTTAATGCTCTACGATCACAAGTCGAAATATTTGTTAATAGAATGAAGAGTAATTCATCTCGAGGCAGATCGATTGCTAATGATAGTTCAGTTCAAACGTTGTTTTTAAACATCACTGCTATGCATTCAAGGTATGTTTCAAAGTACATTCTTAATTATCGTAAGGCGATTGAAAGGTTTAAACCTGATTAAAATGTGCAAATCTCTGCAGATTATTGAGATACATCCAAGAACAAGATGATAGCAGAGTATACTACGAGGGTCTTCAAGACAAACTCACACAAATGAAAGATGCCAGAGCTGCTCTAGATGCTTTACGAGAGGAACATAGAGAAAAATTGAGAAGACAAGCAGAGGAAGCTGAAAGACAACGACAAATGTTAATGGCTCAAAAATTAGCAATCATGAGGAAAAAGAAACAAGAATATTTACAGTATCAGCGCCAATTGGCTTTACAGAAAATTCAGGAACAAGAAAGGGAAATGCAGATGAGACAAGAGCAACAGAAACAACAATATATAATGGGTAAGGCCATAAAAACGTTTCGCAATGTTTCTTTTTTATTTTGTCATATAAATTATTGTATAACATACAATTTATTTATCGACTGGTAGGTGGCTATCAAGCTGTACCCGGTTACATGGGGCCGTCTCAAGGTTCACCCGTTCGCCATGTTCAATATCAAGGACCTGGATCCAATTATAATCCTATGTCTCCAACCAATCAAGGGTACATGTATGGGCAGCCACCTGTAAAACAGTATCCAATGCAAGGATACAATATGCCTTCAATGAATGCTATGCCACCTCATATGATGGGACCAATTCCTAATCAAGAACCGCAACCAACTGATCCTTCTGTTCCAGCGCAGGAAGCCTTAGGTCGAGTTACCGTTTCCGGTCCCGGAATAGTAAGTATTTTTCAATGATATTTACATTTGTTTCATGTCACCAATATTTGCAAAGTGCTCTATATCATAGAAATATGTAAATGTATAAATCATTTCATTTGATCCTTTTATACATCTCTTTCAAAGATGTCTCAAATGACAAATCCCATACCGCAACTACAGCAACCAGGTGGCCATCAAATGGGACCACCACCGGCACAGCCAGGTGGTCATATGACGCAACCACAACCTACAGCAGGACATATCCCACCTCAACAAGGTGTTCCCCCACAAATCACGCAACCAGGACCACCAAGCCAAATGGGTATACCTCAGGTACCTCCACAAGGTCACATAGGACCTCCTACACAAATGGGCCCTGGATCACATGGTCCACCAGGTCAAGTGGTCGGTCTTCCACCTCAGATGGGACCACAACCACCTACGTTACCAGGTCCTCAAGGATCTTCAATGCAGTCACACATTTCGAACCCTCCTATTTCATCTCAAGAAGCAGGTACCATTAAAGTGGTACCGCCCGGAACTGCACCTGGGCCAATTCTTACATCGAACCAAACCATGCAAGGCCCGCAAGGACCTCCTAATTTACCAACAATGCCTCAAGGTATACCTCAAAACGCGGTTTCTCAAGGACAGCAATTGCAATATCAGCCTCTAACTTCAATGCCACCCTCATCAAGTGAAACTGTGCAAGTGAAAGAAAACTCAAAGCCTGAAACAGCGGAGTTAATTTCCTTTGATTGAAAAAATATGGATAAATATTTATCGATAATTAGAAATGCATTTAAGGTAATTTCCAGTTTAACATAAATTTTTATTTTAAATTAGTATTGATAATTTTAGTTACTAAAAAAAAATTTTACTTTTAACATAATAGAAATTAATAGCAATTGTTGACCTCTTGCGGTTAAGAATTCTCTTTTAAATGTCGAAGATATTTTCCATAAGATTATACATGGAGAAGAAATATATATATACATTGTTTTACTTTTTTATTTTCTTAAACAATGAAATTACTCGTGAAATGTCCTAATGGTATTGACTTCCAACTTATGAGTAAACTGGATGTCTCTCACTTGATATGGATCGTCCACAGAAAGTTAAATGTTTAGTAATATATACTATAAACATTTATTTAGCAAACCTTATATACGTTATGCAATTTTTTAATAAGGATTAAAATTGATTTGGGATCTAATGTTAATTTAAAAGTAAATATATCTATATACATTTCATAATCATCAATGGAGGACTGCTTAATTTTCGTAAAATGAAAACCCAATATATAGAAAGAAAAAAAAATGGTTTTGTTGGTATTTATTTTAATTTATAGAAATTTCAAGCAGTAATATGTACATACATTAAATATAAGACTTAGTTGGAGAATCGCTAGTGGCAAGTTATAATATTTAAACAGAAAAGGTCAACTTCTACTTCACTCACGCATATATATATATATATGCTGGGATGAAAATGTATATACAGATACTTATACAGTAGAAAGGAACTGAAAATAGTTTCATTAATAGTCGACCTTTTAATGAATTCACATTACCTTGTCTTTTTTTACAACATTATCCCCAAGAGTTCCATTAAATGAACGATCAAATATGGGAACTCCTTCATGTTATTATTTAGAAAGTATCTATAGTAAAACTTTTTATTACACAGAACAAGGATTTCTTTCATTAAATTAAGATTCCATGTACATTTCCATTTCTTCCTTAAATTCTTGAAAAAAAGTTTAATTGAAACTGTGTTTTATGTTTTGTTTTTCTTTTATTTAATTCTCACAATCATACTGTTTCCACTTGACCCTTTCTACGTGGTTTCACTTCTTTCGGGCAGGTAAACGATGTCTCTTCAGAATGTTTTCTGATCACAGTTGAGGGTTCGCCATTGGTTGAACAAGTAGAAACTGGACCTTCTTTCTTTTCTGGACACACGTGTGATATGCTCAATCCAGTAGACGTTAAAGTTGCTTTCCGAATACGCATGTCTTCCAAAGGGATTTCTTCACTCCGCGGCCTCGGCATTTTCGGTGAATTATCTCGAGATCGTAAACCATTCTCCTGACTTTTCTCGGTTGAATTATTATCACTACGTTTGGGAGTAGACGATGCAAATCCAGCAGAAGGTGTGGCATTACTTTCTCTACGCATTTGTGCTGCGAATCCAGGTACTCTGTTTACTACGAACATTGGTCGCGGTTCCTTCTGTCTTTGTCCGCGTCCTACAAAACCTAACATTAATATATATATTAAATTAGCTTTATTTTATGAATTGATTACATCTTAATTCGAGTTTAATTCCGTAATATAACCTACGTTCATGCCGTAGACCACGTAAAGCATAATTTGGTGGTGGTGTTGAAGAATGGGGCATACTTGTTGGAATGTCAAGCAATCTCGCAATCTGATTCATCTTTTTTTGCCGTGCTTTTATCCTTCCTTTCGTTAGCCTTCAAGTAAAGTGAAGTTCATAATATGAATTGTTAAATAATTTTCAAAGCACCGACATACCTCTGCTTGGCGGCCATACATCTAATGTGATCGTCAAAGATAAATTTTGTCGATAACAAAGGAACACGGTTGCCGGTAGTACTACTCAAAGGTTTGTAAATCGTCAAGTGTAGACACCTAGAATCATCTTTGTCGCCTGCTACTTCAATATCTTGTAAAAATCCTACTAATTTTGCCACTCCCCAGCCTAGTTTACTAGTGTCTGGTTCTACAATGATTAACTGTAGAACGTGAATGACTAGAAAACGTCGAATTTTTTGACCGTCTTTCCACACAACCGTACATGCGATCAAGTCACTGTTATCTATTGAAAAAGTTCAAAAGTTACATACTAGTCAAATACATGACAAAATAAAATAACTTTTACTTAGATCAAGAACATGGTCCACTTGAACACAGTTGGCTGGGTTAGTGAGAGGCAACTGCGTTTCCGCTTCCATACTGAGAGTTAAAGATAGTTCTCTTATTAAAAAAAATACTCTTATAGCGCGGCGTGCCCTCTCCACCTGTGCAAGCGTTAATTTTATTTTCTATCAATAAACTTAATGACTTACATTCTATTAAGACCTTGTTTTGATATTGTTTGCTACACTTACTTCACCGCACGGTAATCTTTTGGTAAATTCGATACCCGTCATCGGCGTCCCCGTTGGTGGTAATAAAACGTTACTATCCATCATTAACCACTCAACGTTTAAGGGTCGTTTTTGAATTTCACTGTATTCATCCTCGAACATGTCTAGAAATATGTCTTCACTCTAAAAGCATTATGAAGGTACTTTCTTTACTCACGTACGATACATTAACTGAATAATTCAGTTTTCACAGCGCACCTTATAAAAATTTTTTAATAACGAAGTACTTTGTTCTTTGGCCGCTTCGATTGCTGCCAAATGCGAATCTTTTAACACCGTTTGTCCATCCGACATTACTAATTGCGTTAATAATTTAATTGCCAATTCCAGTGTGACGAGTCTCACTTTCGCATCTGATAAAAATACCATTCGTGAAAACGTAAATTACAGTTTGGAGAATTAAAGAATATATTCTGGAAATGGACTTACTTGTTTGACAACTTAATGTTATAATATGTATTAGTCTATCCATTAAAATTTCATTATATAAACTTGTCGTAGAGTTTTGTGAATTGGATAAAATTGGATCTAAAGTTTTACGATCAATGCCCTGAAGAATTTATTTCATTAACAGGGTTGTACCATATCTATTAATATATAGTATTTTCAGACTGCTCTTACCTGATTGTTAGCTAGAGCATAAAGCAAACATAACGCAAACAAGGCAGCATAGTCGTTTTCTGTGCAAAATAAGGAATTCAAAATAGTTTCTAAAAATGGCTTATTCGATAGGGCCAGCCTTTGTTCTTTTTCTTCATCAGTTACATTTAAATATTTCATTTCTTCTATATCTTCATTTGGAATGGTAATATCTAGTTGTTCTGAACTCATTACTACAGGTGTATCTCCTATTGAAGCAGTATCAAATGAGGTACTAGGATAAGTGTCTTCTGATATCCTCCTGTTGACCGTGTTATCAAGTTTTCTTTCTTCCAAATTATATTCTTCCTCGCAAAGGTCATCTGACATACTTAAGGATTCACTCAAATTTTCTAGTGACTTTTCTAAGCTTTCTTTTGGTGGTGAAAATGCAATTGGCTTGTTAGATGTAATATCACCATACATTTCAAGCACTTTACTTGCACCTGTTTGAATTGTTTCTAAGTCTGACAGTAATATTACTGCTGCTAAGGTATGTACAAGAGGACCATGGGAAACTATTAGAAACACTTGAGAAAGTAGAAATAGTGCTACTACAACGCTTACATGTTTTCTCTCATCCTATTAATAGAAAAAGAACATTATTTTTGAACATGACAATTTTATAATTATTAAATGAACACATACCTGATTTTGGCACAAAAGAGTCTTATGTTTTGTAAGCGAATAAACGTACAATGGAACTAATAATTTATGAAGCAAGTGTTCTGACAGAACTTTATTCAAGTCAGATATATTTAAACAGAGAATGTCATTTAAGTAATGTAAATGATCTAAATGCTCAGCTACTAAATCCGATAATCTGTTTTGACTTTGATGACTGAAACACATATGTGTATACATATATATTTGTACAGGGAAATCTGTTCTCAGAATAATTATTTACATTTCATTAGTAACTTTTGTTTCACTTACTCAGCATCATTTCTGACACAGGTGTCAAGCTCTATAATGTGATTGCCAATGAACCATACAAGATTACTGAAATAAGGTGCTGCAGTGCGATCTCTTATAAAAACGAGCATGGAGGCATCTTCTACACGATATACATTTAAAGTTAAGGTTCTTACTGCTATACGAACCATACCCTCTGAGTGGTTAAAGAATTTAATTGCCTCCGTATACAATGGAAAATCATTGGTGTGCTAATAAAAACATTAAATTAAACAATATCCTTTTTTAAGTGTGTCTAGTGCAATTTAAGTAATGAAGATGAATTAATGATCACGATAAAAAAAGATAACGTTAACTAATTAAACTATACACACATTTAAAGCTTTTAATGTCAAGTTAAATAAATATATCTCAGGCTGCTACTACTGAAATCAATGGACATGAGATTGGCTACAGTGAAACAATAGACACTGAGGATTATCACGTGTACCTCGTTTACCTCGTTATAAAAGAAATGAATGGTGTGGGCATTTAACTTCAAGCTTAAGGTCTTTAAAAAACTTATGTAGTATGCCATCACCTCTTCGTCGCTGAAGTCAAATTTGTGCACTATTATACTGTTTACATGGTTATTACTGAGCAAGTAATCTAAAAAAGGAAACAGAAAATACTGTAGTTAATGAATATTTGAAATTTGTAACAGACGATTTTATTAAATACTTACATAAAGAAGTCTCATTACGTATATTTTCAAACAATATATTTAGTGTCTGTAGCAGTTGAACACATACATAGCTTCCACATTTTTGTTTCATAATACGTAAGAAGAATGAAAGCATATTTTTTTCCAAAAAGAAACTGGCAATAAAAAATAAAGTTGTTAGTTGTAGCAGAGGGAAATTGTTATATAATGAATATATATGTATATATTAATATAATTACTATTATACTTACTCAAATACACTGCTATCATTTTGATCACCCCATATTAAAATTTCAGCTATGGAACGAAGAGTCTCTACCAATAAACCTCTATTGTTCTCAGACACTGTCTGATTTTTTGATAAGACATTGTACAAATACCTATGTACAACACAACAATAAAGTAATGTAAAAGGTAAATATATTGTAATGTGTATACGTACTTAAGGTGCTCCAAAGAATGAGGATTTTTGGGCTTCCAGAGCCCTCCTCCAAACCAACTTCGACTTCGAAACATGTTTTAATATTGCGATCGCATTTGGGTGGTGCCTTGGGTTAATCTCATATTTCGGTTTTGGTTTCTTTTACCGCTAAGGGCATCAACATTTAATAAGACAACCTAGATTATAGGAGATTCTCTATACGAATCTGTACATATGAAAATTTTTGTAAACGTTGAAGCAATTGTCAAAATACTAATAGAAATCGACACATTGTTTAGGTTAGATTTTTTGTTTTTGTACTGTTCATTCTTATCGTTACTCTAATAATTAATTATCACATTGCTCACAAATTCACACTTACTTTTTTATACATCTTTTTATTGCACCATGTATAGAGTTTCAAAGTAACATAGATCACACACGTAAAATTTTGTGCGACGCAAAACGTAGCCTACCCTCCATTACTGAACGGACTATGGAATCACATGTTAGGTTACTTCTTTGTCATTTGCTGCCATTATTTATAATAATTTTGTTCACAAAAGTCTGTTAATTACAAAACAAAGGAGTTTTCGTTTCCATAAATTACAATTTATTTAAATTTTATTTACGCACATGAAACAACATCAAGAAAGGTGTAAAAAACACACCAATATTAAAGAAGATTAGTTTATTGACAATTAACAAGATACATGTTAGTATCTATAATTAAGAAGTTACAAATGAATCATTAATTATGAGAGTGTTGGAATTATATAGCGGTATCGGAGGAATGCATTATGCATTTCAAGGTGATATATTTTGATATTAGATGTTAAAATACATTGTTTAGGAAAACTTAACCTACATTACTCAACATGTTTTATCTATTAATTACAAAAAATATAGTAGCTAATTATGTTTTCAGAAAGTGGCGTCCATGGGAATTGTGTTGCAGCAGTGGATATAAATACTGTTGCAAATGATGTTTATAAACACAATTTTCCAAATGTTTGTCTTATGAATCGCAATGTTCAATCAATTTCTGCACAAGAAATAAATGACTTACATATAGACACTATATTTATGAGCCCTCCTTGTCAACCATACACAAGGGTAGGCCTTCAAAAAGATGTATTGGACAATAGATCTTCTTCATTATTTTATGTTCTAGAACTCATACCTCAAATAAAATTGTTAAAATATATTTTACTTGAAAATGTAAAAGGCTTTGAAAAATCTGAAATGAGAAATGAGGTATTAAAATGCATTAATAATTGTGGATTTAATTATAGAGAATTGATTTTAAGTCCATGTCAGTTTGGTATCCCGAATACCAGATACAGATATTATCTGTTGGCTAAGAAAAAGAATCTCAAATTTTGTTTTGACCACACTGCATTAAATTTCAATTTGCCAGATGATGTTTTAATAGCTTTACCAAAGAGTAAGCATAATTTTTTAGCAGAAACAAGTTGCACACCAGGTATGGAAATTAGTATGGAAAAAAGATGTTATACATTAGATAAGATTTTGGAAAATGTTGAAGAAACCCAATATCTAATACCAAACAAATTACTACAAAAGAGAGCTTGGGTATTAGATGTAAGGACATCAGAAAGTCGTGGTTCTTGTTGTTTCACAAAAGCATATGGTCATTACACAGAAGGTACAGGATCTGTGTATTGTCCCTATTCAGAAAACATAATTAAAGAAGCATATTCAGCAGCAAGTGAATACACTCATGAATCAGTAGAAGTGGTAGAAATCTTAGGAAAATTAAAGCTAAGATATTTTACACCTAGAGAAGTTTGCAGATTAATGTGCTTTCCAGAAAACTTTACATTTCCAAAGCACACAACAGACAAACAAAAGTATAGACTGTTGGGTAACTCAATTAATGTACATGTAGTTGGCAGACTAATATTTTTATTATATAATGAAAATTAAATTGTATAAATCTTCAGAAAAAAATACAATACTTTTTTATTAAACAAGATCCGTATTTAATGAAAAGGCTTGTAAGGAAATAACAAATATAGTGAAATAGTTTATGTAAAAACATTCAACTTTTAATACAAGTAAAAATTATTCACATATAAGTAGCATATCATATTGTATATTAGTAATCGTAGCTTCTTCATCTTGTCATTTTACATCTAATCTATTATGTGCACAATATTTAAGTGCACTATAATCTTTTTCACATAACCAGCATTTAGACATAACAATGTAATTCCTTTACATTATGCAACTTTTGTGCAGGACTATGTGAAATCCAATAATTTTATTACCTTCCAGTACAAGGAACATTATTCAATTTTAAATAGTCTCTAATTCTGGTGGAATATGAATCTTCTTTTCTGCTGCAAATTTTTTTAATGCTAGATACTTTGAGTGCCAAGATTCTATTTCTTCTCTCATACGATTGTTGTCTTCCTGCATAGCTTCCATATCCCGATATTCTTGTGTTTTTTCTGATTCCAACTCATCCTTCTGTTCGATCCTCTTTATTCTGCAGCTGGCTGCATATCCTCTGTTTTTTAATGTGCGTCTACGTTGTTTCATACGTACTATTTCTTCTCTTGATAGACCGCGTAATTTAAGTTGCCTATTTAGATCTCTTACTGATATAGTTACCAGCTCATCATCACTAATATCTAAACAGGGGCCAGGTGACAAAGGATCCTATACAAATAAAATGAAGTTGTGCTTATCTACTTGGTTAGAATAACATACAAGTGTCATTTTCAGAGAACATTTTACTATGATAGAGAAATGTGTAGAAAATTATGTTTGTAAATAATGATAAAGAATACTGATAAATTACAATCGATAGTGTAATTTTATGCGTGGTATAATTGCGTATTCTCAAAGATATACAGCATATGAAAAAAACATAGGAGACGATACCATGTGCGTAGGCGATGTAACTTACCATTTTTATAGATCGTTTTCCATCCATACGTATCCACCTCCACACAATTTTTCAAGTTCCAACGTCGAGTAGCCACCGAGGCTTCGATTTTCTTCTACCTTTTACGCTTTCAGGAAAAATTTGCTTAGTCATTGTACACTCTCATGCAGGTCAATTTGCCGTTCGTCTCACAATAAATACTTTCCTAAAAACATAAACTGTTTTCTACATAAGTTCATTTAATTATTGAATGTGTGCTTGAGATTCGATTAATATCTCTTTATTATATTCAGTTGTGAATGATGCATTTAATTAAACATTTCAATCATGAGTACCTACTGCAAATTATCAAGGAGGAACATTTTCATTTTAATTTGGATATGTGTCAATAGATGGCTACGAAGTTCTGACATTTCTTGTTGGTTATTTCGTCACAATCTTCTCTGGACAAGCAGATAAAATAGAGTATAAGAATGGCGGATTTCTCGAGTTGAACGCAAAAGTAAGGCGCATCTTTTGTTCGTCGTGACTTAACTAACACCTGTCAGGAAATTCTTTCTCCATTATAACTGCGTTTCCACTGTGAATCTTGTCTTCTCTCATTAAAAGTGGTTTGTTAATTTGACTCATTTTCATAGATATTAATTACTATTCTTCTTTTACTTCTCAAATATAAATGTTAGAATATAATTCAGTATACAAATCAATTATATTTACATATTCCTTGTGCAATGGCGTTGGCGCCAAAACTTTACCCATCATTCGAACGTTGCTTCTTCAAATTACACATGTTGATCAAATGTAATGTTTTTCTTTTCATAAACAGTTTTCTGTAATGATTAATATAATACTTCATTATTAACAATACTGTGTTACCATTATAATAATAGCCTTTCGAAGTAATCGTACCACAGTTTATTAAAATAGTTAGTATTAATATTTATGTAGTACTCACAGTTTTCAAATAATCCAGGTGGCGTGGCAGTACTGTTCCAACGTATTTCATCGAGTTCGCGTCGGAAGTGTTTCTGTGAAATAATTTGTGTATTTTATTAATTCATCGAGGTTTATCGATATAAAAAAACGTGGTATATATATTTTGAATACCTTTACTTCGTTTAAGCAAATAAATTCAACGAATCATGTCTAAGGAAACAAAGAAATCAGTGCAAAATAATGTTGGTATCTTCCAGTCCCGATTGAAGCATTGGCGCGTTTTTCCAAGTCCACTTCTGATTCAAATTTCGAAAGATCCAAGATGGCGTGTGATTGGTTCCCAACGTTTCCTGCGCAACTACATTATCACTGTTTTCAGGTAGTTTTCATGTTTTTAATCGTTTAAAATGGTCAAGACTGCTAAAGAGTCAACCGGCTCGTATATTTTCAATAATTTTCAACCGAATACGGTTAAACACATTATTTCGGAATGAAGAACATTCGTTTATCGTTTCGTGGACGGTTTGTATGGATTCCCATGCTGACAAACAGCCTGCGCGTTTTCGTTGAGCAAACGCAGCCGGTCGTACTGAGCGGTTGCCACATTTTATAATTAAAAATAAACAAAGAAATCACTGGCACAGATGCGTATTCCGGGAATGGGACTGAAAGCTTTGCGAGTAAAAGCGATTCGTCGCGTGCGAGCGGGAAAATGTTTCTGTACTAATATGAGCGTTGTTTGCCTTCCATTTCGGTCGTCCGAAATAATCATTTATTCGCGAAGTAATGCAGTCTCATATACAGGGCGTTTCACGTTTGATTCTTCACGCGATTTCCAGTGGTATTTCTTCACAGCAATACCAATATTTAATTCGCTCAGTTTGCAACGGGATTAATCCGCTGTAAACAAAATCAGCTAACGTGCATTTATAAATTCATATTCCTTTTCTCGATACTATTCGTTTACTTTCATGGAAAATGAAATTTTTGGGGTAATCGAGCAATCCACGGTATTCATCTGTACGTTTAATTAGTGTCTACAATCAATTAACGATAATTACTGTTGTATGTACTACAGTTAATTTAGAAACGGAAAACATTTAAAGAATTTCACTTTTACATTAACACTAAGTTTACGGAAATCAATGTGACGCATATTAATTTTATAAACATTATTTAGTAAATATCTGCGACGATTTTGATTGATGCAATAGTACAAATGTGTATTTTAATCACTAATTCCCAAAATATAAATGAACGAACGTCGATTGTCTTAAGACCAATAGAATAAATTGTACATTAAATGTAAACCTAGTGTTAATTCGAATTAACTTCGTGTCTCTTACGTTATACGATTGATTTATAATTACGAAATCACTTCAATTTAGGCTAGAGACCGTTAGGAATGTGTCAGCATTAAATATTCCATTCTCTCGTTCGTGGAAAGCAAGTTTCTTGATTGTCCCTTGTTCGCTGGAGAAAAGGTGTCGGTGTCACATTAATGTTTACCATCTTGTTTTTCCGTTCTAGATTCCAGGAACGGCCATTATCTCCTAGAGGTAATTCAGTAGCCGGGAAAATGGCGGGAACGGAGGAGGATGATTGCATGGAGACCGGGAGAGGTATTATCGCGGCCGCGGAGGGTGGAGGGGGGTGGCGTCCGAACGAGAATACAGGTGAGTAACCATGGCGAAGAATATGACTTAAGGAGGACTAAATGGAGCGTGCATTGTTGGAAACAATGGGAGTATCGTGTGTCTGTTCTCCGCGGTGTATGTGGAGCAGTGGAAAAATCTGTAACAATTACACTGCGGATTTTATGCGTTTCCAACAAATGCGAATGTATGCAAATTTAATAATGCTGCTGCTTTGTGTGAGTGGCGGCTCGCGTATAGGCACTGTGAAACTGCAGCACCCCCAATTTCCACTTGACATTATCAATAATATTTAACCCCTTGCCGTACAATGACTCGCGATGATTTTTAGACTAATTTAACAACAATCGATGTTATTCATTACCCACGGATGAAAAGCAAACAACTATTTTGCTATTATCATTGTATTATCTTCAAATAAAATTTCCACTTGAAGTAGAATGGACAGTTCTGTTGCATTTCTTCCAAATTGTAGATGGTAAAATGGTACATGAGCTTAGTGGCGAAAGTAAATAGTACGCCAAGGGGTTAATATAATGAGTCTTTCTTTAATTCTTTCTTTATACTTGTACAATATATAATCCTTAAACTTAATGTCAACAGCCATTCCTCACTTTATGAAGAAGATACAAACATTTTCGAACAAAGGCTAAACATTTTCTGGAGCAGCATTAATTTTAGCTACGAGCCACTGTGCTTTGTTTTCAAGTTATTAGGATTCCTACAAATAGAGATTACGTGAATTTAAATAAATTTTCGGTTTGCATAAAAGTTCGTAGTGAAACAATCGCTATGTACATACAAAGCACATTTTAACCAGAAACGAAATGATTCGATATACAAAGCTACTTTGCGTTTCGCGTTATTACCTCCGAAACTTTATGGACATTAACACCACTGCGTATACTGTTCCGAGCGATGAACATTTGCAATGTGTTTCCCAATTTCGTGTAAATGTACCTATTTCACTGATGCGTTTGATAATTGCGCGTACCTTCTTCCAATTTTATGGTTAGTCACTCGCTGGCCGGAGTTACACGACCGCAGTAATTTGCCTTCGCACCCGTTGATTGGAGGTGAAACCGAACCGATTCGAATTTAATTCTGAAATTCGTTCGGTCGCATTTCACCGCGACTGTAACTCTTCGCGCGTATCGTCCCGCGTCGTTGGTTAATAGTCGACTAATTGGTGGCAGCGATAATTTATTTACCGTCCGATTCGAAGCGAGAACAGCACCGGTTGGCCCCTTAGAACGAAACGATCGCGAGACCCGCGCGAATCGACGCGATTGCCTGTCCCATCGTTCTTAATTAGCTCATTCCCAGTTCCGAATCTCCGAGTCGGCGATAATTGAAGCTGAGATATCGGCGCGACGCGTCCGACCGCTTAAACGTTCCCGTCCGAACAATTCTGCAGTCGCGTGAAGTCGCTTCTCGAAGAACGCGCGTCTTAATTACCACCGATTCGACTTAGGAACTGCGATCCCTAATTGCCGCTCGTGGCACGGAATAACGACGGCGGCGTGTCCCCTTTCGTTCGGCCGAAATCCGGGTGTTCGATGTTTCGGATTCCGCCGCGCGACATAATCTGTCGATCTGCCGCAATGCGGTTGAAATCGCTGTCCAGGTATTCCGCGCTCGTTTTTCAAATCGTTCGGCGACCGCGACGATTGATCCGTTGCCGGTGAAGTGCTCTCATTATCGGGTCTCACGGGGGATCCGATTTTCTCGGAATATTGGGAATAATGCCAGGCTAACGGAACGAAGGATCCGCGAAGAGAAATGGGCGGATCCAACGTCAGAGAGTGGCGTGATGCCTCGGAGCGTGTATTCTTTGTGAAGATCAGTCTTCGCTGCGACATAATTCTCGTGAAGTAATACAAGGTGTATTTATCAGATGCCACGTAGAAGAAGGAACGCTAAAAGTGGAACTGGTCCCGGACTTCAACGAATTCAGCGGTCTTCGTGATTGGTTCGAAGAAAGGAGATGGGATCATTGAGAGACAATTTCATCGAGTTCAGAGGCTTCAGTTCTCCGAGGATACTTTTCCATTTGGATTCTTTTGGAGGACAGTTTGTAGGTGTCAGGCTCTCAGTTTCGCTGGAAGTTCATGTGGTTTAACCTCGAGTCTAATCGCAATCGCGATCCGCTATTGGCATAACTGTAACACCTATCCCTGTAAGCTAGTGTTTGCAGCGGACATCAAACGCGACCCGATGCAATGGGATCCGGCCGACTAGATAAGCTATTTCAGCGGTTCCACCGGACGCGACGCACAGTCCGATTTGATACATTGCCGCGTCACTGGCGAGCCCTGATCATCGGTGGAAACCCGTTGATTTTTACGGGGACGCATTCGACCCGGCCCGGACGGGCCGATAACGATGCGGAGCTGAATAAATCTGTCTCCGCGAGATAATGAATACATAATCCGAGCTATTGTTCGATTGTGATCTAAATTAAAGCCACGCCACCGTGAGCTCGCAACTCAGCTTATTCATAGCTGGCTTCATTAGCGAACGCGACCCACCCCCGCCGCTATCTTGCGATCTTTCAATTTGTCTTTCGGCCGTGGCTGCTCTCTCAGACTCTAGCAAACTTGATTCCTCAGGAATCCCTTTTCACTGACTCACCTTTTTCGAGTGTCTCTGGGATATATCTAGTGGTATCATCTATCTATCTACACAGCTATCTGTCTAGCTGGCTACCAATATACTTATCTAGCTATGTATCCAGCTAACTACGAATCTACTTATCTATCTATCTACCTATCCATCAATTTACCTATCTATCTATCTAGCTATCCTCTTCAGATTATTGTATATACCCGCTCACTATTCTTCACGAGTCCTTCAATCAAAATTGTCAATATTACACTCTACCTATATCCATCATTCAATAAGATCTTCAACGCAATCGCATTGACAAGTCTCCATTCCACACTAAAGTAGCTCCATCGCAGCCCCGCAGAGAATCACGATTCTCGAAATCATTAGTCCAGCTTCGTCCAAAGTACAACTCCACTCCATTCCCTCTTAAAAACTTGAATCTACGCAAAGGCCCGCGGCCCAATCGTAACACGCAGAGCTCTCCGAGCACGTTCAATCAAACGAATCGAAATCTTTAGCCTAATTCGCGGGCGAAGCCGCGTCCGCTGGCTGGTCGGCCGGTCTCGTTTCTCGCGTTCCTCCTGGTCGACGCCGGGCGTCGTTTCGCCGCCCTCGGACGTCCTCGGCGGCGTTCGGCCGTCGCGCCGACGTCCCGTCGCGACGCAGCTGACAGTCGGTGGCCGAGCATCGCGACGCGCGCATCGTAGAACACGCGTGTGCCGCCGTGCACGGAGACGACGTTTTTTTTCTCCATTGACACGCGACACCATCCCCTGTCCAGCCGGAAAGGGGCGCAAAAACCCGCGAGACACCGATCGTATCGCGGCGAAAACGGTAAAGAATACGCGCGGTACACCGTCGACCGTTCGCACCGATCTCTCGGATCCTGTTCCGCGATCGACCGCGATCTCTCCGTGGGACCGAGGAGCGGAGGACAGTTTTACCGCGCGCCGAGCCCAAGGAAAATGCACACCAGCTGCTGTCTGTCACGCGGACGACACTGATGGTCTGTATCGAAACCGGCCGCGGCGAGAACCCCGCGAGAAATCCATGCTTGGGCCCTACGAAGTTACGAGTCCCGGGGATCGTCGAGCGATCGAGGATGCGTGGACTGGGACGAACTTCTCTTCGAGTCGTTGCTCTAATTCCGTACCGTTTCTTCTCCGTCCTGTCGATCGGAATCGTCGATACCGCGGTACCTACATGCATCGGATTATAAGCAAGATGGGCGCTCGAGAATGCTCCATTATCGTTTCGCTTTGGTACTCTTCGGAAGGTACCATCGAATAGGATTCTTCTTGGTAGCTTCTCCTTGCACCTGGCTAGGCGCTGTTCCTTTTTGGATTGTAGAACGAATGATTCTACCGATTGAAATCCTCTGAGCGCCTTAGGGCGTCGCGAATGTCTCGTCGATGATCTTCGAGTTCAAGCTTCGTCGAATGCACCGTGAATCCTTCGTTGCAGAGAGTAGCATATGTTCGATAGAGTTTCATCCATGATTAGCTGATCATCTTATCCTCTTTTCTCAAAAGATCGTCCATTCGAGGCAGTCGTTCTTCCGACGCACCGCGCGGCGATGGAGAGTATTCTTTATTTACCCCGCTTCACGAAGATCGCTAGCGACTCGTCTTTGACACTCTAAGTCCTTGTTTATCCACTGCTCATCGACGAGGAAGTCCTTCGGCTCTTCAGCCGGCGTTTCCGCGGTTTATGAAGCCCTGGATTTCCTGGTAGATTTTCTTGTCAGTCCACCCTCTCGCGAGCGCGCCGCGGAAGGGGAGATCGTATCGATGAAAATCTACCGATAACGAGCGGAAAAGAACTCTCGCTTTCCACGAAGATCGTGTCGTTGGGATTTTTATCGGTGTCAGCGATTTTAACGCTAGAACCACCGTGCTGCCTTTAATTCTCTTATTTCGCAATCAGTGTGTCCTTAGAGTATTAAATATCCGGAATGATTAGAAATGTATGCAGTTAGTAACGAATATCTGACTGTTCCATTGTTTCACTGTTAATTGCGACAAGTTTTTCGTGCCAATTAACATTCAGAAGCTCGAGATCTTCGAAAGTGTTTGTATGCTTTGATCTTCCGATCCCACAGGAACAGTTTTTCCGTTGAAGACTGGTTTTAATTGAAATTTCATTCATTTCCGGGTAAACTTTCATCGGTTCCGACGCGTCTCCGCGAAATTGCGTTACACACCGACGTCCGAGCGAACGGTTTCCATGAATTATTCAGTCGTTCTCCCCGCCATATTAAAAATGAGCCGACGGACGCCTTCGATCGGCGTCGCGGGACGATAAATCAGGATCAGCCTCGGAGCCTTCTGGCTTTTCCGTTTCCTTTCTGTTTTTTTTCTCCGTCTTTCCGGGGCTGGGCCCGTCGACTTGTCAAACGACGGCGGTGTCTCTCGTTCTCCGATGTAGCCACTCAGAGTATCTCCACGGTAGCGGCCATTTTTCAAGATTTATCCAGCGCGACCTTCTCCTCTTTATCTCCTCGTATTTCTCCGATTCCATTCTTTCCGTTCGAAAGCCAGCGCGACGGCGATCGTTTCGATCGAACCCGCCATTTTTCGGGTACCATGTCATTTTATCAATTTGGCTCTCAGCACTTTTCATTTCTCGTAATAACCGATCTGTTCGTGATAGAGACAGACGAAATAGTGGATAGATACAGAACAGATCGTATCGGAAATGGGCTGAAATGATTCGTGAACATTGTGGATTCTTTTGGTAACTCTGCTCTACTTCTTGGCGCGGAAGGACGTCGCATCGTTTCGGAGCTCGTACTCTAAGTGAAAGGAAAACCTGTAAGGGCGCGGCAGAAATCTGTTGCCCACTTAAGAGGAAAAGACCTGTTCAGTCTATTTCCCAGGCTTTTAGATGTAAACAGTTACTGGCCGATGGCGTTTGGTCTATTCTACTATTTCGACTAAAGTCAGCGTTCCTCGTACATAACAATTCATTTTTGCTTACTAGCTGACGCATTATTAGTAATAATTCAGACTCTTATTCCTTGAATATTATTCAACAATATTCATCTTCATCTTCGTCTTCTCCACCACTGTGTCGACGTTAACCCGAACAGGTAACGGACATTCGATAGTTGCATTAGATTGTTACTCGTTGAATATTATTCAAGAATATTCATCTTCATCTTCGTCTTCGTCGGTTTATCTTTTCCATCGCTGTATCGACGTTCACCCGAACAGATAACGGACATTCGATAGTTATATTAGATTGTTATTCATTGAATATTATTCAAGAATATTCATCTTCATCTTCGTTTTCATTGCTTTATTTATCTTTTCCACCGCTGTATCGACGGAACCCCGGGCGGGTAACAGATATTCGATAGTTGGTACTCGAGCCAGTCTTCCAGCCGGGTAATCGAATGCATTTTCATTCGAGATCCCCGTCGGCCCTCGTTCGCCGAGATCTTTTTAATGCATTCCTTTCAAGAGAATCGCTCCGACAACGACTCTTATCGGTTTCGTTTAAGCTTCACGCTGACTCACGTCGCTCCTTTCCCTTCCCTTGCGTTCTCCAGCCTGCCCCTGCTCGGCTCCCTTTCAATCCGTCAGCCGTATCTTCCCGGTAATTGCGCAAATATCTTTAATTCCGCCCTTTGTCGACGTTTTTCGCCGGATACCCGGGCCCTCGGCGAGGACGCGCGCCATCGATCTCCCGGGAAGATTGCATTCTCCGCGACCATCGCCGGTTTCAGCAGAAATCCTCGTAGGTAGACGTTAAAAACGTGCTGTATTCGAATTCGCAGACGGAAGTCGGTAGACTATTTAGACGAATGTTTAGTCGTCTAGTGTTAACAGAATATCGCGACTGAGAAGACTGTCATCGATATAAATAGTGGCAGCAAAATCCTGGGGCTTTTTCCTCGTCGTTTCGACGTATCGTGTAACCTTGTCGTCGAGTACCGAGGTACCTTCAAACGGAAGACCTCCCAATGAAGTCTGACCGCAACGGGACTATTCCACTTGCGTCGGAGATCGTTCGAACCGAATCGTTTGATTAATCGACGATATTCGTGCCTCCAGTTATAGTTGCTACTATTATCATTACATACAACGAAACTCGGGGGAGCGATTAAAGAATGTCGGCGAAGGGCCGGCGAAAAAATGAGCAACTCCGGAGTTCCGTGTCATTATTAATCAATCGAGTGACACGCCCACGCGATAAGAATAAACGTTATTCGGTCGTTTATGCTGAGAAAAAACGTAGCGGATAAAAATGGCCGATAATGGCCTGGGAAATTCCTATGAAATAGGAAGCGGAATACATTCTTCTTTCGCCGACGTATTCAACGTCCAACGGAGAAAAACCTGATTAATACCCTCGTCGCGCGTGATTTCTCTCGTAATCGTTTCAACTGCCTCGTTAACGCAGTTAATTTCAATCGTACTTCTCCTCTCCCTCTTTCAAACTCGTTATTCGCTTGTTATCCCGTTTCATTTGTCTCGCGAAATTCGTTTCAGCCAGTAACGCCGAAGTGTTCCGAGAATTATACACGCATTCTTTGGTTACCTGGCGTTTCGAGCGGGCGATTAAACTGACCCGAATTCCGTGTGCTCGATGCACGAAAAAGTTAAGATAGAAGCGCGGCTCTCTCGAACATTTACAATCGAGCGTTTGCAGTCTCTCGCGGTATCACAATGAAAGCAATCCCACACGGTTCACATCTGGCGGTATTGCGTTGGTCGAAACTCTTATCGTTACAGTTCGCAATGCAGTGTCCGCATTATAATATCCTAATAAATATCATGAATTGGTACAATAAAGGACAATAGGATTGTCGAATAAAATACGCCACGTATAATGGAAGTTCTTTAAACACATTCAGTAACGAAACTGTTTATCCAAACTATTAATATGAATAAAGTCGAATTGCAATTATGAACGCGCTTCTGTTCTTTAATTTAATTGCGATTCATCGCGGATGCGTATAACAGCGTTAAACGAAAAGACACGTCTGGTTACATTTTATTCTATTTCGTTTCGTTTTGTTCTACGTTGTTCTCCCGTTTCCTGAAACTGATAGCACAAAAGACTCGTTGAATATTCCCGGACGTATTTGCGTTACAATCCAATACGCCGGACGCGATAAATATATTTTATTTAAATACCGTGCCGTTTATTCGCGACGGTATCGCCGATTCGATCGAGGGTAATGATCGCCATTCGAGGGGAACGACGTCGTTATCGGGGGCAAGACGCGGACTATGGAACAGCGTGCTTGTAATTCGAGCCATTTCCCTATCTCCGCGGCTGATCTCTCCCCCGACAGCCGAACGAATTTACATCCTCCGCCGGCGTATTATGAAATTCCCCGCGAACACACGTTCCACCTGACCGAGAGCCGCGCGTAGGTTTAATTGTTTCTTCTATTACCGGTCCGAGTTTGTCGTTGGATTTTTCCCAGCTTCCTACCATTATCATCTCGCGTGTGTTTCCTCTTAATTGTGATTGAACCTGTACTTCATGTTCGCGTAACACGGCGCACAGTGGACGAAACCCTGAAATTCCAATATTCGATTTTTATAAATAAATTGCCACTCGTTAGAGTATTGCGAGATAAGTGCTTTTTTATTTTTGTATGCGACTATTCGTATAACGGAAATTTAAGGTTACTCGCTGTTAACACATTACATATCGGTAACGAAAAATCTCGTCTTTGTATAAAGACACTTAGCTATGCAACTTCGCTAATTACAGCATTGGAAAAAATGTAAAATTTAATTCGAATTGATTATCTATTTAAAATATATTACATAACAGTATGATATCTGAGATTTTCTATGTATAGTGATATAAGTTGACCTCAGTGAAAATTGCCATCACAATTCAGTTCTGAAAATTAGCCGGTACGCAATGTGTTAGGTAGTCTCTGTTATATAAAATGAGTTTCATGTCAAAAATACAAATTTTCTGCAAATGAGTTCCATTTCTCTATATAACGTTTGAATCGAAACGCGAAATATCCATGGTCATTGAAAAAACTGCATAATATCCCCGTAATGTAAGTAAAAGCACCATATGTTTAGCTCTATACCTTGCAACTTTTGACTGAATTTTGTTCGTACCACTCGTACTTTTTAAGTTATCGAGTTCTGCCCTGAAAACGAGCCTTTGGCCGGACAGTGCGGCGTAGGGGTGGTTTTATACTTGAAATTGAAAGCGCAGTGGTTGTTTTATACTTGGAATTCAGACTATCCCAGCGTCCGAGTGCTTCTTGTTCCGCGCAGGTGTCAGTTTTCGCGTTAATTTCGATTGAAACCGAATCACACGTGTTTCATTGTTTCTTTTATTATCGCTGGTATTTTCCAGTGAATACGATATTGTCGTTAACGCGTTGAATTCCGATTTCATACAGCGAAATACGCAAAATAGAAAAGTATATTAAACCATTCAATTGAATTGCATTGTTGTTATTGGTATCTATTCGTATTAGGTGGGATTATTTATAATATAGTTTAAGATAGTAATTCGATTTGATTGGGGATCACTGGTGACCCTATGATATTCCACGTGTTAATGAGAATTCCAAGCTTAATGTCTGAATTTCAAGCTTTGCGTGAAGTATTTTCAGATGTTTCAAGGTATTTATAGATGCAATATCAGTTTAAGTGGCTTTTATTTATCGTAGACCACTTTTTCACGCGATTATGCAGCGGAATATCGTTAAAAACATCGAGAAACTTATCTCGCGATCGTTTCACGGAAACATTCGCTTCTCGCGGGTTCCGATCAAAGAGATTCCATAGAGATTCAGTCCCATTGCCGCGATACTGGTCTGGGATAGGTTCGGGAGGCAATCTTTCTCCGTTGAACTAACGATTGCGGGGTCCAAGGTTGAGACTCCTCGCTTCCGCAACGATCGCTCGCAATTTATCGTTCTCCTCCGCGTTTTCTTGGTCCCGCGAGGTGCTCGATCCTCCCGCAGGCAATGTTACGACCTCGATATCGTCCTGATTCGAGGGATTCCGCGGTGAGATTCGGAATAATCACATGGGGGTGTGTAGTGTTTAAAAACAGATCGCTTCAGTGTGAAAATGAAATAAATTCCAGATGCTTAATGGATCGAAATCGAAGAACTTCGGATAGAATCGGGATAACGCGATGAATCTTTTTTTGAACTGAAGCTGAAATGTCGTAGAATAAGAACAGATTACGTAACGATTATAAGTTTTCCCTTGGTTTACTACATTTCAGCTTTAATCCCTTGCCCTGCGACTTTTTCCACAGCTCGGTGAAGCTACTCGATGAGTATTCTAGATGTTAACGATTGATGATACAACAGTAATGTGTAATTAATATTCGAAAGAAGTAAATAACATTTCGATTTACTAAATTTAGTTCAAAACTTACCATAGGGAAAAGGGTTAATTTCGAATAAATTCATCGCGTTACTTTGATTCGATCGAAAGTTGCTGGAGTTTGATCGATTGAAGGTCTTGAAATTTTCTGGCCGGCGATTTCGAGGTTCCAAGGGTTGAACGCTTCGCGGGGGAAATAATGGAAAGCAGGCTCGATTAAAGGCCTCGCCCCGACGATTAATTGAAGCACGACACGAAAGTCGCAGGGTTTACAACACACTGGCTCTCCGGTGACAATTTCGGTTGCATAGACTTTGCTGGGGTCTATTCTCGTTTTCTGCGATAAGAGGATCGATCGGGGAATACTTTCGACGATTGTGTCTTCCATGTTGCCTTCTATATTACCCAGAAGCTAGAATTTATCCTCTTCACTCTGGTTTTCTTTATATCCATCGGGTCGTCACAAAAATTCACGTACCGGTGGATAACAAAATTTTCTAGCTGAATTCGAGAGTCACTAATTCCTAGTTTAAAGAGACATAAATAATTAGAAATTCTCCTTACTTCCATTATCCAGTGATTAGAAACTTTACACATGACAAAAATTAAGAGTCTATAGATTCGTTCGACGGTTTTCCTTTGTTTTAACCAGTTAACTGTGGAATTTAGTTGGAAAAACCTCTCTTTCTGCGTGCAATAAAATAAAAAAATGGGGCGTGTACTTGTCGAACGCAGGACGAATGCTCGTAGAGTATATTTTAACACGTTGACTCCCATGGAGGTCACCGGTGACCCCAACCAAATCGAATTACTATAATTCATTCAATGAAACGACGATAATTTGAAAACATTTCTATATTATAAATAATACTGCCTAATGCGGTGACATTCAGCTAGATGAACGTGTAATTATAAGAATGCAATGCAATCAAATGATTTAATATTATATTTTTTCATTTTATGTATCCTGCTCTATGAAATCGTGCGGCATTCAACGTATCAATGAAAGATCAAAGCGAAACAAAGAAGAATTACATGTTTACGTGAAAAACTAAAGAATTCATCGCTGAAAGAACTAGTATCATGTCAAGTTTTACGATGACGTGTATACTCGCCAAACACAGTGAACTAGTTAATGAAGAAACACTATCGGATAATTAGAAAATTAGACACAGTGGGAACGGGTTGGCGTGACCGAACGATCAGAAAATTTGTCGACAATGGAACGCGGAGGTCTATAGATCCGGTCAATGATGGTTTACCTTTATCCTCAATAACGAAACATTATCGGATAATTAGCGAATTAGATGCAGTGAACTGAAAGGTTTGGCGTGACCGAACGATCAGAAAATTTGTCGACAATGGAACTCGAAAGTCTATAGATTCGTCCGATGAAAGTTTACCTTTACCCACGGCGAGGAGACGTCGTCGGATAATTAGAAAATTGCGCGACTCGGACGTGGATCGATACGCCAGGCTCGCTCGTTACCGCATCGCCGGAAGTGCATTGACTCGCCGCGAGCATCGAAAGAGTGGCGCACGGCCGGTCGGCCTGTTCGTTGAATAATACAGAATGAACTTTCACCGGTTGGACCGTCGGGCCAGTCGGCCCTCGTTCCCCTGCGACTCTCAATTACGCAGAAATGCAGTTTCGTTACATCATTACAGTGACGTCTACGTCGCGGCCCGTTATCCCTGAATTTTTCAATAGCCACCTGTCAGCGTGAAATGAACCAGGGACAGCTGCCATTCTTCGCGTCAGCGTTGTTTATCCCCGTCCCGCATTATTTTCGAAACGGGACAGCAATTAGCGGGTGCTCCGGTTTCAATTATAAACTGCGAAACTCCGGGGTTTCCAAATAACTTCGGATTTTCGTAAATCCTACTGTTATTAATTATATGTTGATTACTGAAGTGTCTACTGCGATTGAATTTTGAATCGGTTAGATTTCATTCTAGCAAATGAATTTGTTGGATTTTTAATTAACAATTCCTTGGCACGAACGTTTCTGTCTTCTCAGTGATTGGAGAATAATCATTTCTAAGTTGGAGGTTTTGAATCAGCAAGGGAAGTTATTAACTTAAATTATAAAGGGTTTGGAGATACAAAAAGTTATGGGACTCCGTGTGCAGGTAGAGGAAATCAAGCGTGATACATTGCACTTTTATTTCGTGTTGAATTTCACTTTGTAGGGGTGAAACCAGCTCTCAATAGAAATGCAAATTATTCTCTCCCCTTTCTTTATCTCGAGAACGATAAGAGATAACGACAAAAAGTTTAAACAGGAGATACATTGTTCTTTCACGTTTTTCATTTTATACCGTTCTCAGGATGATTCACGGGACAGAAAAATTTGGAGCACAAAGTTTTATAATTTTTTGAATTTCCAGGTCCCGTAACTTTCCTTATAACTAGCAGTTCTAACATAAATCGAATCGATCGTCAATGGAATTCGATTTCTCCCGCGAGAATTACACACATCAATCTCCATTCTTTAACGGATCGGCTCGAATGAAATTGCACTCGTGATAGTTCCGTGATAGTTCTCTGCGCGCATTCGATGGATTCCCTGAAACGCGAGCTGCCGTACAGATGACGCTCGAGAAGAAACAATAACACCTCCCGTTTCCTTCGAGAGGAATCTCAGTCGTATAACCCTCGAGAAGCACGCCCGTTTATCTCGTCGAGTGTTCGTGACGTAAATCGTGCATCGTTCGCTTGCCACTCGAATTCGCCAGCGGTCCAAAATTAACCCTCGCGTAGCGGACGATCGTTTTGACTTTCACAGGGACGGTTTAGTCGAAACGTTTGCATTTTCTTCGTAATTCGAAACCTCCTTAGTTCAGATAAAGCTGTCGACTCAACGACCAAAGCATTCGCGGCGAGGAGAGTCGAGAATGTTAATTCTTAACACTGGCTTAACGAGACGCATCGATTTGAGTCGAATATAATTTTTCAAACGTTATTCAATCGTTCACATCGATTTTTACCTCAATTCCATAAATCTACATGCTAGTCATCTATTTCTAGACCTCTAACCTCCGATAGATCAATAGAATAACCTTCTCCGAGGGATTCCTAGTAAATTAATGATTAACTAAAACATTCAACTCAAATATCTCCATGTTATCCCAAAAGTAGCCTCAATTCCCCGAAACAAGGTATCCCTGTTATAAAATGGAATCGTTACTTCGTGTTCCGGGAGTTCCGAAGCCCCGCAAATTGAATCCGGGCTTCGAATTTCGAGGATTCGAAATGTAGCCTCGGACCCACCCCTAAAAACCATCATCCCTTTGCGCGGTTGGCGCCGCGCCAGCGGAAACCCGGTTTTCCCCGCGATACTCGTCGCGCCGCTGAAAAAATCCGTCGGCCACAGAAAAACGGGGCTGTCTGTTCGATTCCGTGGAAAAAAAATTCGAACGAGAGAACACGGTGACGGGATACTCGGACGTTTCTCGCCAAGATTTCTTTTTCCGCGGAGCAGAGGATGGAAATATATATTCTCGCTCGTCCGGAGCGCCGGCCAATTTTCCGTCTTATTCTTCTTCCTTAACGCGCTCGAACACCTTTTTCCGAGTGTTCGACATCTGTGGACGGTAATACGGGACGCCATGTGTTACATTGATACATGGCTGCGGATTTCGACGCTCTCACCGTCTTATTCCGCAGTCGCAGCAGTTTCTGGACGTACTTCCCCTTTCGTTCGAGCATTTCCGCGCGCTTATTCAATTCAGTTTCATGTAGATCCTATGAAATGTTTGTTTGAACCTCTTACTTTATAGTAACGTGCCAGACTCGCGGTGAAGACTTCGAACGGAATTTAATAAACACGAGTATCACTCAATTTTTGTGAATACTAATTGAATATTATTCATGCATTATCAATTATTATAGTTTAGAGCAAATATAGGCATAGAATATGCCAAGAATTTGTCTCTTTCTGCAATAAATCATAACAAAGTAATGTATCAATCATAGTTGAGAAAGAAATTCTTCTGTTATCAATTATTATAGTTTAGAGCAAACGTAGACAGATGATTTTTTTCAATACGTTCTTAATAACGAAAGTATATCGATCATAGCTGGGTGTTATTTACACATTAGGAATTATTAAAATGTTAATTTGAATGTTCTATGAGTTATTCAGCGGAAATTAGAAGTCTGTTCGTTATGAACGAAGTTTACGTAAAGTCAATAGTGAAAGTATCGTCATCAATAATTTTAACGTGCGTTGACTGATTAATCGGCGAATCATCGATTCTTCGCTTTATCTTGTTTCATTTTGCTCGACGTTTAATTTTACTCAATTATCATATAGATATTCCCGATACAGCAATCATGCTCTACGCAAACAGAATTTGAATGCGACGTATTAAATTCTGGTAGAGCGAACAACAAAAGACAATCTGGATCGATCGATTAAATCGTTCGGATATTTTGCAATTCGGAGTTTCCGTTCGGAGGTAACAAGGAAAAGAGATACTGCGATGGTTTTTCGGTTCTCTGCGCTTCCTTACGATGCAAATGGTTTAATCCGCGGGAATATTAATCGCTGGCTGTTCCTGTGGCGGCGACCGGACCGGAACGATTAAACGTTTCAATATTCTAATGAGGGCTGCTCGCCTAAACCGGGTATCGGCTGGCGTGGACAGTTTCGGAGCTGACGGATATATGCGTCAAAGGGAGGACGGATAGGTTAGTCGGAAAGTCGGGAGGTGAATTTTTCTAAGCGGAAATTTCGCATCAATTGCATAGGGATGCGCTTTCGGTGTGCAAGATGCAGCGAACTCGTGAAAGTGTTGAACATTGTTCTGATTTCTATTCGTATTTTTTATTTTGCGACAGTTTCTTCGTTTTAGTCAGATTTTATTTTTATTCATAGACGATCTCTGTTGATAACGTTATCAGAAAATTGATTGTTCTTAGTATGGGACGAGTCACTTAGAAGCCAGTGCGGTTAGGCAACAAAAATTGAGAAAATTAGTGTAATGGCTTCTGAAATGGTTACAATATATTCAGAAGTTATGAAAAGGACTTTTTGACCTAGAAAGTAAATTCTCGAATAACTAAAACGAATATTATTTATTATTAAAATTCACAAAAATCAGTAAATATCAAATAATGGACAACGTTGGTTTCTGAGCGAATATCTTAATTTCTAAGTATTATATAACTCAATTATAGTTATTAGTATTATACGTTATTAGTTAAAGTATTACAAGTAATTGTAGCAAAAATCTATGAATTACACTGAAACATTCAATCATTGGTATAAAATAGAATGTTAAATTAAAAGCCATCATTATAATAACAGAAAGAGCACAAGGAGCCATCGTATCCTCAGAACTTGCATCAACGTTATATAACTCAATTATAGTTAAACAATCATTTATCTTAGTAGATTCGAATAATAAAATTGTTCTTGTAGACGATACAACTATGTTACGAGTAATTGTAGCAAAAATCTGTGAATTACACCGAAACATTGAATTATTGGTATAAAATAAAATGTTAAATTAAAAGCCATCATTATAACAATTGAAAGAGCACAAGAAGCCATGGTATCCTCAGGCTTCATGTCCCCGGGGAGGAATAAATAATATCACAATGGATCGAGGACGCAGATTCTCAAAGCGATCTTCCGGAAAGGAAATTTTACGAGTTCCTTATGTCTCCTTTCTTACGTCCGACGTCCGTACATACATCTCGCATACGCTGGCTTCGATTGGCACGTGCCCGTACGCCTCACCTCCCTTTGTAGTCGTTCATCGGCCTGATAAGAGATAACCGTGTCCTCGTAAATAAAAGATGAAGTTCTGCGAAAGGATCGGCGAGGCGGTTTATTTTAGGGGGCGCGGAATTATTGATGACGTCCGTTCCTACCGCGGCGTTGCCTTCCATCGTCCCGTTCGTCTTCATGCGTTGACTTTTACTACTGAAACCAGCGGGCCGACTGATTGGCTCGAGCAGTGCTCCTTTATTTAGACGCCCCGACAAATTCTCTGGAACTTCCGGGGAGCAACTCTAGTTACAACTCTTTCTCTACGGAGAAAAGTCGTGATTTTCCAGCTTCCGGCGAACTTTTCTGCTCCTCTCTCTCCGTTTGTTTCAACGAGTTCCTGATTTTACCGAGAACACAATGGTTTTTCTTCGGTCGGATGTTCTTTATTACTTGTTATGGTATTAATCTCGTGGTCTGGAACAACGCTTTGACTCGCGGCGATGATATTGACAAAACTAACAGACGGATCGAAGTTCCTGATGTTTTCTTTTCGTGATTATTAAGAAATAATGGATGTATAAGGATTTATTTGGTCAATACTAATTTATTTCAGTACAAAGTTCGTTTCGACACAAACGCTCATCAACTGCCCTTGCACTTTCCTTTCTTTCTTTTTCGTCGTTCAAAAACAACGCAGACACACACACACACACACACACACACACACACACACACACACACACATCCTTAAAATACGCACGCTGCACATTTCCTTACAGATGTTTCTATGGGAAATTATTGAAGAAATTGATTTAGCGATACGAAAACTGAATTGTACATCACCCTTTGCACTCGGAAGTTTTTCACTAGAAATATTTTAATATTTTCTGATGAGATAAAATCGATATTTTGTGAAAAAGTCGATGAGAAATCACGCGTGCATTGAGGAACAAAGCTATTTTATTTGAATATTTCTCAAAATGATGCATTACAGGAAATATAATATTAAATCTCAAACTTTATAGTTTTACTGTATGAAATCAAGTTGGGTTAAAGGGTTAAAGTCTTGGTAGATAAGGTTAGTTTGACTGCTCGGTGGTTTCAGTGTTAAAGAGAATTCGGGGATATGTATCACTCGATCCATTTGGATTCAAATGAAATTCTGCTGTTATCAGTGGTTACAGTTCAGAGCAGATACAGACATACAATGTACCTACCATTCTTCTCTTCACTCAATGAATTCTTAACGGCGAAGTACTTCTATCGATCGTAGTTAAGAAATAATTCATAGCGGCCTTTAATCTTCTGCGAAACGTTTCTTCATTACAACTATATTCATTATCTCCCGGCGGAATATCGATGTATTAAGGAACAAAAGTTAGTCGATCGATATTTCACTCCCAAAACTTTTACTCCTAACTAACGAACGGAAAGTTCCGCGCGTATAACGAACAGCGGAACTATTTCATTCCGTTATCCCATGGATTAACGTGTTCTATAAAATTGATTACCAAATATCAAACTTTTTGCCGCAATTCATCAAACCGAGCGATGAAAGGTTGCCTCTCGAATGCGAAAATTGAAGTATCGTTGGGGCTAATGTCTGCGGAGCACGGTCGCGCTGTTCGCGCAGCGTGAATTCGTAAAAGTTTAACATCGTCGTCGTCGTCAGAGAATAAATAGAAGCAGTTGGCGTGCAGTCTTTCCAATCGGAGAGTTCTAGCTGTCGCGCGGGTTTAACGAGCCCCGGTGAAATTAGAAGCATCGAAGGAGTCGCTCCCTCGCGAGTTCCGCTCGCGCTCGAGAAAGTTTCGCACCTTCTCCCGCGACGTTCATAAATTCCGCAGGAAAGTTGGAAGGGTCAACAGGACTTATCCGAGGGAACCGGGGCGTCTTGAATAAACGCCGGGTTATTTTTTCCCCTGGAGTGATCACCGATCTCGAAACTTCTCGGCCGTAATTCATTCATGCTGATTGCGCCCCGGCTTCCAGGTACGGCGCAAGAAGCCGTGGTTTACTTGGAACTTTAACCTTATTATCTTTATTGGTGTTTCATTACCGTTACGACATGGTTATTCGGCTGGCTGGCTTAATAATTCGCTGGGAAAGACGGGGGACCGTTTTAATACCTTTTGAACATTGTTTTCATGAATTAACAATGATTGCTGAATTATTTGTAATTTAATATGACAGGATGAAGTAAATGTGAACGTCGTATAAAGTTAGAATTTTTGATAAAGCATTGCTCGTTGGAAGATGGATTCGTTTCTTGACTTTAATTCACGGCTAATAGATAATTTCACTTATTTTTATAATTTTACAATGTTTATTTTAATTATGGTTACAATAGCTGTGATTCATATAAATTGAATAATTATTAAAAATATATATACTAATATAGAATTTACTAGAAAATTATGGCTTCGCATTCTACCTTCAGAGACTCCATACAAATAAGCTTAATGAGTCGAAATTTTATTGATATTTAATGTATTTCATTAAGACTTAATACAAATAAGCTTAACACGTTCAGTGCCGCATGTAAAACGTATGGTACACGTAAATTTTTCCAAGAAAATATTTTTAAGCGGCACATAGTTAAGAATAGCGATATACATTACAAAGCACCGGAAACATAAAGAAAATATATGAAAATATATAAAAGTTACCAAAAACTTGAATATAACTTAACACGTTCCATGCCACGGAAACTACGGTTATATTTTGCTTACGAACTGTATTGAGTTTTTCAATAAAATAATAAGTTATATTCAAATTTCTGGTCATTTTTATATATTTTGATAATGTTTCTTTATGTTTCCACTGCTTTGCAATGTATACCGCCGACCGTGACCATATATGCATTAAAAATATTTTCTCACAAACATTGGCGTGTACTACGTATGGTACACTTGGCACGGAATGTGTAGATATTTTATTAAAAAAATCAATACAGTTCAGAAGCAAAATATAACCGAAATTTCTGCAGCACGGAACGTGTTAACCCTTAGCACTCCGGACGGTTGTGTAATCTATCAGCAACTGCAACTAATTTTTATGGTATCTATAGTGAAAATGCAAAATGCTATAACATACCTTCGATCTTTTAATAAAAATCTAATAATTAACCCTTTGCAATCCAAAGGTGCCTCTCGGTCACCGATTGGTGGTGCATCAAAATTGTAAAATTTCGTATTTAACATTAAGATTTGAGTAATCTGTCGATACGTGAAATGTGGAAATAAAATACCATTGTTCCCCTTATTTTGGGAATAGATTCTTCGTTAAGTTAGTTTAAAAAAATGTCATCTATATCTCAAAAATAAATTGAATATTTCTAGTGACAAAGTTTTGGAGTGCAAAGGGTTAATAATAGAAAGTCTAATAATATTAGGGTAGTTTATTTAATTCATTAAAATATTTAATATTATAACTGGTGCAATATTGAAGCCTACAGAGTGCTAAGGGTTAATGAATAATCGATCGTGGAAAGCCGTCCGACTCGAAAGCTTTCTCGAAGAACGATCTCTCGATGCCGCAGCATCGACAGCTGCGTTTAATCCGCGCGGCCTGTTTTTCTCGCGCGTCACCGACGCACTCTCGCCGCGGGCGCACTTTCGACGCGCGGAATGTTAATGGGAGCGGAAAGCGAAATTTCGGCGATCGCTCGTCAGCCGCCGGCTCGATCCGTCGATCTTCAACCGCGTCGTTCGACGATCCGATCGAGAGGAAACGTTTCTTGCGGTTTTCAGGAGGGAAATTCGCGCGGTGAACCTCAATTTCAACGAGGAAAACATTTCTCGTGCAATTCCGCGAGTGAAATATCGTGTTTCGAGATCTGAAATATTTTTCATTGGCTAGCCATCGCGCGTCGATGGGAATTTATCGGTTACCCGCGTGATCTCTCCACGTCTCTCGGCCGACAAAGCATCGATTCGTCGGACGCGTTACAAATTAGCTTCGGAGAGGCTGTCGAACCTGTCGCATCGTTCAGGGGCCTCGGGAATGCTGCAGTTACCGGGTAAACGGTTCATCTAGGCGTCACGTGTTTCCGTGACGCAGATTTTGATCCTCGATCGACGCGAGTTTATTGGCGCATCGACGATAAGATCGGTTTGAAGAATTAAGATTAAGAAACTAGAGAAACGAGGGAAACTAAACAAACAGATCAAATAAGAAAATTAATTGATTAATTATATATTAACTCTTCACATTGCGAAGTCTCCTCTGGCAAAACTATTTTTTCCTGGAAACTCTTAAATCATCTTCGTGACAATGATAAACTAAATATATGAATTTCTATTACGAACTTTTTTCGACTTTCTTCATGCCAAAAATGAGACAGCAAGATCAGGGAAATGAAATCAGAGTTGGCACAGAACTGGAGAAATAATTACAGCGCGAAGGGTTAACGAGAAATCGTAATACCTACGTTGTATCGAATCGAAGAATTAAATTTCCTTCGAGTCACTCATAATTAATTCAATTCTTCGGAGAACATGGCTAGAATTTCATCTCGCGGATTGATCGTTCAAAGGTCACAGAGTTCCAGAATCATTGAAATCTCGGTAGAGCTTCGAGCAGCAAGTTTACAGATCGATATCGCCGATAAATCGGAATCAGTTTATACCATTGATTCGCGGTATCGCTATTTACCGCATGAGACGCGCGGCTTTCATTATCGGCGGTGAATTATAGATAAAGCCGTGCGCGCGGCAGTCACCGTTACAAGGACCGCGGGGCTGATTAATAATTAATTAGCGCGCCGCTCGGTCCCGATCGAAACTCTTATTAACGAACTCGTCGAAGGTGCTTAACTGGAAATATTGCGGGCTCTATTTCCGTCCCCGTTGCCCCGGAGACTCGGAGTGGCGCGTGCACCGCGTTCTAAACCTGAAATCTCGATTGAACTCGTCGGGGACGGAAATAAAGGCGAAGTTCGTCGACCGTGATCCATCATACCCGCACTTCAAATTCTATCATTATACTCGGGAACGATCGGGGATTCAACTTAAATTTATTATGTTCTATTAGATGTTTTATTTGGTATTGGTCTTCTTTATCTGGCGGTATTCTTTATTTAATAGCGATCTAGATGGTGGAAGTGATGATGGATCATTCTATGAACTTTTGTTGAAACGAGAAGGTTTACGTGTTTTGATATGGATTCTAGTAGTGTAGAATATCATTTATAATCTAGAATCTAGAATCTAGAACCTAGAATCTAGAATGTAGAATCTAGAATGTAGAATCTAGAATGTAGAATCTAGAATCTAGAATCTAGAATCTATTAAATCTAGAATCTAGAATCGAGAATCTACAATCTGTAAACTATAGAATCTGGAATCTAGAACCTATAAAATATAGAATTTATAATCTAGAATCTGTGAACTGTAGAATCATAATTTAGAATCCATGGAACATAAAATCTATAATCCAGAACCTATGAAATATAGAATCTAGAATCTGTGAACTATAGAATCTATAATCTAAAATCCGTGAAATCTAGAATCTACAATCCAGAATCTCTGAACTATAGAATCCACAATTTAGAATCCACGAAACATATAATCTACAATCTAAACTCAATAATCTAGAATCCACGAAACACAGAATTCACACTCTCCGAATTCAAATATTCACCTAATCACTCCTCCATATCAATCTCTTCCTCCCGCACTCAATTCCAGCCTCTCCCTCTTTCAATTCACCGACGCCCATAGATCCACTCCAGCATTCTTTCCACCCAAGCATTAGCATAATCGAATCGCCGCGTTCCTCGGCGACTGTTAATTCACCGGACACCCGTGTATCACGGCAGAATCGTTCCCGTTCCGATATTCCAGTTTCCATTCAGCCGCGTTTCGAGGCTCCTCACGTCGCGACCGAATCCCCGGTCAAGACGATCGAATATCTCCGGAATAAGTGGACGTCTGCGACCCTGCGCGGAATGTGCCGGCTTTCCTGCAGCCGAGTTCCCTGGCCCAGCCAGGATTCCGATAATTTCGAGCGACGTTCGACATGGTTGCCGGCGAAACTCGTCCTGAATAGCTGCCGCAGCCCGCCAGGCTCGAGAACAAGCGTCGAGGCTCCGGCCAGGGATTCCCCGAATGGCTCGACGTCGATTAACCCATTTGCATCTTCGCTCTAAATGCGAAGCTTACTTTAGAAATCACAAATGCTTCGCTGTAAGTCTCTCAAGTTTCGCTTGAAATTAACCTGCTACGAAATAGCCGAGTAACACAGACAACTGAAAGTACTTGTGTATGGAATATGCTCTTGATAAGCAACAGTCATTATATGCGGAATATTCCGGTCAATGATGCGAATGGGTTAACTTACGCGATAAATTCAGGGTAATTTATAACGATAGATTATAGTCTTCGTGTAAGTGGCTTGAAAATTGCTTGAAATTCTCCTCTCGTTGCATTCTCTTCTTTTCGATCCAGCTGTCTTTCAATCATTTCTATTCTTGCTTTTAATCGACCATTTACAATGAATCTTAATTTGAAATTAACGCGAAGAAGTCTTATAAGTGGTTGATAAGTCTAAGCAGCAGTTTGGTCTAGAATGTGTTGATATAGTAGATTTATTATCGAACTTTCAGTGTTTCTATTAGCTGCAGATGTTAACTATTAAATCGACATTTGAACTGTTTCATTAGTGGTTGTAAAAATTTAAGATACATCGATAGATTTCCTGTGCTTGATATAAATCAACGTCGTTCGAATAAGCTACTGAATATCGTCGATCATCGTTCGCCATTTGTTCGGCTTCGATCGCGGTTCTAATTCGACGCGAAACTTTATTAATCTCCGGCGAACTTGAGACGGAAGGAACGATCGGTGCCAGCAGTTTCCCGATCTGACGGGGCGTGGACCAATCTCGGGATCTCCTTGGATCACGCGGAACTCCTGTTTCCATTCCGTCGGTGATCCCGCCCGTAAATCCGTCTCTAATCCTTGCCGGTTTACTGAACGCGCGCGCACGCACGCAGGCACGCACGTTTTCGGTATGCTTTCTCCGGGCTGGTAATCCAGAATCATATTTCACGGGAAAAGATAAAAAGAGAAAAACGGATAAGACAAATCCCTCGGCGTGGGCCGAGAAAGGTTGCTCGGGTTAAAGGTTCGGGATTCTACGCGTTATGATAAATACGAGCACTTAGGTATTGTGATACTGGTTTCGATTGCGGGTGGATTGCCATCGGCGCGTCGACGTCGATGCAATTAGTATCTGACGGAGACGATGGAAGTCAAGGTCGCTGTTTTTTAGTTTGGAGTTTTTGCAATGGTCGGGGATTCTATTTGTGAGGGTATCGGTCGAGTTGGGAAAGGAAAATTTGAAGTTAGAAAATTGGAAGTTTGAATGTTTGAATATTTGAAACTTTGAAGGGTTGAAAGATCGAAAGTTTGAGTATTTGAAAGATCGAAAGATCGAAAGATCGAAAGATCGAAAGTTTGAATATTTGAAAGTATGAAAGATCGAAAGTTTGAATATTTAAAAGTTTGAAAGATCGAAAGTTTGAAGATTTGAAGATTTGAAGGATTGAAGGTTTGAAGACTTGAATATTTGAAGATTTGAAGATTTGAAGACTTAAAGTTTCGAAAATCTAAAAATTTGAAATCCACAGTATCGAACGGAATCGTCACTATTTCGCGACACTGTAATCACAAAATGTTTTCAATGGCAAACCCGTCCGACGATAACCGATATCCGTTCGACGAGTCAGTTAGTCCATCCCTTTAATTGTTTGCTCCCGACAAGATGGCCGGAGAGCTCGCTGTGGCGAGACGACGCTCGCCGAATCCCTCGTAAATCAGCCTCTGTTTACAACAGTCGCTCACCCTTAATCTTCGCTTTCCGAGTCGGAAACCGAGTCTGCCGTGATGAATGTTGACCGAACTCCTTCGAGACGCGGCGATTCAATCCCTTTGCTCTTCGATCCACGGATCCCTGGCTGAAACAGCAATTAACACTGGGTCTAGCCGAAAAACTTATTTTTCACGTTTCTTCCTTCACAATGTATTAAAAACATAAGTCAATACTGATGCATACGAGCTCACTGCTCATCACTAACATTTTGTATTATCATTGCTAATTAAAACAACACAAGTACTAATTTTTTGTGTTACAAAACCGTAAAGAAGCGACATTACAGGATAACCTGGTACAAGACATTCAATTCAGTCATTTGTGCGTTAAACAACCGGTAAACTCCGTCCCCGCGGTGAAAGCTTCTTTTCGTCGAAAGAGGAACTTTCCCGAGAGAAAGTTTCAATCTGTGGAAACGCTCTAGCTTGCTTTGTGTCATTTTTCACGCCCCGTGGCGGCGTTTTCGCCCGACGCTCTAATACGCCGGGAAACCGTGTTTCAGTGGCGCGCTCTTCTCTCTGGTTGAAGGGAATCTCACGTAAGTTCTCGTTCCTCCCAGTAATTTTTCCACCAGCAGCCGACTCGCGTCAGCTTTTTCGAAAAAAAGCTCCTCGTGACCCAGTTCTGCCCCTCGAGCGGCCCTTAGTGACTCCGCTCGGCGCGAAAACCTTCCTAGTCGAACAGCTTTTCATTCCTGGGAATGAATTACAGTCCTACGACGCTTTATCACAAGGTTTCCTCGTTCCTTCCGCTCGTTTATCGGCGAGATCGTTTCAAAGCACAGATCGATTAATAACAGCGTCGAAACAATGGTAATTAGAAGCTGTCTCATCAAGTTCTAGCTAGAACCAGTCAGTTGTTTTTTACGAGTATATTCTTCACGAAGAAATGGCAAGGTTCTGTGTTATGAGTACACTCGTCTAAAAATAGCTATCTGGTTAAGGGAGCATTCGTTTTCGACACAATCAATTTAATTAAAGTTTTTGAATAAATTATTTCCACATATAAACACGTTCCACAGAAGTCACAGCAGCTAGATTAAGAAATTGCTTGGAGAAAAATAAAAAAATGCTTGTCTACTTTATAATATAGTAATTAACAGGATTATATTACAGAGTTCGAACGCCGTGGACAGGTTTTCCCGAATTTTCCCCCGTTCAACGATCCCCCGTCCTCCCTGTGCTTCTTAAGCCTAGTTTTCAAAGCCTATTAGCCGACATTGCTCGCCGCCGTTGAATTATTGACGTCCGATTCGCGACCGCCGCTGGAAACGTCGAACGAGCACGCGATAAACCATTAAAAATGAACGAGCCGGTATCTTCGGGATCGATGAAAAATGCATGAGCGTTCCTGCTCCACGTTTTATCATTGTTGCGTCTTTATTGCGCGGCGATTGCTGCGGGAAATGCAGCTCGGCTGCGCGGGAGAACGCAGACGCGGGAGTAAAGAGCCGGGCGACGCGGAGGAACGAATGACGGCAATAAAAGTTGAAGAAACGTGAGGGAATATTTGTCGTCGAACGCGCAGCGGAGGCCACGGTTAATTTTCATAAGCAGTAATTGGTTCGTCTCGTCGGTAAATATTTAAGTATCACGTTCCGCGCTCAAAGGGAATTAGTAATCATTCCCCCCGTGTGTACTTGATTTTTTATCGACGCTGCTGCAGCGTCTGCAGTAGGTGCATGAAATGCACCGAGAGAGAGAGGAAATAAAGTAGAATTCGCATGGAAAACGGGGCACAGCTGTTTTCCGCTGTGAATTATTTATACAGCGGAGTCGGCGGGGCACGTACACACTGTTTCAAGATGAGTTACCGCGAGCTTATATCACGATCCACTCGCTTCCACTCGTTAATTACACGAATATCATACGGAAGACACGAATTCGTCGATAATGGGATATTTCCCATTCGGCCGCGCGATGCAAATGATCGAAATCGAAAGCGAAAGCTCGATTAATCGAACTGGCGTGTTAAACACGTGCCACGGAAACTTCGGTTATATTTTGCTTATGAACTGCATTGAGTTTTTCAATGAAATAATAAGTCATATTCAAGTTTCAGGTCATTTTTATATATTTTGATATTGTTTCTTTGTTTTCACCGCTCTGTAACGTATACCGTGACCATGTATCCATTAAAAATATTTTCTTACAAACATTGGCGTGTACCACGTGTACACGTGTTACGGAACGTGTTAATGCACGACGCAACGAAAATCCTCGCGAATGTTACCTGTCTCTATGAAACGCGAGTCTCTTTGTTTCTCGGTTGTTCCGTTTGTTAATTGAAAAATCTCGACGTGTATCGAGAAATCTAGACGTAGATCGCAAAAGGAAATTGCGCGGACTCGAGGAAAACAGCCGGAAGCCCGCGGTGTAATTTTGTAACGGCGAAACCGCCGGCGAAAACGCGAGCGCGTTTGAAAAAGAAACGGCGTCGCGACGCGCCGCGTTTGTCTGGGGGAATTCCATGCAAATTTCTCCGCGCGAGTGTGTAAACAACCGGGTCGTCTAGCCGGCAAAAACCCATCGCCGACGTCGAGACGTGTTTTCGCGGGACATTACGGTGCCGGCTTATTTCCCACGTGTCCTTGCGCCGCTGCGACGTTGTCTCTCCTATTTAATTCGGCGTCCTTCCCATTCTTTCTCATTTCGATCGGACAGACGCTGAACAGAGCGTCTCCCCTCCGTTACTTTCGTCGTGCTGGTCTGTATTGTGCTGTTCTGCAAACAGAACGACGGCGACTAATTTCGCTTCTGCGCGAAGCTTTTAAATTCAGACAATTTCTTTAGCTAACCAGTTAACTGTGGGATTTAGTTAAAAAAATCTCTCATTGAACGCGCAGTAAAATGAAATAATACAGTATATACTCGTCAAAAGAAGAGCAAATGATCTATAATACATTCTAATGTAAAATCTACATCAACTTTAATAATTTCTCATAGAAACATGCTATCTTTTTAATAATCGTGAAAAGACGGAATCAGGAATAGGTGGTTTCGATCTATCTAGTTACTGTTAATTAGTCAAAGATGTAGAGATATAGAAAATATAAGATTTCTATCGCACAGCGAAACGAAATATTTATCAAGCACGATGCAGAGCTTAACCCCTTGACGTACTATTTATTTTCTCTACTAAGCTCGTGTCACATTTTACTATCGGCAATTTATAAGAAATGAAGCAAAATTTTCCATTCTACTTCAAGCGGAAGTTTCATTTGAAGATAATACATTGATAATAGCGAAATAATTATGTGCTTTGATCCGTGGATAATGAAAAACGTTGATTGTGTCAAATTAGTCTAGAAATCTTCATCACGAGTCTCACTCGTCATTTTACGGCAAGGGGTTAAAGCAAAACGAAGAAAAATTACTTGTTTATCTGGAAAAATAAATAATTGATCGTTGAAGAAATTAGGACCATTTTGCGTTTTAAGATGACGTGTATACTCGTCGAACACAGTTAACTGATTAAACTTCAGACGACTGGCATTTCTTCTTTGTTCCCGTATAGAAATTGTCCACGTTTTTTATTTATAACAATCTTGTAATACAAGTTGAAGCTTTAAGCTAATCTCCCATGAAACTTTATCGACAACATTTTTAATCTTAACCCCTTGCTCTAGGATTTCTTGAACTACTTTCTTACTGATAATTTATTAGAAATAAGAGAATAAACATGCATGCTCTATGTCAACGTTTATTCGAAAGTAATCATTGATAATAAAGGAATATATAGTTTGAATTCAGGTAAATCGAATAATATTTGCTCATGAAATTCTATTCGTAATCACGACTCTGGCAAGACATTATAGAGCAAGGTTAACCCTTTGCACTCGAGAGTATTAACAAAACTATGAAGTTGAATATTTAATATTTAAAATTAAAGTTTCCATTGCTTCGTGAAATATTTAAATAAAACACCTCTGTTGCTTAATTTATCTATGAATTATCGTCAAACTAGTTTCAAATAATATGACCTATATCTCGTCAGAAAATGTTGAATATTTCCATTGAAAAATTTTCGAGTGCAAAGGGTTAAAACACGTTGATTCAGAGACATATCGTTCCTCGTGTTATGAAACTTCTCCTCGTTTCTTCTTCACGCGAAATCGATTCGGTTTTCCGTTGAATTTTCTGTTTAATTTAAGGTTACCGTCGACCGAACCCCTTCGCTCGACCGGAAAAGAATTTCACCGTTAGTCTAGCGTCGGACAGCGAGATTTATATGAATCGTGTCCGAGCGATTTATTAGATCGTGAACAGCGCCTAGTTTAAACGTCGATTCCCCATGGGCGTGTTTCGGCGAAAAGGAAAAGCTAGATAAGGGAAACGAAACCGGAACGGGAACACGTCGGGAATCGGTTTTTTATCTTTCCGCGGGTTGAACTTTCGCTGATCGTACGGCGATCCGTTTTCCCATGGTGTTAGCAGCTCGGCCGAAGATCAATCGCGTGCGATTGCGGCAAATCGGGAATCTGTGTTTATAAAAACGTCGGTACGGTGTGCCAATTTACACCGAGTTCGCAGTTATGTTTACCAATTGAAAATTCTTGCGGGGCGTTGGTGTTTTCGAGAATAATGATAATTGAATGGTGATAATTAGGTTGGAAGGAGATGGTTTGTTTTGTATAACTCGATTTGTAAAGGGAATATGGTATGTAGAAAAGGGGTGGAGATATGGAAATGTGGAAATATAGAAATTTAGAAATATTGAGATATGGAAATGTGGAAATATAGAAATTTAGAAATGTGGAAATATAGGAGTTTAGAAATATTGAGATATAAAAATATAGAGATATAGTAATATAGAAATATAGAAATATAGAAATATAGAAATATAGAAATAGAGAATTACAGGAATACAGAAATATAGAAATACAGGAATACAGAGATACAATAAAGTACAGATACAGAAACAGAAAAATAGAAAAATACAGAAATAAGGAGATATAAAAATACAGTAACAAATACATACAAATACACAGCCACAGACCGGTAATATCTCCAACGACATTTAGAAATATTTATTCTCCCAATAAAACGCGAGACCCCTCGAAATTTTCGCGAGTTAGCATTCAGAATTCATATGTATGCGAAAGGGAAGCGCGTCGATGCAACACGCCCGTCGCATTCTCGCCCGGTCAGAGGCCACGCTGCCAACGAATTTATCCAGCGGAGCGAGTCTTCCGGAAGCGTATTCGCAGACATTTTATACGGTGACCTTCTGTTCCTCGGCGAGCAGCAACCCGCGCGTTACTGCGTTCAATTGCGGCTCGGTTGTTGCACGCGTCGCACGAGTTGCACTCGCCGCTGCATCAGGTGTGCGCGCTCTGTTTTCGAAATTGCGTCCCGGCGTGTTCCCATGACTTCGTAACGAACGGCGCAGCTTCTGCAACTGCTTCAACACCTTGCCCTATGACTTCTTTAACACATTGAGTGCCATGGGGGTCACCGGTGACCTCAACCAAATCGAATTACTATCATTCATTCGATTAAACGATGATTATTTGAAAACTTCTCTATATTACAAGTAATACTGGCTAATGCAGTGACGTTCGACAAGATAAACATGCAACAATAATAACGTAATTCAATCGCATAAAATGAATGTTACATTATGTTCGTTTTGTATATTTCTTTCGGCAAAATCGTGCGGCAACGTGCTAACCCTCTATAAGCCGAATTTGTTTTCGTGAATTAACACTAGGTTTACGGGCATTTATTGTACACTTCATTCTATTATTCCTAAAAGAATTGATGCTCGTTTATTTACATTGTGGAAACTGGAGGTTTGATAGTAGGTAATTGAGGTACATGTCAGTGTGATCGCATCAATCAAAATCGGCGTAAACATTTACAAAATAATATTTCTAAAATCCAATATGCGTCAATTTGACGCGTTGCGTAAACCTGGTGTTAATAAAGATTTCGAATAGAATTTGACAAGTATGAATATTTTGGAATTTATTTGAATGCAGATGACATATTATTCCTCTGTTATCAGTGATTATATCTTAGAACAGTCGTTGGCAATGGATAAGACTGGAGTTTTTCTTATTTTCAATGAATTATTAATAACAAAGCAGCTAGATCAATCGCAGTTCAGAAAGAAATCATCGGTTAACAATGTATTCGATAGTTTTAACAATTTAAACCTGCAATAATAACAACCTAATTCAATTATATAAGTTGATATTACATTATCTTCATTTTGTATATTATTCTCGGTAAAATCGTGCGGCAACGTGTTAACATCTGCGCTCGACAGACTGATTTTGTCGACAATAGTTCATTTCGCTCGAATTCAAAAGTATCGTATGAATATTTGTTTATTCTAAAACTTCTCTAGAAAATATACTATACTTACTCTGTTATCAATAATTAGCTAGAAAAAGGAAAGAATCTTATTACTCCACAGTACAACAATCAATCTTTTGCTTTATGATTTATTTCTCAACTACGATTGATACTATTTCATTGTTAAGAACATAGAAAAGGAAGAAATGCTGATGGTTGTTCTATCTACGTTCACTCAAAAGATTGCCGATTCGCAATTGAAAAGCAATATTCAATTTATATATAAAAAAGACGAACAACACTAAAGTTTGTCGAACTCAGTTGGAAACTTTCGTAGGAAGGGATTAACGACGATATCTAATACAATTTCAAAGTACCATTATTCATATTCTTCGAGTCCGCTTCGAAATCTTCCTTATGAAATTCGCAGTTTTATCGCAGGAAATTTACAACAACAATTCCTCAAAGATACCCGATAAGAGGAACAGAAGCCGGGAAGAAAGTTCTCGTTTCAAACATGGATTTCCGCTTCATCGGAGCTGAAAAATTCCCGGCGCGCTGTAATTTCGCTCCAATAAAATTCGCGCCGACGTTCCTACGATTTCACGGCTGGATCTCGTGAACGGGGGATATCGAAAAGTTTCGCGGCCGGCCGGGAAGTTCGCGGAAGAACTATCGTTTCAAACGATCAGCCCCGACGCGGCGCCGGTAACTTCGATTCCCGCTAATTAGCACGGCCGAGATAAACCGTGACCTTTCCCCATTGTGCCGCCGCGGAATAGGCGTGGCGCCTATTGATCCATGGATCGGGGGCGAGGGGCAAACTTCCCGGCGTTCGTGTAACCATTGTGCTCGGATCACTTTTCAATAATGCATTCGCTGGGAACGATTCCCGACCGGTATAGATGTAACGAGATTCGTTGCCAAGTGAAATTGGACCGCGGCCGCACGCGATTAGGCGAGCGAATTAATGGCGGGTCAAGTTGATTTAACCTCTTAACTGATGGAAGACAATGCTCATTAACCCTTCGCGCCCGACAGTTTCTGTTGGAAACATTCAACGTTTCCTGGTGAGGTATAGGCGACATTCTTTGAAACTGATTAACCGGTTAACACGTTGAATGCCACGCGATTTCGTACAGGAAAATACACAAAACGGGAAAATGTATTATTAAGTCATTTGATAGAATTGCATTGTTATTACTGCACGTTCGTGTAGCCGAATGTCACTGCGTTGGGTAGCGTTATTTATAATATAGAAATGGTTCCAAATCGTCGTTTAATTGAATGAACTACAGTAATCGGATTTGGTTGGGTCACCGGTGACCCCCATGGCATTCAACGTGTTAACTGTGGAATTTTGTTGGAAAACCTCTGGTTCTGCACGGAATAAAATGGAAAATTGGAGCGTGTACTCGTTGAACGCAGGACGAATGCACGTAGAGTATATTTTAATACGTTGAATGCCACGGGGGTCATCGGTGACCCTCGACCAAATCGAATTACTATAATTCATTCAATTGAACGATGATTATTTGAAAACATTTCTATATTATAAATAATACTTCCTAATGCGGTGACATTCAGCTAGATGAACGCGCAATAATAAGATTGCAATGCGATCAAATGATTTAATATTATGTTTTTTCATTTTGTGTATTTTAATCTATGAAATTGTGCGGCATTCAACGTGTTAATGAAGGATCAAAGCGAAACAAAGAGGAGTTACACGTTTATGTGAGAAAATAAAGAATTCATCGCTGAAAGAATTAGTATCGTGTCAAGCTTTACGATGACGTGTATACTCGTCAAACACAATTAACTGGTTAATTAGAAGTATTTCACTGGAAATACTCAACATATTTTAATTTTTTAATTGGAAGTGTTGCACTGGAAATACTCAACATATTTTAATTTTTCTGAAACTGACTCGACGAGAAATCGCACATAAATCGAGGAACGAATCTAGTTTATTTCAATATTTCACATATCGATGCATTATACGAAGTTTAACCCTTTCACTACAGCAGACTTTGAGATCAGTCGTACGGTAGGAATTCAGTCGCAACGTGCAACGAGAAACTTTTCGTTCGTACATTTCTGAGGACGTGTATTCGAATAATCAGAATACTGAATTTCAGTGTATTCAGACAATATTATTTACTTCTTTGTATTCCGCGTTGAATTGTCAGTGTACGTACTAAAAATTTAACATTGACGTTAATGTTTTTTCACGAGATATCTAATAATTTAGTAGAACAATGTTCTTAAGCGTCTTTCAGTGCTGACAGTGGTCAAAGAGTTAATATTAAATATCAAGCTTCACAATGTTGCCGTGTCAAATTAATTGGCGACTGAAAGGCTTCTCCAGAGTGGAGAGAGTTCAAATTTGAAAGTACTCGTGCAAGCTAGACTGGTTTTAATACCATCGACACTAATGTCGAACACTAAACGTATTGACTCTTTGTTTGTTCCTATTGTAACCGGTTGAATTGGTTGTAATGTAAATGTAAATAAGTTGGAAAATTAATTTTTAGTGGAAATAGAGGGAAAGACGAAAATTGGTGAATTAATTGGCAATATATGAATTGGTATAAAGTTAAATGAACGAGGAGCAGCGTAGGATTTTAATCAAATTTTGAAACCGGTCGTTTGGTGTTAATGAGTAAAGAGGAATTGGAAAACGGAGGTGTTTTATTTTAATGTTTCACAGATTCATGCGTTACACGAATATTATGTGTAAGACCTTATAATTTTGTGAATTAATGGATGTTAAATATGGAAGTGAATTCGGTTCAATTCCCTTCGACCGACTGCAAGATTAATTTCAAATTGAATTATTTTTATTCTACCTTGAGACTTTCCAGTTTTCCCGATGGCAAGGAAATAGAAACTATTGGCGAACTTCGAACGTTGGAAAATCTATGGTTTCTTCCATGATTGATTGCTATATTTAATTTCTGCAGATGATATCGATTTATTTGAATGCAAGTATTTGTTCCCTGTTTTATTTCCATTTCTTCGTTTCCTTCCCTTCGTCTTCCGCTCAAGAGAAGCAAACCGCGGCGTCCCGCGAACTAATCTCCGGACTCGGCTTAACGGGATTAATCGGCCGGGAAAATATTGAAACATTCAGCAGCGGAATTTAATCGGTCCCCGGGGCGAATTAAGGATTACTTTGCCGATAAAAATGACGAATATTGAACTGGTTCGCGGAGTTGATTCGTAGTCGCTCGAGGAAAAACGACTGATCGATATTGAATATTTATTTCCATTTGAAACTCCACTGGTCGCATGGGAAATATGCGAAACGGAGGAAATCGAAAATATTTATCTTTCTTTATGCGCGTTGAAGTTTTGCTTAAATAAACGTTTCGCGTACGTTTCAATTGATTCTTCGATTTGGAAACGATCGTTTAATAGGTATTATTCGGTCGTAATATAAATACCTTCGGATATATTCGACGTTCTTTTTTTATTATCTTGTTTCACGAAGCGGTGGAGTGCTAGCAGTGAATTTCAATTGATGGGAAATTGATACTCGCGCATCGCAGATGTGCAAATTTGCAGTAAATCGCAATTAAATTCTTCTGCTGTTTCAGTTATTAATCTAATATTAAGCGATCAGACAAGATTACGCGAAGCGTTATCGTTTGTTTATCCAAAGACAACTCGGGACCTGTTTGGACAGCACGGTTCGGAGTCCATGATTCTCGTACCGGTTACGTATTCCTTGATTCGCAGTGCTCTGTAATTGCGACAAAGGGAGACAGCGAATACGAGGACTTACAGCCTCGAGCGTGCTCGTATTAGTTTCAACATGGATGCTAGAGAGTTACGAGGGACACAGCTACTCTCTGCCCTTAGCAGAATCGAATATATTGCCGTTCCTATTCAATGTCCCAATTTAATATCCGAAACCTCTGTTTCGGCCGAATTCTCCGAAGCATTTCCTTTGTAGTTGTTATATGACTTATTGCAGTTATGAGCTTTTTGTTATGTTTGTTTATACACTGGAGAACTTATAGAAGTTTTCAGCTTCTGAATTTTCTAAGTTTTAAATTTTCTAATTTTCAAATTTTCAATCTTTCGATCCCTTCAAGCCTACAATCTTTCAAATCTTCAAATCTTCAAATCTTCAAATCTTCAAATCTTCAAACATTGAAACTTTGAAACTTTGAAACTTTCAATCTTTCAATCTTTCAATCTTTCAAATCTTCAAATCTTTAAATCTTCAAACCTTCAAACCTTCAAACCTTCAAACCTTAAAACCTTTAAACCTTCAAATTTTCAAACTTTGAAACTTTGAAACTTTGAAACTTAGGACCTTTGAAACTTTGAAACTTTGAAACTTTGAAACTTTGAAACTTAGAACCTTTGAAACTTTAAAACTTTGAAGCTTTGAAACATTCAATCTTACAGTCTTTCAATCTTTCAATCTTTCAAATTTTCAAATCTTCAAATTTTCAAATCTTCAAATCTTCAAATCTTCAAATCTTCGAGCCTTCGAATCTTCGAACCTTGGAATCTTCGAACCTTCCAATCTTCGAACTTTCGAACCTTCGAACCTTCGAACCTTCGAACCTTCGAACCTTCGAACCTTCGAACCTTCGAACCTTCGAATCTTCGAACCTTCAAATCTTCGAACCTTCAAACCTTCAAACCTTCGAATCTTCAAACCTTCAAATCTTCAAACCAATTTTCAAGTCTCCTACAATACCAACCAAAAACTTCTCTCCATTTTACGCAGCAATTACGAAAAAATCGTCAGATCTCCAGCAGCAACAAAAGTCGTTCGTTACGCAATTCCTGGTTCTCGGTATGCGCGAAGAAACTCGTTAACGAGGTAATAAGAACAATTCGGATATTCGGTCGGCTGGTTTCGAAACGTGTCCCCGTCGACGATGTCGTCTTTGTTAATAATTGTTGCAAATAAAAGCCAGGCGACCCGCGAATTTCACGATGAAACGTGTTACAGTAACTACCGTACGTTTCGCGTTGTCGCTTTTACAACGAACCGTCTCTCCGTCGTTCGGTTAATATTATTTAACGTCAGCTTCGCAGCGTTGTTAATTAAACGACGCACAATGGCCGTACCGTGTCGCATTAATCACCAACAAAATCCGCGAGTAGCCGAGACTGACGATCCGTTCGCAGAATTCGAATTCGAATAATTGAAAAATTTAATTTGCGCCGATCTTGTTCGCGATAACGCAATTAAATTTAATTAATTCAATTCTAATAGTAAACTACGATACACAGGATTATCAGCGAACTTTTAGTATTCCCTAAACTCAGTTTACACTGTCCGACAGATGACTCGTTCCGTAATTAAGAAGTTTTCGAAACTTCTTGCGACCATTTGCATATAATGTCTACTGCTGGAAGCTTGTTACATTCTACTGACTAATCTACTTCCGCAATTGTATTTGCTTAATTATATTTGTATTCCATACTTTTAGGTATGGAATTCGTATTTTCCAGCATAATTGAATTCTTCATTTCATTTATTATATACAAGAAAATTCTCTGATACAGTACATAATTGATTACAATTTTCCTAAATTTCTTTCTTCTCTATTTAGATTTGAAATTCTAGAGTTTCATTCTCCATCTTGTAGAACAAGGGAATAAAGATTCTTTGTGCCTGTGGTTACCAGGGCACGATTCGACGAGGTTCGAAATTGTTTTATCGATAGTACTGGTGTTTCGTGGGTCGTCGTTACCCAGCGAACACGAAGTTCGGTCTTCGAAACTCGCGTCGTTTGCCGAGCCTTAATTAACAGAACGAGTTTCCTCGGTCCCATTGTCGTGAAGATCCATGCCTGTTCGTTCGAACAGATTTCCGTATTGTTCGGCAATGCTCGCGATCGCTATCGCCCGTGGCTCGGGGTTTCGCGTTCGCTAACGCGATAAACTTCATCGGAATCTAATTATTATTGCCGGCTCGCGAGGAAACTTCGATTCTTCCCTCTGATATTTCTTCCTTGAAGCGTTTGTTAAGAACTTCAACGTGTTCTGCAGCAGACATTTTGTTATTAATCATCGTCGGAAGCTGTCCGCTTCTTTGTATGAAATTTTCTTGAGTTATTTCTGATTAAAGGTCAAAATTATAATTGTGTTAAGTACTTGTGCTTTTCAAATGGAAGGTCTCACGAGGTATAGAAGATAATTCACACAATTTTAAGGATTCAAAGCTCCAAATTTTTAAATTTGCAGGTTCTCATGTCTTTTTGCGAATTCCTAAGTTTCCAAATTTCAAATTTTCAGAGTTCCTAACTTTCAATCCTTAAGTTTTCAAATGTTCAAGCTTTCAAACTTTCAGACTTCCTAACTTTCTAACTTTCAAATCCAAAATCTTCAAATGCTCAAATTTTCTGACTTTCTAAGTTTCCAAATTTTCAAACTGTTAGGCTTGCAAATTTCTAAATTTTCACATTTTTAGACTTAAACTTCCGAGCTTCCCATCTTTCAAATCCCCAAGTCTTCAAATTCTCAGAGTTCTAAATTTGGAATCTCTTCAGTTTCAAATCTTCAATTTCCCAGCGATAACAAATGCAAACTTTCCTGTCTCTCATTCTACCTCGTCGCTCGTCCTCAATGTATTGCGAAGACGAATCAGAACGAATCCGGAAAACCATAAGAGATCTCGACACGGTATCTATCCGGTGGGCTCTCAGTTTTAATCGGAAAGTTTCCTCGTAGCTGCAGAAGAAGAGTCGTCGATGTAAAGCTACGCTAGACAAACTTTTTTAATATCGTTACACCGAAAGATTTCGATTCGGTGAAGTGAATGGAGGAAGACTTGGATTAAATGAGGCAAGACAAATCGAATTACACACATCCAACGAAAAATACTGAAACTCCACCTTCCTTTCTCTCAGAACTTCACATTCGATTCAAACGTTTCACTCGAGCAAAAGTTGTTACAAATTTAATCATTTACCACCAAAATCTCAAGCCTTTATTACATCAGTATAAACTATACTAATTAAATTTCTCTAAAATTCCATGCAGAACTTTTCCACGATTTTCTTTAATTTTTCATCAAGAACATTGATAACCAAAACCTACTTTTCCTCTAATTTCCTTTGGTTTCTTAATCAAGAACATTAATAACTTTGAAACAGAGTCTCCCTCTAATTTTCTTTGTTTTTTTCATGAAGAATATTAATAACTTTCAAACAGAATCTTCCTCCAATCGTGTTTGACCTTTCCTACCAGAATCCGCTACGATACTCCCGTGATTCATCGTTCCATGACTTTCTCATTAGACGTGTACGAATGATACGTCTCGCGTCGTGTCGCGTCGGTTCTTTTAAGTTTCATTCTGTTAATCAAAATGTTCCCGGGTTTATAAAAGCGTAAGCCAGGGGAAACAGCTTCCGGTGGATTACGGATTATACGTGGCAGCCGGAGCCGAGCATCCGTCCCGAGAAACTTTTTCTCCGTTTTCTTGTCCCCGTGGAAGCCACAGATGCGTCCGCAGGTTCCGAGGAATTTTCAAACGCGGTATTAAAAGAAACGTGTTCTCGGTGATTGTTCTTTCTCCGCGCGTCACTGGACGAGGTTTGCAGTGCTAGACATTTCCTCATCCCTTCAATGTTAATCCTTTGCACTCTAAAAGCACCTTCCAGTCGCTAATTGATGTGACACAAAAATTGTAGTTTGATATTTAATATTCAATTTTGTATAATGCATCGATACGTAAAGTATTGAGAGGAAATAGTATTTTCCCTCAATTTATGTGCAATCTCTCGTCAACACAGTCAATTGATGTGACACAAAAATTGTAAAGTTTGATACTTAATATTCAATTTTGTATAATGCATCGATAGTAAAGTATTGAGAGGAAACAGTTTTCTTCCTCATTTTATGCGCGATCTCTCAACAAAGTTTGAAAGAATATCGTCGGTATCTCACTAGAAAGTGTTGAGTATTTCCAGTGAAGAACTTCTAAAGTGCAAAGGGTTAGGTTCAATTGAATTCATCTTCAATTTGATTAAAACTTTGTTTTATAAAAGGAAGAGAGGTATTTATTGAATCTTGAATAACTCTAGTTCAAAACTTACTAAATAACCAAAGAAGAATCGAATAAAATAAAAGGCAATTCGTTGCTAAGAGAAAAGTGGGAAACTTGCTTTCTTGGCTAAGTTCCAGCTTCCAGATTCAATTGATCCTTCGATCTTACAAATTGAATCTTTAATCAACGTTTTACCTGTCGTTTACGATCGGATTTTCTGTTTGCTACTTTCGTTTGTTATTCTGCTGGTGTTAGCCGATTCATTTGAAAAAGGTGAATTCGTCTTAAAACGCATCATTTGATGGTGGATAAAAAAACGTATCATTCTATTTAAAAAAAGAAAGTTGACCTTCGCCTCACCCTGGAGTGTCCACCAGGAAAAATAAAGGTTCCACCACATGATGTCCTCCTCGGTATTGAACAACTTTCGTCTGAAACATTTTTGCGTATCAAATTTTCGGAGATATTCGACTGTAACGCTTTATAATTTCCACCCTGTATATGCGCGAGGGATATGGAAAAGAAAATCGATTGATAGCGCTACGTGAACCGCGGCATACCATGTAGAAGGTTAACTTCGATCTCGATTAACTCTTCGCTACGTCGTTCAAATTGTTTTATGCCAATTCCACCTTGAATACCCTCATCAAAGCACGCAGAAACTTGCCCGAACTCGGCTTAATTGCTGTTCAGAGAACGAAATAGTCTCGTCTGACCAGTTACGAACTTTCAGCTTAACAGTCGCAAGGTCGAAAGAATAGAAAGTAGAACGGGGAAGCGCCTATCTCGAATAGTCTGGTTATCGATCATCGTCGGACAGACGAAGGATGGAAGAAGATTGTTCAGAGCCGTGAAGCAGAGGGAACCAACGGGTTTATCTCTACAGGAATTCATCGAATCAACGATTACGGGACGATGATCTTCATTCTTCATTCTTACGATCCTCAGTTTATCTACAGATTAGAAACACTATTGTAGTATCTAGAACTTTTTAGCGTAGGTTAAAGTATTTTTAAGAAGAGTGAATGTAAGAATGAGTGTGAGTGAAGGACAGGCTGTAAAACGGTCAAGGGAAAGTGGCCTGCACAACGTCACGGACCCAAGATTGCAGGGCCAGCTTTCCAGGGGTGCATCTGAGTGTTTGTGATGAGTGCGAGTGAGAAGAATGCTTGTGGAGGAGAGAATGATTTTTGGAAGGGAATGTCTGTAAAAGAGTGGTAAGAGAGTGGCGAGGGAGAGTCGTGTGTTGGCCTCCGTGGCATTGAGTTGTACTTTTTACGTGTTGTCCGTGTTATTTCCATATTTCATTAAATACATATATTTATTCCTAATTCTCGATTACTGAAGATCCACCTTTTCAATATCTATAATAATAGCCAACCACTATACTATTAACCTTTTGCACTCGAGAGGCGACTTTCAGTCACCACATGATTCGATACAACAGAACTATTTAATATATATAAGTGATCATTGATAACAAAGGAATATATAGTTTGAATTCAGGTAAATCGAATAATATTTGCTCGTGAAATTCTATTTGTTATCTCTGGCAGGATATTATAGGGCAAGGTGTTAACCCTTTGCACTCGAGAGTATTAACAAGACTATGAAGTTGAATATTTAATATTTCAAATTAAAGTTTGCATTGCTACGTGAAATATTTAAATAAAACACCTCTGTTGCTTAATTCATCTATGAGTTATCGTTGAATTAGTTTCAAACAATATGACCTATATCTCGTCAGAAAATGTTGAATATTTGAAAGACTTTCGAGTGCAAAGGGTTAAAAAGAAATAGTAACACATGATCTAACAATAATTTTCTTATTCTTCAAAGTTTCGAGATAAATTTACACGTATCTTTGATGAAACGAAAGAAATCGAAAGATAATAACTAGAGGAAGAATGGTAATAACACAGTGAACACTTGGGTCAGGAAAGACCCAAGCAGCAGTGTCGATAGATCGATCTTCGCAAGAGGAAAATGAATTCATTCGGTCGCGTGTCGCGAGACAACAGAACTGAAAACGGAAATAGTCGGGTATTTCCATACCGGGAGCAAATGAATTTTTCATTGTTGTTTCGTCGAGCACCGTGCAATGTTTACAACGCGGTTTACTCTAATTAATTGAAAGGTCAGCCGTGTTATTATCGAGCCGGACGGATTAAAGTTCTGTTGCCCGGCTACGTAAAGGATGACACTGGCACTGGGGCAAACAGGGATCAACGCGGAATTGTGAAGATGTGAACGAACTTATCGTCGGTTTTGATGAACTGGTGATTATATATTCTAATTATTCGCGAATGAGCGGTTCAAATGAGATTCAAAGGGAATCAGAAATTTTCTATTGGAAAAAATTTTATTTTCTTGAATGAACATTTTATCGAAGTTCATTCAATGAATTGCTCGAGATATTTGTGAATGATATTTTCGTGATAACATATTTCTCATTTTGGCAAGCGATTCAAACAACAGCCAGAGGGAATCGGGGACTTTCTATTGGAAAGTATTTTATTTTCTTGAATGAACCTTCTATCGAAGTTTATTAAATGAATTGCTTGATTTGTGAATAATATTTTATGAATGATATTTTCGTGATAATATATTTCTCATCTTGGCAAGCGATTCAAACGACAGCCAGAGGGATTCAGGGGATTTTTAATGGAAAAAATTTTATTTTATTGAATGAACGTTTTATCGAAGTTTATTCAATGAATTGCTTGAGATATTTGTCAAAGATATTTTCGTGATAACATATTTCTCATTTTGGCAAGCTTTTGAAACCAGATGTTCCAAATTAGGTGCTATTACCCCCTATTTTAATATATCATTACCGACACAAGTATCTCGATAAAACAAGGAGTTCACAAAAAGTCGAATAATTCCTATACGATTGAAAATTCGAATGATTGAACGGCGAAGCGATAGAAATATCGTGGCGCCGAATGAACTTTTCAAACGTTACTTCTGAACGGCATTACACTCCGACGTTCGGAGTAAGAGTCTCATTCTTCCCGTAACATTCGCAGCTAAGTTGAAAGGGGATTACGAGGATCCAGGGATTTTCCATCGGGCACAAAAGAATTTCTGTGCATTCATTCGAATGGGAAGTCCATAAGGAAACAGAGCTCGGTCGTGGAGAGAAATATCCGAGTTCATTTCCGAAAGAACCCCGCCGCGCTCGAAACCGAAGTCCGCGAATAGATCGGTAAACATCGGCGGCATATTAAGAAAAATTCGAGCGCGACGACTTTGATCGTTCGTAAACTGACGGGAGTCGAACCGCATCGATCGTCGTTTGTTTCTCTTCGGACTGTTCCGTAAATAGAGGCGTCGCTTTATTCTGGGATCCGATGGGATACAGTCAGAAATCGTCGATCAAAGTTACACAGGAACTCGCGTGACCGCGGCGCGAGTCGAGGAGTGTTCGCGGTGCGGATCGTAAATTTCTCGAGAGGAATAAGAAAGTTAGCTAACATTTGTTTGAACATTGTGCCGTAACGATGTTATTTTTCGATATTGTCAGTGTTACGGGCGACTGGTGTTATTGCCGATTATTTGGAGAGGGGAAATCACACTCGGATCGTATACCGTGGGATAAGAATAGAAGAGTATTTTTTCAGTTTCAATATTCAGCGTGAAAAAGACGCGACGGGAAATTTCACGGCGAAACGCACAGAATGATCGAGATAGAACGTCGAATGATTTAATTAAATCGCGTGATTATTATTGCAAGGTTATCTTGCTAAACGTTACCGTGTCATATTGCGTTATTTAAAACACAGCGAAATTTCTGAATAATCATCGTTCAGTCGAGTGAATTACAGTAATTCGATTTGGCTGGGGCTTATCGGTGGCCGTTATTGTATTCAACGTATTAACCGAGATCGTTTTAGTTGCCGGCGAAACGAGTTTTTACAGAATCCACTGAAATATCGATATCCATTTGGCCCGGGAGCACGAGAATCGATCGACGGAGCGGCGTGTGCGTGAACCGTGCGCGGTTTTCATAATAAATCAACATTTTTAGCGAACGGCCGGCTTGTTCCGCGGTTCCGCCGTTTATAACGGCCGAGGGACGTGATACGAGAGGCGTTTTCGTGGGCGGTCGCTTTGAGAGTCCCGGCGAAAACAAATCGGCGTCGGGAAGGCTGCTCGTCGAATAAAACGGAGAATATAGCGTTTACCGAGTAATAAAAGCAGCGGAAAATAAACGTTTGAATCGATTCAGACACAGAAACCGTGGAAACGTATGTACAGATTAATTAGAGCATTGTTGGTGGCTACGCTTTGGTCTAATAAGTAGAACTAGTCGACTGCGATCAGGCGAACTGCTTGTCGCAATAGGTCAACCACATTTTCAAAGTTTCCACAGCTAAAACCGATGTGATGACGAGAAAACACTATTAATTTATTCATTGTTGCGTGTAGTTTCAAGAATCTCTCGTTTTGCGCAGTGAAATAAAATGATGTACTTGTCAAATGCAGGACGATTGCACTGATAATATATTTCAACAAAAAACCAAAGCAAAACAGAATTAGATGTCTATTTGGATAAATAACTCATTGTTGAAGGAATTAGTGTCATTTCAAGCTTTAAGACGACGTGTGTACTCAAACGCAATTGACAATTAACCAGTTAACTGTGGAATTTAGTTGGAAAAACCTCTCGTTCTGCGTACAATAAAATAGAAAAATGGAGCTTGTACTCGTTTAACGCAGGACGAATGCACGTAGAGTATATTTTAATACGTTGACTGCCATGGAGGTCACCGGTGACCCCCAACCAAATCGAATTACTATAATTCATTCAATTGAACGATGATTATTTGAGAACATTCCTATATTATAAATAGTACTTCCTAATGCGGTGACATTCAGCTAGATGAACGTGCAACAATAAGAATGCAATGCAATCAAATGATTTAATATTATATTTTTTCATTTTGTGTATTTTGCTCTATGAAATCGTGCGGCATTCAACGTGTAAAGATCAAAGCGACATAAAGAAGAGTTACATGTTTACGTGAAAAAATCAAGAATTCATCGCTGAACGAATTAGTATCATGTCAAGCTTTACGATGACGTGTATACTCGTCAAACACAGTTAACTGGTTAATAACCCATATCTTTAAAAAAAATCATGTAAATTCTTCGTTAGAATGTTCAAAATTCGAAGGATAAACAACGTTTCTATTCGTAAATCATCTATGTATACTGATTTAACACGTTCCGAGCATCGTTTCCATCGAACCGGGCTGTCCGATTTTATTCTCGCCCCCGGATTGATTTCCCAGGAATAGTATCAGCGTGTCTGGCGGCAGATTCGCGTGCATTATCACTGTTCGCTTCTGATACGAGTATTAATCGGCGTCTGGTACAGGAAGGGTTTAAAGTACCTTCAGAATTCAAGGTGGAGACAACGATAATCCTGCGCTGACGTGTCGACAATGTGTTTCGGTGCGGAGTAAATCCGTGCTAATTAACAGGCGGACCGGTGGAACGTCGACTACTGCCTCGAAGCAAGCCGTTCCGATGTTCCCGTTTAACGAGACAACGGTCTGAATCGGTTCGACCTGTCGCGCGATAAATATTGTAGCAACAGCGATGGATGTCCCAGCGGAAATCCGAATTAACCCTTTGCAGACGAATGCCGACGTTTCGTCGAGATCAAGCTTTCATGTTTCGAATACTGAGTTGCGAACGAATGATCCAATAACTCAAATAGCAAGGGATCGGTGCATAGTTTCCTCTTTCTCTATTATCTAATACTATGATTGGTTTCGATTTGTTTTGTTTAGGAATTATTGATATCTTCGAAGAATATGAAATTTGATTCAAATTGATTATCTATTTAAAATACATTACATAACAATATGATATCTGAGTTTTTGTATGCATAGCAATATAAGTTGATCTCACTGAAAATTTCCATCCGAACAAATCAGTTTTCTGAAAAGTAGCCGGTACGCAATGTGTTAATAGTGCGTTGATGTCCATAGAAAGTGCATCACTTCGAAAACACCAGTTTTTACAACGATACAGCGAAGTGTGGACATTAGTCTGAAAAAGGGTTAATTAACCACTTGCGCTGGAAAGACTCCACGCACGTCGAGACGTTTCTATCCGAAAATTCTCAATGATCTCTTTCACACATTGATAATCATGTTGCATCACGTCTATTAGATTGCTCCGAAATGTATCACTCTATACAGAATGATTAACAAACGAAATAAGTGTACACATCAGCGTAAAATAGGTAAAAACAAAATTCATCGCAGAAGACTTTGCGAAATTTCTGAATCCATTTCCAGCGCAAGTGGTTAAACACAATTTTCAACGAGACGAAGGAAGATTGTTTGATGAAATTTAGAAAACAGAGGCGACAAAGCGCATGACGAGGTGCAAAGGGCAAACTGAAAGGCTTGCGTCAAAACCGGCCTCGTTAATTACTATTTCGTCCGCCTTCCAGTGTAAGGCCTCCGACAGGCATTCTTCCCAGTCCCGGCATTGTTCCATTGTGAACGGGATAAGCCGCGAGATAAGGCGATCTTCGCGCGTAATCTCCATTTAACGGACCGTCAAATTAGAAGGGCTGCGATTGTTCCGGGCCAATTACACTCGGGAATGTCGCTTAAATTTAGCATCCTCGCGTAACGTCAACGCTCATCTCGAATTGTCACGTGACAATAGGTTCCTTCGACTGTCCCTTAGATCTTCAAGCGAATAAAACATTTATATTTTCCAAATGAAGATCATTTCGTATAGCAATTTCACTTAGCAACGTAACCTTCAATTTTCCTTATGCAAATAGTCGAATTTCGGAGTTTTTCCAATGACAATAGATACTTCGCGTTTCGATTCCAACGTTAGAAATAGAGAAACCAAATTTGTACAACATTCATATTTTCCAAATGAAGATCATTTCGTATAGCTATTTCACTTAGCAACGTAACCTTTGATTTGCCTTATGCAAATAGTCGAATTTCGGAGTTTTGTCCAGCAACCGCGCTGTGCGTCTCCGATATTCTTTTCATTAGTGCGATATCAATCAGCTGTACGTAAACAACTTTTTCTCCTGTCTCGCGCAGGTGTTGGGAGGACTAGGACGCAGGATGTCGAGCGGCGACAAGGCTTCACCGGGCCTGACCATCGATCGCGCCGCTTTTCTGCTTCTCCGGGTGAAGAAGGCTTTCAAGAAGAAGAAGCAACAGCGGAAAGAGAAAAGGTGAGTGAGCGAGTGAGTGCCTCCGGCTGCTAATCGAATAGCAGACAGCTGTTTGTCCCTGAAGGATGAACGACGAGCTAATAATTGTATTATTACAGCTCGCGATCGTGTCGTGCATTCTATGCTGTTCATTGGGAAAATCTATTTTCCATCGTACTTCTATTTCTTTAATTATATCTGATCTCTGATGATCCTTTATTGTCGGAGCACAATAGCTAAGAGCTGCACTTTGATCCTTTTTCTTCGTGATCCTTGAGTCTGGCCGTTTATCATGCAATAAATATATATTCTTAGAAGCTTTCGTCGCTGAAACGTCTACTTAACACGTTGACGTTCACTTTGAACTCGGTGATGGACGACAAGAATAAGTTTCCTTTTATTAATTAGTTAATGCTTTGGGAGTTTGATCAAGATTTCATACTTACAGAATAAAGTTATTATATTCTATTTATAGTACTAAGAATTTTTTATAAATTTAAATAGTTTAACCCGTTATCCTATGATTTATTTCTATGTATATTTAACTATGATGGATATAACTATTTTGTTATTAATAATTTAGTAAAAAAGAGGCGTATTCTATCCTCACAGTAGATCTGTAGTTTAATAATTGATTAGAGAAGAGTAATATTTATTTTGAGTTCAAAACAATTGAGTTTATGGTTGCTAAACCCTGCTTCAAATTTTCACGAGTCTGACACGTTATTTTAAGGGGTTAAAAATATTGAATTGTGATTTACAAGCACTGAATGACTATAAACAAGCGTTGGAGGAGTCAAGAGTATTAAAAGTGTATCAAAACCCAGAGAGTATTGCTCATTACACGTCTCCTACACAGTACACACATTAAAAATCCAGAATAATTATTAATATCAAAGTAGCTCGATCATAGTTGAGAAATAAATCGTAGGGCAAGAGTTTAAACACGAAAACGCATTGTCCCGAGGTGCCCGTTCAACGGGCAATAGAAAATTCATGCGCACGCGACGCAAACGCGTCCAGCAACCCCGGTTCGCGACGGTTCGAGTCCGCAGGAGGCGGCAATGCTCGCTGATAGAGTTTCCATCGGTCGCGACTCTGAATTCCCAGGGAATCGGTGAACTCTCTTCCTCGAGCGGTTCCCGGAATTATTTATAAGCGTGTTCTCCAACCGTCGGGACGATCTCGGGAGGAAAAAAGTTACTAGATTCCGGTCGGAATGAACAGGCAGCACACCAATGAAACACGCCGAACTTCCCCGGGAAAGGGGGAAGCTAAACGAACTCGCAGGCTGGGAAGAAACTTAGAGCTGCACCGGGTCGAACTCTCGAGGTGCTTTCTCGCGGCGAGAATTTCTTGGCGAGTAAACTCTGGAAGACCCAGGTGAAACGTAACAATACTGTGTTTTTATCTGCATCCTGGCTGGAGACGCGGAACAGTCTCGTTTTGGAATTCTGTGGAATTTAACCCTTTGCGGACGAGGACACTTTAAAGCACAGAAAGCTGACAACATATCATGCTAGCTATATAATATATTGAATGCTTAAACAATGGAACAAATGGAAACTATACACTGATCTCTTACTATTCAATTAATTAAATCATTCGTTTGGAACTTAATACTCCAAATATGAACATTTCATCTCGCCAAAATGTCGACGTCCGGCCGCAAAGGGTTAACACGTTAGATGCCATGGGGTCACCGATGACCTCAACCAAATGGAATTACTATCACTCGTTCGAGTAAACGATGATTATTTGAAAAGTTTTCTATATTACAAGTAATACCGGCTAATGCAGTGACGTTCGACAAGATAAACCTGCAACAATAATAACGTAATTCAATCGCATAGGATGATGTTACATTTTCATTTTATATATTTCCCTCGGTAAAATCGGGCGGCATTCAGCGTATTAACCCTCTACAGGCCGAATTTGTTTTCGTGAATTAATAAAGATTTCAAATGGAATTTGACAAGTATAAATGTTTTGGAATTTATTTGAATGTAAGTGATATATTGTTCCTCTGTTATCAGTGATTATATCTTAGAATACTCGTTGGCATTGAATAAGACTGGAGTTCTTTTTATTTTCAATGAATTATTAATAACAAAGCAGCTAGATCTTTGCAATGTTCAATAATTCTACTTATTTGAAAAATAAGCCAGGAATGCGCCCTTTCGCTTCATCCTGTAATTTTAGTATCAACGAAGGTCAACAGATTGTCACAATGGCTAGAAGATAAAAGCTAAATTTAAATATTAAACTGTTAATATTAATATTAAACATTAAGCTTTATAATTTTGCTGTATTGAATCAACTAAAAGTCACCTGTCAAGTGCAAAGAGTTAATTTCTCCAAAAATCATGTTTGTAATTTTCAATAATTCTACTTATTTGAAGGAACAAGCCAGGAATGCATCCTTTTGCTTCATCCTGTGATTTTAGTACCAAAAAAGGCTAATAGAATATCATAGTAGAGTGAAAATAAAAGCTAAATTTAAATATTCAACTGTTAATATTAATATTAAACATTAAGCTTTATAATTTTACTCTATTAAATCAACCGAGATTCATTTCTCGAGTGCAAAGGGTTAATTTCTCCAAAAATCATCTTTGCAATCTTCAATTATTCCATTTACTTGAAAAAACAAGCCAGGAATGCGTCCTTTTGCTTTATCTTGTGGTTCTAGTACCGACAAAGGCTAACAAATTGTCACAGTGGCTAGAAGATAAAAGTATCTCCAAGTTCGTAGTTCGAACAGGTTCGTCCCTTCGGTTCAACCAATTGCAAGCAAATGCACTCGCGAGCACGTTCGATCGGAAACTCTAACGAGACAGGCAACTCTTGACTCGCTAGTTCCGAATCACCGAATTTTCCTGCATCGCTCGTGGCTCGAGCGTTATCTTCACAGTGAATGGATGCACGGAGTGCCCGGAATACTGGTTGGAGCCTGGAAAGCGCCGCATTGTCGGGACATTCGGCGAATCTAATTAAATTCGCTGTAAAGCAGCATCGCGCGTGCTTAAACGCGATGTATATGAGACCGGGTCCGCTCCGTGTTGTGAGCGGATGTTAAGTTCTGGCTTCTAGGTCGATTCTATTGGAAAATTACGCCTATTGCGATTTGGAAAGTGTTTTGCAGCTTCCACTGCGAGAAATCCAATGAAAATGCATCAAAGGTGCGTCATTTGGATTAGATTTCTTTCGATGAAAATGAAATTCGGTTTTCGAAGGGAATTACGGTTAATTATTATTTACTACTTATTATTAAACTCTTGACCTACAATATCGTGTTAGATTCGCGAAGATTTTAAACTGAATTTGAGAAAGTGCTATTTATTAAATTAAATATTGCTTTTCTATTGTCTTTGGAGTAAATGTAGAATACGCATCGAGATTCTTTGTTTTCTTGATAAATGTTTGACGGTTAGGTAGTTGTATAGATGACAGTTAAGTAGGTCATAGGACGAGGGGTCAGAATAGTCGAAAACGGAGAAATTTTGTAGTAAACATTAGGAAATCCACCGCACAGTGAATATTTTGAATATTCCGTGCATCACGCGCAGTTCCGTATATTCCCCCGGAAACTCTTAAACCAATTGTTAGTTTTTCCCCGTAAAACTCACGGAGGATCCCGACAATGTCTGTTCGCATCGAGATTAATAATTCCAGGATCAGCCTGCGTGGCTGAATATTCATAAAGCCCGCCTCGCGCATAGACGAAACGCGAGACGACTGAACAATCGTTTCTTTTCGAATTCGATGGCCGTGCTCGGGACTTTTCTTAATTAAATGAACTTTCCCTCCATCGAGAAATTCGAGTGACCGAGAAAGCGCCGCGCGAGTAGGTTTAATTAATTGACAAGTTAATTAACATCGGTCGAATGTTGTTAGAAAAAGTTTCTTGTTCCATGATTTTCCTTTTATCTCTCTTTCACTCCTCAATGAAACTATAAAATTATTTCTATATTTTCAAATTACATTTATAGGTTCATCAATTCCAAAATTATCTATATTCTGTCCATGATTTTTCAATTCGAACGATATTATTCTCTAATCACGTTCGAATAACTTTTCACTTGATACCTAGTGCATTGTACAAATGCATATTTCTCGAGAATAACGCGAGATTATCGTTTCTCCGATGAAAAATGTTGAACGTTCGATGATTGGAGCGTTCGAAAATATTTCCTCCCAACTTATCCAGCGACGGAAATTGCCTCGCCGCTTACGCGACGCGTCGAAACTTGAAAATCTAATTAGAACCGTGAGAAACGATTTCGACGGACTCCGGCTTGTTGCTTTTCCAGGTCGCGCGGGAGCTCGTCGCTCCGAGGACCCGCGGCTGACGTGAATTCTGATAAGTCGACGCGGCGAACGTTGCCCGTTCCTCTCAAGCGTATCGATGCGGAATCGCGAATTTTCCGGGACGGATCCGCGAAAAGCGATTTCCCGGAATTCGACGAGCTGCCTCGCGAGAGAAAGTATTCCAGTGACGCGTGTAATCAGCGCCCTTTGTTTCGATTCACTGGCGCCGCGATAACCTTTATTGCTAATTAACCCGAATAGGTCACTTTATCATCGAACCCTTGTCCTATGACTCTTTTCCAACTTTCACCGATGTAACCACTTTATCATTAACCCTTCGCACTCGAAAGGTGACTTTCAGTTGATTTGATACAACAAAACTATAAAATTGAATATTTAGTATTTTAAATGAAACTTTGTATTGCTATAGGAAATATTTAAATAAAATTACTTTTTCGCTTAAATTATCTGTGAATTATCGTTAAATTAGTTTCGAACAGTGTCGTCTGTATCTCGTCGAAAAATGTTAAATATTTTCAGTGAAAAACTTTCGAGTGAAAAGGGTTAATAATTGATCGAAACAATAGAAATTCTGAGCGTCTTCTGTCTACGTTTGCTCTACAGTATAATTATTTATAATGGAAAGCCAATATTCATTTGAGAAAAGAATTCAGTATTACTTCTGTTAAACATTTTGTTAATTATATTTGTTAAATTCTGATTAGAATATTCACGGGACACGTTATTGCAAGGGTTTAGAAAGTTTGTGAATATTGTCTCAGTTCGTCCATATATTTGAGATGTTTGCGATAAATTCGATTATCATTAGAATAATAAATTTTCCTGAAGTTCTTAATATAAAAGTAGATTGGAAAAAATGGAGACGTTTTTAAGTCTAAGATGAATGAACGAAGAGAAACTGGAAAGAAGTTTCTGTGTTTAATCGATTAACGAAAGGAAAATTCGCGTCGAGTTAGATATTAGTAATTAGAATACTTTAACAACACCTTTCACAATGATAAATTAACACATTACGTACCGGTAACGAGAAATCTCGTTTTTATGTAAAGACACTTAGCTATGCAACTTCGCTAATTACCACAGCATTAAAGAAAATATAAAATTTCATTCGAATTGATTATCTATTTAAAATACATTACATAACAATATGATATCTGAGTTTTTCTATGTACAGTGATATAAGTTGACCTCAGTGAAAATTGCCATCACAATTCAGGTTTCTGAAAATCAGCCGCTACGCAATATGTTAACAACCGAAAGAACATTGATACTATTTTCATAAAGAATAAATTATTCCCATCGAAGCTCTGATTCTTCGAAAGGAAATCGTGAACACTATAATTGCATGCATTAACGTCAACCTTTAACACGTTGAATGTCACACGACTTTATAGCACAAGATACTTGAAATGGAAAAAATATAATATTAAATCATTCGATTGAATTGCATTGTTATTATTGCAGGTTCATCTAGCTGAATGTCACCACATTAGTTAGCATTATTTTATTATGTATTTATTTACAATTTAACTAATAAAGAGTATCATTATAAAATCGAAGATATACACAGAAGTGACCTTATTCTTCTAGATTCTTCTGCTAGTAACAGCCTTGAAGTTTTTCATCCAGAGATAAATGATCCAACATTATCACGAGGATCTCTTCCCTAGGAAGCGTCAGTCTCGTAGTCCCTCATTTCTCCGTCCTGACTGTACACTTAATGCTCCGCAATTATTCGCGGAGATCCGTTTTCGGATTTGCGGGGAAAGAATCGCCGTCTTTTCTCAAGATTATCCGCGTCCCAGGCTAACCCTAATTGCCATTGTCGCGGGATCGTCACGGTCGGAAAGTCCACTGACGAGCGCAGTTCCAGCTCGATTCCCGTCCACCGACGGGAAAAATATTAACTACCCGTAACTCCGAGCTCTCGGAATTCGCGAAGTTCGTTCGTTCTTTATCTTCTCCCGTCGGACTTTATCGGGTATCTGACAATTTCTTCGACTGTCAGCGAACCGAAAGCGTCTTAGCGGAAGCTGATTGTCGCCGGTTTCTGGAGCACTTGTTACGCCGGACGAATAAACGACGTTAAAAACGAGGGAATGACACGCCCGCGGCAGGATCGTTAAGCTGATTTACATCGCTTCAGCGGAATTCAATTGAGGACGATGAAAAGATGTTTCCCATGGAGGATTGGGAATATATTTGCATTGATAAACACGCTGCGGTACACTGACTAAGTGGGTCACTTTTTTCGATCGTTTCTTGTCTATCTGAAAGTAATGTTCGATAGACATATAGACAGACGTTTATCATTAGTCGATTAGTCAGTTAAATCGAATAATTAGGTTGCGACGAATTGAATTATCTGACGAGTAATTAACCAGTTAACTGTGTTTGACGAGTATACGCGTCATCGTAAAGCTTGACATGATACTAATTCTTTCAGCGATGAATTCTTTAGTTTTTCACATGAACATGTAATTCTTCTTTGTGTCGCTTTGATCTTTCATTAACACTAGAACTACCGAGCATTTAATGCGATTGATATGCAATTCCTGTAAAAATTGTAACAATAAATTATCTTCAGTTTCTTCAGACATTCGTTTTTAGTAATCTTGTGAAACTACTTATTTTTAAAATCATTTCGAATATTCAATGCTTCGAAGATATCAATAATAAACAAAAAAATCGAAACCAGTCATTTTGACTGTTACGGTAGTTCTAGTGTTAATATGTTGAATGCCGCACGATTTCATAGAGCAAAATACACAAAATGAAAAAATATAATATTAAATCATTTGATTGCATTGCATTCTTATTATTGCACGTTCATCTAGCTGAATGCCACCGCATTAGGCAGTATTATTTGTAACATAGAAATGTTTTCAAATAAACGTTGTTTAATTTAATGAATTATAGTAATTCGATTTGGTTCGGGGTCACCGGTGACCCCCGTGGCATTCAACGTGTTAAAATGTACTCTACATGCATTCGTCCTGCGATCGACGAGTACACTCTCCATTTTTTATTTTACTATTCGTAGAACCAGAGGTTTTTCCAACTAAATTCCACAGTTAACTGGTTAATTGTCAACTGCGTTTGAGTACACACGTCGTCTTAAAGCTTGAAATGCCAATAATTTTTCCAATTATAGTGTTCACGATTTCCTGTCGTAGAATCAGAGCTTCGATGGGAATAATTTATTCCTTATGAATGGGAGTTCTGCGGGAAAACAGTGTCAATGTTCTTTCGGTTGCTAAAATATTCAAACTGCTTCTCGACGTTGTAGAGGTAGTGCACCGTATCAAAGATTTCTTTTATTGGTACGTGATTTTCCTTTTTCTGGAGAGGTTAGTGGAGAGGAGAGACCGGAAGGGAACGAACCTCGACGGAGTCCTTACGAGGCCATAAATTCCGGTCCGGTATCTCTGCGACGTCTCCTGGTATCCTCAAGACGACCGTAACGGAGAGCCGTAGGTGTCGGTCTATTAGAAACGATTCGAAAGCGTTTCATTTCTAACCCCCTAGCCGCGCCGGCTGTCGTAAAACGTTATTCACTGTTGTCGAGGTGTCGTTTTTATTCGATCGATCGGTTTTCATCTTGAGAAACGAACGTTTCCGACCGTAAATATTACACTAAAGAATAGCACTCGTTGCAGATTTCATTGGAACTTAAGTGAACGTTTTTCGAACCGTTCGTTTTTATTGAGATATTGTTTCTGCGATCGATCGGCTTCGATCTTGAGGAATAAAAATTTGCGACGGTAATATGAGAGGAGAGATAGAAAAGATAGTAGTGTTAGAGAAATGGTAAATAAGAGTATTAACCCTTGGCACTCCAGATGATTTTGTAATCTATCAACTCCAAGCCGTTTTTATAGTATCCCTAGCACAAATGAAAAATGTTATATTCTAACATCTCTTAGATTTCTTTATTTTCCTTCTTAATACAAAATTTGGATGTATAGAAGATCCAGTAATCTTAGGATAGTTTTAAATTTATTCATTAAATTTTCAATAGTATAAATGGTGTCATATTGGCGCCTACAGAGTGCAAAGGGTTAATATTATTCCTATAAGTAATATTAATTACTAACATAGTGAATATAGTAGCTTTAAAAAATGGTAAATAAGTAGTAATATTAATACTGTTCACACAAACAATATTAATTACTAATACAATGAATATAGCTCCAGAAAAATGGTAAATAAGTATTGACATTAACACTATTAACATAACCAATACTAATTACCGAAATAGTAAACAACTTAAAAAAAACGGTACTTCCCCAAATTTTCGTCAAGGTAATTTAAATACTTAACGATGCAGCTTCCATCGAAACTTTTTACCAAGATCCAGTTGTTCGACGCGAGTTAACAGCCGTTTAACTCTCGGCATGGAAACTCTCTCGGGCCGAGATTCAAGTTGGGCAAAATGAATTACCGTCGATGACCGGATGAAGTTCGCCGGTTCGATTACATATGACCCGCCGCCGCTTCTAATTATGCCACCGACAAGTTTCGGCAAGTTCGCTTGCAACTGGCTCCCGGCGCAGTATGCAAATCGCCTAACTATTTGCCGAAGAAATAAGCAATCAGCGAGATACGCGTAATCACGCCAGATTCACTCGCTACTCGTCACTCTGTGCTCTGTCGACCGAGCACTCGGAATTCGTCCATCGGATACCTACCATTTCGAACGCATTTTCAGTTGTTACTTACCCAAGTTTCGCGATGGCGAATTTCCTGCGGCATCGTGAACCAAAGATATTCCAATTCCCAACCGTTCGATGGTTGAAACATTCATTGTTCTATTTCTATTATAATGTTACTTTAGTATAAATAATGAAAGGGTGGATCTTGAGTAATCGAGAGCTAGGAATAAATATATGTATTTAATAGAATAAAGCTGAAACTATGGTCAAAATGTAAAATATGGAGACTCGCATTCGTTGATAGGAAGATACTACAGTTATACCATATACTATTCTGTATTTTGATACTACAGTTCTGTTTATAGTTGACGCATTGAACATTGATAAGAGAATGGTAATGATTTCAAGTGAAAATTTACATTTGCCGCATTCCATTTCATATAGGTACCATAGTTATACCATACACTACATTTCTGTATCTCAAATACTGTAGTTACGCTATACAGTTCTGTATTTATATTCGAACCACTGAATATTCATAAGAGAAAAGTAATGATTTCAAGTGAAAATTAACATTTGCCGCATTCCATTTCACATACCGTAGTTATACCATATACTATTCTGTATTTCGATACTACAGTTCTGTTTATAGTTGACGCATTGAACATTGATAAGAGAAAAGTAAACATTTCAAGTGAAAATTTACATTTGCCGCATTCCATTTCACATACCGTAGTATAGTGTTACTATAGTATAAATAATGAAAGGGTGGATCTTGAATAATCGAGAGCTAGGAGTAAATATATGTATTTAATAATTTTAGGGTAGTTTCTTTAAGATTCATTAATCCTTCCGAAGTGCTCTTGGTTTCTCATTTTGAGGTTTACGTCGACGTTAGTTCATTCAATTACAGCTTAATATGATGTTCTATTTATTTATTCAACAATATTTAGGAGTCATTGAAATGTTACCTTTAAATGGTACAATTGTGATACTACAAATAAATATAGAAAAAATTGTCAAAACAGGTAGAGGTTGCAATAAAATAGAATGTCGAGTCTGACTCGACATAGGACTGCTAAGGGTTAAAATATTTAATATTACAACTGGTGCAGTATTGGAGCCGCAGAGTTCAAAGGGTTAATAATAGACAAGTAGTATTGAATTCGGACTGGAAGTATCATCGAATCGATCGGAACTTTCATACTGCAACGGTAACGATCGTTGAAACGGAGTTCTTGCACGCGTCGCGTTGGTCCGACGTTACTCGAAAACTTCCATTATTCGGTGTAAACGATTTTCCGGTCGGCGAGCAGCAACGACTCGCGACGCCGTCGACGCCGCGAATAATGAGGAGAGCTCGGTCGGCCATTCGTTACTTCCGATGAATATTCATGGTGCCGTCGCATTCGCTGGCTTGATAATAAATTACGTCATCGTTTGAATTATACGACAACGGATAAATGGTATTAAGAGTACGCGTCGAATAAATAATTATACTTTATTCCGGTGGCGGCGAACGGCTCCGCGAGGTTTCGACGGTGGATCACTGGCGAGTTAACGATCGACGGAGTTCGGGAATATTTTAATTAATCGCGGCCGCCGCGGACGGATAATTAAAACAAGTTAGATACGAGTTGGAAATGCGGTACATAGTTTCTGTTTATGAGTGTTCTTTCATTAATTCCTTCGAAAATCAGGCGGGCTAGGAATCTATTTTTTAAATCATATTAACCTCTTGACCTATGATCTATTTCCCAACCATGCAAATTTTTTAATTCCCTTTGGATTCTGGTAATTATTAATCCTTTGCACTCGACAGTACTTTTCATTACAAACATTCATTATTTTCTGACGAAATATTTAACAATATTATTTGCAACTTACGTAAAGGAACATCTTGCATAAACTATAGGGCAGAATTGTTTTATTCCTATGTTTCATGCGTTAACACCTTATTGAACATTTCATATTGAGTTTTTCGTTTAATAATTTTGTTGCGTTCAATCAAACGGCAACTGAGAGTCACCTCTCGAGTTCAAAGGGTTAATATTATTAAGATTATGGATATTAACCCTTTGCACTCCAAAGGTGCCTCTCAGTCACCTGATTGGTGCATAAAAATTGTAAAATTTCGTATTTAACATTAAGTTTTGAATAATCTGTCGATACGTGGAATGTGGAAATAAAATACCATTGTTCTCCTTATTCAGTGAATAGATTCCTCGTTAAGTTAGTTTAAAAAAATGTCATTTATACCTCATAAAAATAAATTGAATATTTCTAGTGACAAATTTTTGGAGGGCAAAGGGTTAAATACTTGCTCTATGATTTATCAACTGTGATCGATACAACTTAGCTAATAATTTGTTGAGAAGAGTCCAATGCATATTCTATGATTAATTTTGCTTTACAATATAGAAATTGATAAGAGAAGAATAATAATTATTTTAAATGACAAAGAATTGAGTAATATTCATGTTTATTAAATTCTGTCTAAAATCTTCGAGTTAAACAATCGTTTCTATTTTTTATACCGATGGTAGTAATAATTAATAATTAATAGTCGAAATATTTTCCTATTGCTGTGATTAGAGAACCACTCGCGTTCCGCGCAATTCAATTAACAGTTAATTAGAGAAATTATTACGTACACATAAGACTGGACGAATTGTGTGCGGCCATGACTCGTCGTCGGCACGGTTAATTAAACTAATTGGAATCGATCGCCGCGCGAAATTCACGTTCGAAAAATTTTCGGTCGTCCCCGGAGCGGATCGAGGCAGGATTCTAGAGACTTTCACAAAGTCCGGCGTGATCCGTGCTTCCGTAATTTTCCGGTGACGCAGGTCCAGCTCGTTTCTTTTCAGAGAGTCGATAACGAACCCGTGAAATCTCGCGGCGACGCCAAGGATCGTCCCCGGATTCTGCGGTTCGCGAACCAATTAATGTGAACTGACCGATTCTAGAAACTGCGGATCACGTTTAGAAAGAAGTTTCAGGAGAATTTACGCTAACGAAGGAAGAAGCACGATGTTTAATTAGAAGTCTCTGCTGCACGTGCTTCCTCTTGCGTGTTGAGCATTTTCTACTTGAGTTATTTCATTTGTAACACTTTACTTTGCAGTTAAGTTGCCTTGAATTAGTAAACACTGATCACTATCACTTAATTAGACGTTTTTCAGAGAAAGAACGAGTGAATGAATAATAGAACGAAATTCTTATTTAGAAGTCTCTGTTTAAAATCTTTCTTCTTTGCATTATTCTTTGCTTACATTATTTTTTTACATATTCTATCTATAATACTTCTTAGGTAAACTGTCTTTAACTAACGAACACAGATCACTATCACTTAATTAGATATTTTTCGGAAGAAAGAACGAGAGAACGAAAAATAAAACGAGATTTTTATTCCACTGTATTCTCCTCTGTTCACATTATTTCCTCTTAGCTTCTCCCATTAATACCATTTTTCACTTTCCAATTAAGCTGATCCCACCAGTCAATTATAAATTCGAAAATGAGAAGAAACGAGTGAAACAGGTAGAAAATAGAGCAGTCGATGCGGCGGGAATATAGTCGCGCGCTTCCACGTGTCGTCCTTGTTTTCCAAATTAATTACGCGAATACGTGGAAGCGCGTACCATTACGGACAGGATGAATTATTATTCCGACGGAACGAAGATGAATATGTTAATCGAGGCGGCTGCTGTTTTCCCGCCTTCGGCGACACCGGGCTGGCTCTCTTCCTCGTGGTCTCGATTCTGGTCGAAAATCTTTCAATCCTTTCGCAAGCTCATTTGAAATTCCAATTTCGGCGATCGTGCAGCTTCTTCCTTTCAAACCTTCGTACTTCCGCGTGGAAGTCGGCCGATATTCTGCCCGGACTCGTTAGAAAACCGTGGAGCTTCCACTTACGCCTTTCGTAAGCCATTTTTTTTACGATGGTCTCGTCTTATGTAACTCTACATTTGCTTCTTAAAATCGTTGAATATTTATTTTCAAAAATAAACACAACACAGTTTGAAAACTAAGGTTTAGATTATTTAGATTATTAGATTATTAGATTCTTTAAATTATTAGTATCTATTAAGGTGATTTACAAAAACTAAATTACAGAACGCTGTTTGATGGTTGAGCGTTTGCTACGAACTGCCGAACGACGCGGAGAAGAAAGACGCTCAGCGCATGAAATAAAAATGGCCGTCCTCAGGAAAAACAGTTGACTCCTAAGAGGGAGAGGAATGCACCAACGGATGCTTCCTAGTCATTAAAAATATATTTCATGCTCACTCTCAACAAAAATATTGCTCTATCATTCCCCTTTTGAATCCTTCAGATTATTTTTTCATTAATAGTTAACTTACGAAAAAGAATAAAGAATTCGATTTTGTAATTCTACTTTGGGTTTGTGTTATACATGTCAAATCTTACATTAATGTAGATGATATTTTTTGAAACTAACTTAACGGGGAATCTATTCACAAAATACGGGGAACAATAGTATTTTATTTCCACATTTCACGTATCGACAGATTACACAAGACTTAATGTTAAATACGAAATATTACAATTTTGATGCAATCGAGTGGTGACTGTGACACCTTTCGAGTGCAAAGGGTTATGTATATTAATTGATTACAGAATAACATTTTTTCTGAATTCGAATGAAGTGAGTGATATTGTGTTGGCAAGAGAGTAGTGTGATGTTCCTTTTGTTATTCTCCTGTCAATGTTATAATTTCTTTTGAGATTTGGTAGTCGACACTTTTGGGTTACTATAGAAATAAATCCTGTGTAATTTTGTTTACAACTGAAAAAGACTAAAAATTAAATTAAAAATTGAGTTTTATTTCACGCTAGAACACCGAAATGACTTTCTTGCCAACCTAATATTTATATTTATTAACACGTTGAATGCCATGGGGGTCACCGGTGACCCTCAAGTAAATCGAATTATTATAATTCATTAAATTAAACGATGATTATTCGCAAACATTTCTATATTATAAATAATGCTATCCATTGCGGTGACATTCAGCTAGATGAACGTGCAATAATAAAAATGCAATGGAATCAAATGATTTAATATTATATTTTTTCATTTTGTGCATTTTGCTCTATGAAATCGTGCGGCATTCAACGTGTCAATGAAAGATCAAAGCGAAACAAAGAAGAGTTACATGTTTACGTGAAAAAATAAAGAATTCTATCTTTCTATATCTAAATAAGAATGCTATCCATTGCGGTGACATTCAGTTTGATGAACGTGCAATGATAATCCATTTCAGTCAAATGATTTAAAATTGTACTTTTTCCATTTTCTGTATTTTGCTCTATGAAATCGCGCGGCGTTCGTGTTAAACTACGTTGAAAATCTTCACCACGAGTATGGCACGTTGTTACAAGGCTAGAAGTTGAAACAATAATGTAACCACCATTGATTCAACTGTGACACCTTCTCATTGTACCGATTCTACGAACAGCGTGCTCGTTCCTCGGGGCGACGAGGAACGAGGTGTTCCTCGTCGCATCAGGAATCAGGCGCGCGTCAGGGTAAATCAATCGTGTCGTGTACACAAATGGGTCAATTGCGGCTTAACGCGTGCCGGTGTCGCAGGAACGACTATTCTACGTCGGTTAATTTGTCGGGGACGCATCGGGAAACCGGCGAGAGACAGTGGCGCGTCCTTTAATGAACGCCATCCATTTCGCGGCACTTACCTCTTCCCTCGTCGCGTTCGCACAGGTTGAAAGGTTAACACGTTCCGTGCCGGTCCGTTTTTTGAAGACTTTCCGTTTACAATTGTGTTGTTTTAAAATATAATTATAAAAAAATCTAATTATCATTTCTAATGGAGGTTTAACAATGCGCACTCGACAAATGTTAATCTATATACAATCCAGTGAAAATAAAATAGAACTTCGAATTCTACTAAATTTCAAAATTCAGGCAAATCCGACACGACGCACACATTGGATAATGGAAACACCCAAATGGAAAATTCCGAATGAGATATCTCGTGCACTTAAAAGCTCTTATTTCGTCCCGTGTCGCACAGGGATTTCCCTAATTTCGAATGTCGCTCTTGAAAACTTCCTGCGTTGCACGGGAATTTCTTTAATTCTCAAACCGTGTCACGCGGAGGTCGTTCGTAATATATTTTTTATCTAGATCAAGAAAGCTTTTAGGTTTCCAACGAATGTATAACAATTAATACAATTGTCTTCCATTAATGATGAAGCATTTCCCATGGTAACCGACGGCGAATTCATTTATTCCTCGAAAATATTGAGCGATTCGTGTTAGTTACAAGTGTCTCACGTGTTTCGTCAGCTGTCGACGACGGTAAACGTGGAAATCGTTACGCGCCGGTGAACCCGTCCGACGAACGCGTCGTTGAATTCGTTTCCCTCGACAAACCGACCAAGGTTTGTTCGAAACGAACATTTTCCCAGGAATTCTATCGTTCCCGTGGCATGATAAGGACTCCGTTCTTCCAAAAGACGATTTCCCAATGGTACTTAACCCGTTGACTATGGAATTTACTCTAAAAAATCTCATTGCGCGTGATGAAATGAAACAATGAGGTGTATACTCGTTAACACATTGTACGCCGGCTAAATTTCAGCTACTAGAAACGCAAGTGTTGCTGATTAAAAATCCCGCATTATCGCGAGGCCGGTGTGCAATGTGTTAACCCTTTGTACTTGAGCGGCGCTTTTCAATCGCCATTTGATTTGACCGAACAAAATGATCAAATTTAAAATTTAATATCAAATTTTATATAATGTATCGACACATGGAACATCGAAATAAACTAGTTCTGTCATTTAATTTATACAAGGTATTTCTTTATGTCAGTTGTAAAACATATCATTGATATTTCATCAGAAAATAATGAATATTTGTTGAGAAAAATATTCTCGAGTGCAAAGGGTTAAGTGTACAAGGCCAGTGCGTCTGTAATCACTCAGAAGCCAACGTGATTAAGTTCAGAAGTAAAAATTGAAATTAATGTTTTAGCTTCTGAAATGATTACACAATCTATTCAAAAGTGAAATGTTACACGTTGCAGCAAATCAATGTTTCCTACGGGAGAAAGTCGCTAAGAAAGCGTTGATTGTTCCCCTTAACCCTTTGCGTATAAACGTCGACATTTTGGCGAGATTAGATGTTCATATTCGCAACATTAAGTCGCAAACAAATGATTTAATTACTAAGACAGCTGGAGGTCAGTATATTTCCAAGAATCTCCGCCCGCAAAGGGTTAATTCGCAAGGAAGAATCTTTCATTCGAAAGGTCATTAAATTGATTCTTCCCTTTGATTCACAGTATTACAGTCTCTATCTTAGAACAAAAAGAGAGTTAGTTTAAAAGGTCGCAGAGCTAATTAATGTTCCTTTTAATTCCTGATATCACAGTTTCCCTTGCACTGTAAGCTTTTACGCGCCCGATATCTTCGACTTCCGTGATATTCTTATCCGTAACGGGTTCATTTGCAATTTAATGGCGGCACGCGACGCGAGAGATCCATCCGGGTTATCGGGGACGAAATCTGTTAAGAAAAATGCACCGCTCGATCCATCCTGACCCCGGCGCGCTCAATTTTCCGCGTTATTTCGATATTTCATTAGCTGCTCGACGCTGTTCTCCCACCCTGTGTCTCTTTGTGTGTTTGTGGGTGTGTGTGTTCGAGGGATAAAAAGCAACGAGAAGACGCTTTGACGGAAAATCGAAATTAGCTTCCGCGTTGCTCGTCGCTTCGCAAGCAATCGCGGGAGGCGGTCGGTATTTATCAGATTACAACCGGGAGAAGCAATATTGGCCGCGAAGCGAAGAAAGGAGAGGCGGACGAAACGATTTTTGCGAGGTTGTAACTTGCCGAGTAATATCCTGTGTTAACCGAGTCGACGTGCTCCGTCGGTTCTCAGAAAATTCTGTACCGTTCGGATTGTTCCTGTGGACTGACGGTAAACTCGATATTCCGGCGGAACGAGATCGCGGTGGATATGAATCGCCCGGGAACCAATGTTGTTACCTTTAGAAAAGAAAAATTGAAATTAACACATTGAATACTGGTAACGAGAAATCTCGTTTTTATATAAAGACACTTAGCTACGCAGCTTTGCTAATTACTACAGCATTGAAAAAAATATAAAACTGAATTCGAATTGATTATCCATTTAGAATATAGAATCGAGGAGATTGTGGAATACTCCACGACGCAGACTTTTGTCATCGCACACCGAAGATGGGGGATAAAGGAAATAGACAATTAACCTTCCTCGATCTTTCTTAATCAATTATCGTTCGATAGAGTGCAGAGAATTCGAAAATGCGGCGAAAGACAAAAAGACGAATATATTCAGCCGTACTGCAAAGTTAGAGGGAACGAGTGTTAACACTTTGCACTCGAGAGGTGACTCTCACTCATTATTTCATTTGACACTGTAAAACTATAATATAAAATTTGATATTTAACCCTTTGCACTCGAGGAGCGCCTTTCAGTCGCCATTTGTTTTGACCCAATAAAATGGTAAAATTTAAAATTTAATATTAAATTTTATTTAATGTATTAACATGTGGAACGTTGAAATAAAATATATCTGTTACTTAATTTATGCAGGTTATTTCTTTATGTTAGTTGTAAAAAATATCATAATGAATATTTGTCGAGAAAAATATTCTCGAGTGCAAAGGGTTAACACATTGCGTACTGGTACCGAGAAATTTCGTTTTTATACAAAGACTCTTAGCTATGCAACTTTGCTAATTACCACAGTAATGTGTTAATGTTTTGGCTTGTGAAGTGATCAAACAATAAATTCGGAATCTATAGATAGAAGGGCTTTCCGACATAGAACGGAGGAACGAGTAAATCCTTGAATAACTACAAAGAATATCATTTGTTCCATTAAAATTTAGAAAAATTAGAAACTTGCAAGAAATGGACTTAACTTATATTTCGAGAAATAAATAGGTTGATTAAACAGACGAGTTGGTACTGTTTTACACGCGAACGTCTAGAATCATAAAGTAGTCTCTTTGAACGTTCGTTCGTGAATTGCCGATTAATCGCGTTTTTCAAAGAATTTTCTATCAAATCAAAATAAATTCAACATACAGATTTCATAAAAACATAGTAAATACACCACTAGAGTTAAAAATTACAGAAACAAACGCGTCAGTACCGTTTTACACGCGAAAATCCGGAATGCCGAGGTATTCCGTTTGAAAATTCGTTCGTGAATCGTTGATTAATCGAGCGTTTTACCGAAATTTCCGGAAAATCTCGGGGAAAAATCGGATCCCCCTTGGTCGGCCGCGTCGCGTTCATTGTCCACAGGAATCCAGCGCGACAAAGCTCGTGTGTTCGACGAGAACGTCGCGCAATAAGAGAAAATTTGATTGTACGACTTTCATGCCGGCCGATGCACCGCGAAAGAAAGATGGCGGCGCTCCAGACTGACCGCGCATACAAGTCACCGTAAACGGTCCAATTCGTCGGCCCGCGCGCATTTCCGTTGCTCCGTCAACCGTTCTCACGCCTCGACTTCCTTTTTTATTTTACGACCACGTCGCCGGCGGAGATTAATCTTATCACGAGCGTCCATAAATAACGCGCAGCCTTAAATTTCTCCGATATTCAGCCGAGACCTTCCCCTATCATTAATCGATTAATCGTATCAGGACAACTGCAGTGGCTTTAAAGCCCGTCCATGGTAGCTTTTCTCATCTACACCAGAAGTTACGATTACGTTTTGATATCTGTTATCGATAATAGAATCATCTGGCAATTGTTGCATCGATTAGTCGTTATTCTTGTTTAGAGCACCACGAAAACGAGATTCGTGTTGAATGGTATTTTGACGGTAGATTCATCGGATCTCATTAATTTGATAATAAGTAATACTTCTGTTAAAAACTTTGTTAATTATGTTTATTAAATTCTGATTAGAATATTCACGAGACATGTTATTGCAAGGGAATATTTAGTATTTTAAATGAAACTTTGTATTGATATAGGAAATATTTAAATAAAATTACTTTGTCGCTTAATTAGACTGTGAGTTATCGTTAAATTAGTTTCAAATTCAATTAGAGTCGTCTGTACCTCGTCGAAAAATGTTAAATATTTTCAGTGAAAAACTTTCGAGTGAAAAGGGTTAATAATTGATCGAAACAAGAGAAATTCTTGGCGTCTTCTGTCTACGTTTGCTCTACAGTATAATTATTTATAATAGAAAGCCAATATTCTTTTGAGAAAAGAATTCAGTAATACTTCTGTTAAACATTTTGTTAATTATGTTTGTTAAATTCTGATTAGAATATTCACGAGACACGTTAATGCAAGGGTTTAGAAAGTTTACGAGTGAATATTGTCTTAGATCGTCTATATATCTGAGATCTTGGCGATAAATTCGATTATTATTAGAATAATAAATTTTCCGGAAGTTCTTAATATGAAAGTAGTTTGGAAAGAATGGAGACGTGTTTAAGTCTAAAATGAATGAACGAAGCGAAACTGGAAAGAAGTTTCTGTGTTTGGTCGATTAACGAAAGGAAGATTCGCGTCGAGTTAGATATTAGTAATTAGAATACTTTAACGACACCTTTCACAATGATCAATTAACACGTTACGTACTGGTAGCGAGAAATCTCGTTTTTATATAAAGACTCTTAGCTGTGAAACTTCGCTAATTACCACAGCATTGAAAAAATATAAAATTTCTTTCGAATTGATCATCTATTTAAAATATACCACATAACAATATGATATCTGAGTTTTTCTATGTACAGTGATATAAGTTGACCTCAATGAAAATTGCCATCCATTTCAGTTTTCTGAAAATTATCCGGTACGCAGTGTGTTAAATTGTGTGAACATTATTTAGTGATAGTCTCGCTTGATACAATTAGATTCATCCTACTTCTTTCAGTTCGAAGATCTAACTTCCAATACGAATGAATATCTATTGTTCTGTTTCTAGCTTCTTGTTTTTGTTTTCGATTGAACTCACTGTTGATTTGCATCTCGCTGTGGTAGTTTATTTAAAAGTTCCTTCGCGGAAGCAACCGTGTTTTCTTTATAAATATAAGCGAAGAGGTCACGAATAAATTGTGTTTGCAACGGCGCAACTGGTTTCCCTATGGAACTCCGGGATAAACGGTCGACGGTTAAAAGGGTTGAATAATAGAACTGTTTTCGGTGAATTTTCCGAGCGCGTTGCTCGTAGAATGTTCACGTAGGCGGGAATTGTGCGACTCATCGTGTCGTATATCGGTCGGCCCGGTCTCTTTAACGCGCGAGCCCCTCTTCGAGCGGATTAAAGAATGTCGGGCGACACCAGGAAATAGGGAAAATGACAGTTCCATTTTCCCGGCCGGTTAAATGGACGTGCTGATACCTTCGGATACTTTGTACGCTGGAATATTATATGTCCGAGGGACAGGCTTCTTCTGGATTACGTATTGCGTTCACGTGTGCCCGCGTTCGCTGGGCAGACGTTGATTAAAGTAACGTAACGTTAATACGATGCCTACCGACTTCCCGAATGATTCTAGAACATAGAAATGTTCCTTTCGACGTGTAGTATTTCAGCCGCTCATTCTGAAAGTGGTTTAACCAGTTGACTGTGGAATTTAGTTGGAAAAACCTCTGGTTCTGCGCGCAATGAAATAAAAAAATGGAGCGTGTACTCGTCGAACGCAGGACGAACGCACGTAGAGTATATTTTAATGAAAGATCAAATCGACACAAAGAAAAATTATATGTTTATGTGAAAAAATAAAGAATTCATCGCTGAAAGAATTAGTATCATGTCAATCTTTACGATGACGTGTATACTCGTAAAACACAGTTAACTGGTTAGGTCGATTAAAACGGAAAAGAAGTGACTGATAAAAATAAAAAGAGAATACAGCATTGGAATTGTTATAACCATTAAGTTCATTCTTTTGGAAAATGGGGTTAAATCACTTTTAAATTGAACGATTCGTTTAATATCTCTGGTGGGATGAAAATCAGAGTGACAGTTTTAAGTGGCATTTAAAAATGGAATTCCTTTGTGGAGAGGAGAGGCTATATCGAATGAAATCCCTTTGAAACGTAAAAATCTAATTTTAGATCTATATTTTTCCCTCGTTTTAATTATATTAGGAATTAATATTTAATGAGATATTGATTCAACAGAGCTGAACTATTTAAAATTTCTAATGGAAAGATATATAGCTTCTTCTTATTTGACTTACCTTAGATATTAATATTTAATGAAATATTAGTTTAAAAGATTTCAAATATTTCGTATTTCCAGGTAAAATCAGAACCGTCGTTCCAAGTAACAAACTTTAACGATTCGTTTGCTAGAGAAGTAATCTAGAATTTTTTTCTTATTTCCTATAATATTTAATATTTCATGAGTAATCGATGGAATTATAATTAAAGCAGCTTTCTCTGTCGAAACTTCTCGTCGTAAACGCTTCCGCGTCGCCGAAGCGACGAGGGAATCGCTCGTAAACAGGCTAATTAGTTACAAGCACGAGGAAGACTCTCAGAAGCGTTTCGCTCGCGAATCCAGCGTTCGAAAGCACGATCGGCACGTTTTTGAAAATCGAATTTCGGCAGGCTAGTCGAATGAATGAAATGTCTTCGAGAAATGTAATTTACTTTGCTCGGTGGCCGACTGTAGGCGGGGCGAAGCGTAATTAATCGACGCGTTATAACATATAATTGTATGCAAATTTTCTATACTTGTGAGCCAAATTAAAGAATCGCAATATTTCTGTTAAAAAATTATTAAAGTTGAAAACAACATAAATTTCTAAGAAAAAAATTTGGAAGGGGCAGAACTGGGAGGGGCAAAGCTAAACCTCTAGAGACGGGGCTAACAGGGTATAGGATGGTGCTAAACTGTGTGGGGCGGAATTAAACCTCCAAGGGCCAGTGCTAACGGGCCAAGGGGCGGGGCTAAACATCCAGAGGCGGGATTAACAAGTCAACGGGTGGGGATCAACACCCAGAGGCGGGATTAAGCAGTCAACGGGCGGGACTAAACCTCCAGATACGAGTCTAACGGACCAAAGGGCGGGACTACACCTTCAGGGGCGGAGCTAAACGTCCGGAGCGGGGTAAATTGGGAGGACCGGGGCCTGTTCGCCTGGAGGAAGGGCCAAATCGAGTCGGCGGATTTGTGGTGCGCCGCGGCAAACAAATAGCTCTAGAAGGACGCGTGCGGATTTTCTTTTTCCATCACAATGTCAAGACCGTACCAAATACAACTGTGCTTGTATAACAAAATCATTCCTGAAGTTGTACAACTATATGAAATACCGATGATGTATTCACGTTAAAAAAAATTGCAGGACATTATTCCTCACATATTCAGCTATTTTATGCAGCAAAAATTTTTCGATTCAGGTGACATTTTGAAAATTAACTTTTGGCCGGCGAGATCGAAGGAGTGTCGTACTGTGCGCCGGCTCTCCAGGGGATCGAGCAGAAGTTGCTCGCTTCCATTTTATCTGAAGCTTCTTTTTGCGAGCCACCCCTGTCGTGGATAATCGAAGGTCGCGACAACTGATACACCTCCGAGGTGTAATAAACTGGAATGAACTAGAATCTTGGGACAACCAGGCATCTCGACGATTGGATATCTCCTTCGGCGCGTTTATTATCGTCCACGCATTGTCCGTGGCCTTCTTTAATCCGCGATTTCGCTGGCAATGAAGCTTAGATGACGATAGTTAATCTTCGAGGGAAAGGATAGCATCGCTTTCATTTTTCTTTGTTATTTTGCCGTTACTATGAGTTGGATCCTAAAATTCCGAGACGTTTAGAATGGAAGACTTTGATTCTTTCTTCTTCTTCCCTTGTATCTCTTGATTCCTAAAATTCTTCGACGTTGTAAATGGGAAACTCCTATTTCTCATTTTCTCTCTGGCTTTTTGTAATTCGGCTTCTCGAATTCTTTGATGTTGGAAATAAACTTCTATTTCTTATTTTCTTCCTTCTTGTTTCACGTCTTAAAATTCTGCAATGGAAACAAGGCACGTCTATTTCTTGTTTCCTTCCTTTCGGTTTCCCTGATTCGTCTTTTACAACTGTTCGACGGTCAAAACATAAAGCTTCGCTCCCTTTCGTTCTTCTTCCACCCAATTCCTGTAATTTAGCTTCCGAAGTAATTTGACGTTCGAAGTACCTCGGAATTCCGGGAATTATGTTCCTGAATTTCAAAAGGGAGACTGTGCGCTCGCATTCGAAACCGCTGCCGCATTTCCGTCGTTATTAACGCGGGAACACGAGCATCGGTAACGTTCAAGCAACTCATACACGTAGTCAAACAGCGCGTTCGAAACAATCACGGGAGTCGACACCTATACACATGGGACGCTTGTCACACGCAAACATCATGTTCGCTCGGCTAGGCTGCGGGAGACCGAGTTCTCCGGGAACTGCAACCAACCGAAACTTCTTTCAGGGTGTTAAAGATTCAACGGGATTTCTGTTCAACCGGAGACCTCGCGAAATTCTATTGCCCGTTCCATTATATTCACATCGCGGTATAATATAAGCCATTCATTTGCCAAAGCGATTAATTCCGCAGCGTTGGAGGTAGACAAATATCGCTTGATAAGATTGGCACCTGGTACCCTTTGTATTTCAGAAGCGTTTTACTGGAAATACTCAATATATTTTAATTTTTTAACTGGTTAACTGTGGAATTTAGTTGGGAAAATTTCTCGTTTTGCGCGCAATAAAATAAAAAATGGAGCGTGTATTCGTCGAACGCAGGACGAATGCACGTAGAGTATATTTCAACACGTTGAATGCCATGGGGGTCACCGGCGACCCCCAACCAAATCTAATTACTATAATTCATTGAATTAAATGATGATTATTTGAAAACATTTCTATATTATAAATAATACTGCCTCATGCGGTGACATTCAGCTAGATGAACCTGCAATAACAAGAATGCAATGCGATCAAATGATTTAATATTATATTTTTTCATTTTGTGTATTTTGCTCTATGAAATCGTGCAGCATTCAACGTGTTAATGAAAGATCAAAGCGAAACAAAGAAGAATTACATGTTTATGTAAGAAAATAAAGTATTCATCGCTGAAAGAATTAGTATCGTGTCAAGCTTTACGATGACGTGTATACTCGTCAAACACAGTTAATTGGTTAATTAGAAGTATTTCACTGGAAATACTCAACATATTTTAATTTTTTAATTGGAAGTGTTTCACTGGAAATACTCAATATATTTTAATTTTATTGAAACTGACTCGACGAGAAATCGCATATAAATCGAGAAACGAATCTAGTTTATTTCAATATTTCACATGTCGATGCATTATACGAAGTTTAACCCTTTCACTACAGCAGACTTTGAGATCAGTCGTATGGTAGGAATTCAGTCACGACGTGCAACGAGAAACTTTTCGTTCGTACATTTCTGAGAACGTGTACTCGAATAATCAAAACACTGAATTTCAGTGTATTCAGACAATATTATTTACTTCTTTGTATTCTGCGTTGAATTGTCAGTGTACGTATTAAGAATTTAACATTGACGTTAATGTTTTTTCACGAGATATCTAATAATCCAGTAGAGCAATGTTCTTAAGGGTCTTTCAGTGCTGACAGTGGTCAAAGGGTTAATATTGAGTATCAAGCTTCAGAATGTTGCCGTGTCAAATTAATTGGCGACTGAGAGGCGCCTCCAGAGTGGAAAGAGTTCAAATTTGAAAGTACTCGTGCAAGCTGGACTGTTTTTAACACCATCGACACTAATGTCGCCGTAAAAATGGCATTCTCATAGGAAAGAAGAACGACAGATGACATTAAAAGCATCGCGCTAAATGTGCATTGGAAGATTCACGCGCGAGTTTCGTGTTTCAATTAAGCAAAGTTTCCTCGAGGAAAAATGGGAAACTGTCAGCGAAACGCGGAGACGTGTCCTCCCGCGAAATGGAATCGTTAACCGAAGCCATTAGCGGCGGCCATGAAAACGAGTCGACCCGAAGAAAACTCGCGAGAAACTTCACCGATTAACTGAATTCTCGAAAATGCATTGCGGACGTCTTCAATCATCGACGAAGCATTCGTGTTAGAAGCTTCGGAAATTTAATTATTTACTCGTTACTCTTTCATCGTTACACAACTATACATAATATTCTAATTGTTATACATTCCATATAATTTCTTTTTCCCTTAATCACAATTATATCACAATTTTCCTTTAATCACAATTGTATCACAATCTTCTCTTAATCACAATTGTATCACAATTTTCTCTTAATCACAATTGTATCACAATTCTCCTTCATATCACAATTGTATCACAATTCTCTCTCATATCGCAATACTTCACCTCGAGAACAGACCATATTAGTCCCATAAATCCCATTTCCAACTGCCTGTACCCTCCGTATCCCCGTATCGCGCGTAACATTCTCCCTGAAAAATAATCTGAACGAAGATGAAAACCGCCCGAGCAACGGAAGAGAAAAGATACGTAAGGTCCGTCGAGAGAGGGAAAAGAAATGGCCGCGTAATCTTCGCTCGGCTTTCTAAGCGTATTCCGCCGGCCGTGATCGCCTTAGAAACTTCAACGAGCGGAATGTAGGGCAGCCCTTTGATCGCGGGAGATTTCGCTTACATCCGACGAGAAGATTCTGCTCGAAAACGGTCCGCTCCTCCCAGAAAATCCCCGAACGATAACAATAGGTTCCCGTGGCATCGATTTGTAATCGATAGGGGGTGGAGCGTATTATTATTGAAATTTCGCCGCGGACCACGGGGGCGAATCGGTTGAATCGCCGGCAAATTGGAAGAATCCTCTGAATCGAGTCCGGACTCGTCGGAATAATATTCTGTTCCATCATTTTTTTCCCTCTTGTTTTTTTTTGTTCCATCAAAACGCGCCGCGGCCGCGGAAGCCTCCAAAATGGCGGATTTCCCATTCGTTCCAACTTCTCTTTTTCACTGTTTTTTCTCGTTCGCGCCGGCCGACCGAGAGCGTCACGTTTTTTCGGCAGCAATCCGCGGCAGCGTCCTTTGAATCCCGTCACGCCTCGTTATTCAGCGCGGATAATCGCGTTCCGCGGAATCGTATTAATAAAATCGCGATAATCGCGCGAGCGCTAATTTCCGTAATGTCGACGAAACTTCGGCGACATCGCCGGCGATCGCAATATCAGCGGTTTATTTACTCGCTCGTCGTGTTTCGCCGAGAATTATTGTTTCCTTTGAAACGAGACTGCGTTTCCAATGTAATTCTGGCTGCCGTTCCTCCCTTCGCCCGTTAGTTTTCAATTAAACCCCCAGTTTTTCGCGGATCCCGGCGAGCCGGAGACTTTTAAGACGCCGGATGTGCTCGGGAAAGTTTCAGCTTCGAGCTGGAAGTTCCTTAAACAAATTTTAAAGTGTACTTTCCTCGTTAGTTAACTACCCTGCTTTTTCCCCCGTTACTCTACTAAATATCAGTTCCATTCGCGGCGTTCCTGTAATCATCCTCGCAGACATTCGAATTTTTAGCGCGAAATGGAATCACTTTTCTCGTTATTCGTGAGATGATTTAATATATATCTCCTTTTTGCGTCCCGTGCGACGTTGCCTCTTCGAATATTCCATAAACGTGTAAAAATGAACAGTAATTACATTTCTCTCGAAACGCTAGAAGTTTGTTACAGTTTAACACTAGGTTTAGTCAGTTTGACGCATATTGAATTTTATAAAGGTTATTTCCATTATGAGATTAAGTCGACTTTGATTGAAGTGATTACACGTGTGTATATTTTGATTTTTCATCTTCCAATTCAATGGTTATCAAGATCTGAATCAACGGACATCTATTTTTCTAAGGACAACAGAACAAGCTGCACAATCAACGTCCGAAAATCTAGTGTTAACCAGTTAAACACCTCTTTGAAATGTCTGTACCTAAAATAATAATAATAATATAATAATAAAAGTATATTTTGATTGTTCATCTTCCAATTTAATGATTATCAAGATCTGAATCAACGGATATCTGTTTTTCTAAGGACAATAGAACAAGTTGCACAATCAACGTCCGTAAATCTAGCGTTAAACAGTTAAATACCTCTTTGAAATGTCTGTAACTAAAATATTAATAATAATACAAAACCTTGCAATTTCTTTATGACGAGTATACTCGTCGAAAACAGGTGATCAGTTGAAAACGCGCAGAACAAGTGGCATTTTTCACAAATAATGACCCGGTTCCAGCGTTTGTTCTTTTCTTCAATTTCCTTCGTTTGACACGTTTATCCGTCGAGCTCGTCACCTTGCACCGTTAATAAAGACGCTTCCCTTTTGTCTGGGGCAGCCCGGAATCCCAGCTATGGGGATCGAAGGATCAATTAACCGTTCGCTGCGCTGTGCAGCTCGCATTCTTCGTTTCGAAGATCAGTCGGTCAGCTACAAACTATTCGCGATTCGTTCGCACCACGGCACCTGCTTCATTTCGCGTCATTGACCTAGTAAAACTGATTGACGGGTAATTTACAATCACGGAAAATATTCGATGGACTCTGATTCTCGTTTCGTTTCGATTTCAACGAACTGCATCGTGAAACTACAGTTAAATGAACATTCAAAGGTTAACATTGAATCTACCAGGCGGATCAAACTGAAACATTCCTGAATTATTCCTTTTGCAGTTGTTAAATAGAGAACAGATGTTTCTCTGGAAATGTATTAAAGAAACTGATTTATCAAATGACATTATTTTTTAATGAATTATGAATAATAAAATGACCGTTGTGCGCAGAGATCATAATGCGAAAGGTTAAAGTGCGAATAAATAGAATTTTATTACGAACTAAATTGTAAATCAGTCAAAGTGTCGATAGAAACTGTAGTTTCTATAGAAACATTTCAAAAGTCTTGCCTGCAAAATTTTTAATTTCTCCTTCTCATAATGATTAAAAAGGTGACAGTTTTTCTGAGACATTATTAAGAAATTGTTTACAAATACAAAAAGACAAAATAAAAAAAGACAATTAAAGACAATTAAAGTCTCCATAGATACTCTCGAACCTTCTACAGAGAAATTCCAAAAAGTCAAATTAACTAGTTCCAGTAGTAACACATTGAGCGCCGGCCCCGCGATAATGCGGGATTTTTAGTCTATCGTGTAATTGCTAATGCTACGTTCATGTAACATTTTAGATACGTATAACAAAATCCAAAGTAAAATTTACAAAGTGAAATTCCTTATTCTCTTGCGTAAGTTAGAAATTTTGGTTTGATCGATGTTTAACCCCTTGACGTACAATTTTCTTTCCAACTATGTTCGTTTCGCAAATTTTAGTATCAATAATTCGCGAGAAAACAAAGAAATTTCCCATCTATTGTAAATGGAGGTTTATTCCGAGGATAAAAGCATTGAGAAGAGTAAAATAATTTTTCACTTCTATCTATGTACAATAAATAAGGTGGACTTCTATTGAATTGTTCCAAAAATCTTTACCACGAGTCTCACTCGTTATTGTACAGCAAAGGGTTAAAAGTGTATCAATATAATCACCGACGCTCACGTTTTCAGTAACTGAAATTTAGCCGGCGTTCAATGTGTTAAGAATGACAGTGACACGAAATACAGCGGTATTTCTTTTCCCCTGAATTCCGTGAATGCTCCGTGAAAATGTTGCTCGAAGAAAGAGTCAAGGTTTCAAGGATGGCAGCGATACACACGTTGTTCGTCATGAATCCAAGATCTATATCTAAGAATCAGAAGTCGAGATCTTTGATGTCTCTCAGAACGGTTCTTCAAAGCACTCGTTTAGATAAGGCCATTTAGTATTCATGAGCACCTGTAAGTGGTTCCTCGGTGAATGAACATCCTTGCACTTAAGGCAGCTAGCTAAACTGACCCGAAGCGTGGCCCCAGGTTAGCTGCACTTGAATCGGCTCTGCATTCGTTTGAAATATATTGTCCTACAAAAGGTACACCTCTTTTTAGATAATTTCACGTATAGGAAGTTTATAAAATAATTCTATAAGCACTAAGTTACGTGCAGTGCCACGTGTACTACATGTGGTACACGTTAATTTTTGTAACAAAATATTTTTAAGGGACACATGATCAAGAATAGCTGTATACAAAGCATCGAAAACATTAAGAAACGATATCAAAATATATAAAATTAAAAAAAAAAACTTACTTTTAAAATAATTTTATAGGTACTTTACTTACTTTTATAAATACCTTAACCTGCGCTAAAAATTCTAGATATTACATTATTATACGCATACACACGTGCACTCAGTGTACAAACAACACTTTTGCGCTCGCCGGCATAGAGATCGCCGTTACGATTACTATAATGATTCGACAACTGTAACGAATCTCGCGTGGAATTGCTCGTTCTTTTCTATCTGGTCCCACGCTGCCATTCGAATGACCTTATTCTCAAGAAACCCGAGGAAATAGACCGATCCAGTCAAATTTGATTCTCGGATCCGTCCTTTCCAATGAATTCTTATCGAACTACCGGTATCATTGGATAAGCTGGTCCGTACAGGATTGCTTCAGCTGCCGCAGACGACTTCGGTTTTACTTCGGTTTTCCTTTTCCCCCGGCCTTTCTTCCTGCGATCCTTTAGCGTCCTCTTTCGAGAGCTCTTCCGCCGTTAGTCTGTGGAACAAATCTAATTTGCTTGCCGAAGGAAGCACCGTAAAACGCGGGAATCGTTGACGAATCAACGGAATAGCTTTCTTTTCGTTTCTTAACGCTAATAGTACCGGACTGGTCCGAATTACCCATGATTTCCCCGTTTTGTAATCGTACAAAGATAATGGATGTTTCTCTGAAAAATTGTCGAAGGAATTGATTCAGAAATGTGAAAACCAAGTGTAAAGACCAAATCATAAATGGGTAATTTCAATTAAATTCTGCAGTTAAATTGTCTTTCTGAAATTCTTCTGTTGGAACTCCAAGAGTACATCTATTGAGACTTTAATTGATTTCAGGTGTGTTTGCGTATTGCTAAATCAACTTTAATAATCTCTCAGGGAAACATCTGTTACCCTTCAAATAATTACAAAAAGAACAAACCATAAATGAGTAATTTCAATTAAATTCTGCAGTTAAACAAACTTTTTGAAATTCCTCAACACAAACTCCAAGAGCGTATCTATCGATACTTCAATCGATTTACAATTCAAACAACCTGAAATCAATTAAAGTCTCGATAGATGTACTCTTGGAGTTCCTACAGAAGAATTTCAAAAAGACAATTTAACTGGAAAATTTAATTGAAATTACCCATTTATGATTTGTTCTTTTCGCAATTATTTGAAAGGTAACAGATGTTTCCCTCAGAGATTATTAACACGTTGAACGCCGCAGGATTTCATAAAGGGAAATACACAAAATGGAAAAAGTATAATATTAAATCATTTAATCGAATTGCATTTTACTTTTTAATTACATTTTACAATATTACTATTCCACATTCATCTATCTGGATGTCACCATAATAGATAACATTATTTATAATATAGAAATACTTTCATATAATCATCGTTTAATTGAGTAAACCATAGTAATTCGATTTGGTCGAGGGTCACCGGTGACCCCCATGGCATTCAACGTGTTAAAGTTGATTTAGCGATACGCAAACTGAACCTGAAATCAATTAAAGCGAAAAAGTCAATTAAGTGCTCGGTAGTTTTAGTGTTAACTAAACACGAAGCTTTTATAAATCAGAGATGCTCAACTGAAAGTCTTTCAATCTTCTGCATAAAACTAATCTGCTTTGATATAGTTAAATAACACATAGACCCCTAAAAGTAATCGTGCTATTAATTAGGTTAAACAACTGTAAACAAACTTCCAGACAAACATTGAAAAAATTAATCAAACAATATAGGAATCGATATAAAGATGAACGAACGAAGAAGAGCGTCGTTAATGTCAATTAGTTTCTCTCCTTCTAACAAGTCACCGAAAGAGCGCAGATATATTTCCCCTTTCGAAACGACAAGCCGATGAAAAGTGGCCGGGGCATTTTTTAACATCATCGATTACCCTTTTCACTGATACGGACTTCCAGAAGCCACGGATCTTCATCAAAGTTGTTTACAGCGGCGTCCCGCGCGATTCCGCGTCCCACGGCGCCGGGAAAAATTGATCAATGGCTCGGAAAGCTTTCGGACGATTTATCGTCGAGGATCAAACGCGGGCGAGGTTAGAAACGGAAATTTATAGCTGTCCATGCGAGGAATTATTTGAAAAACTACGATCCCGATTAAGGGTATCCTGAAACTGACCATCGGACTTCGCTCTTCCGCTCTGGAAAACGATTTTCATTCGTTTCAACCCTATTACCACGTAATTTTCTCAATTCTATTATTCCCATTTCGTTCATTTTATTTACCCACCTTCCCTTCGAATAACAGCGAATTAATCCACTCACGATAAATCACGAATAAACACAAAGAGTCAAGTGAACACTAGAATTACCGTATCAGTCAAAATGATTGGTTTCGATCTGTTTAGCAATTATTGATATCTTCGAAGCAATGAATATTCGAAATGATTTTGAAAATAAATAGTTTCATTTCAGTAGTATAATGAATGTCTGAAGAAACTGAAAATAATCTATTGTTACAATTTTTATAGGAATTGCATGTTAATCGTATTAACCCTTCGCAGACGAAGATTCTTTGAAATGTACAAAACCTTCAAGAGATAAAGATAAATTATATACCAATTGCTTAATTAATAGAAAAAAGAGAAACTACGTGCGGATCTCTTGCTGTTCAAGTAATTAAATGATTTTCCAAGTATTTTTCTCCATTATTTTCCAAGTTTAGTCGTATATTCTGAATTTCGACTTTTCCAGTAACGATTATAAAATTGATTATAGAAAATGTATAAAATTAAATCGAAAAATGATTAAACTGAGAAAATAATTTGAAGTTAAAATTTCAGAAGGTGTCTTTCGACAGCTTTAGTAGAAATAGTGTTAACAAACAAATATTGCTAAATTCTTGTGAATTCAAATTAAATATTGTTCTTTGTTATCAATTACTATACTTTATACTAAACATTGCAACAGAATATACCTATTCTTTTTGATTTTCAATGAACAATTAATAATAAAGTAATTATACCGATCATAGTTGATCTAAATAAATCTTAAGGCAAGGGATCAAAACGAATTAACCCTTTATAGGTTGGTGGCATAGATGCCACTTTTATTTCGGGTCAAATTACAGGGGTCTGTCCACCATTTCGATCCTTATGGTGTTGCAGGGACGGTGGCACAAATAGGTGCCATAAAACAAGGAATCTAGGAAAATTTCGAAAAGAAATTCTCAATAATAATTTTAAAGTATTTCTAATATGTATACGGTAGGGAATACGAATTATCAAAAAAATAATTCACCGTATAAAGGATTAACTCATTCCCGGTAAATCCAGCGTTAGCGCAAATTGAAAAATCGTGTAACAAACGAATCCACTTCCAGTGGAACCAAGGCAAATCAAAAAATCCCTTGATAAAGAACGAATCCGCTCCCGTTAGATCCAGGATGAAGACAAATCGAGAAATCGTCATGTTGAATATCCAATGAAAGTGATTCGACACTTCACGTTCCAGCGAGACATGAATTTCGACCTGTTTAACGAGCAAGTAGGCAAATATCGAGGAAAAAAACGAATCTACAAAAGACGCGCCGCTCGTATTGCCTTTTCGCGCGCGCGCGCTCGGTGTTAACGGTCCCTTTTCACTTCTGGCCGGCTGTTTGCTTTGTCCTCTTCGCCGGGCGATTCGCGGCTTCGCAGAGGAACGTGGGAAACGTGTTCGATCGACGAGCCGAGCTTTTTTCCCGCGGACTGGTTTGTTACTCGGGGCTTTTCCCTCGTAGCTTTCATCGGTCGTGAAAGCTTTTTACGGCGGAGCGTCCGTTAAGAAGATCCTGGGGACTCGGGGAGCGGGGGCCGTATGTTAACGAGTTGAAAGGAGAATACGCTTTGATTTTCAAACGATTCGAAGCGGCCGGGATTCCTCGGGTGAATGGGAAAATGATTACAACGCGCGATTGAATCTCTGACGGGTGACCTTTGAGAACTCCGAGCGAATTATGCGCCGTGATTTTTATTTTCTTGTGATTCCTTTCGAAATCTTCGTCTCTAGATTATTGTTCCTGTATGTTTGTAACGATTAACTAGCAAGAAGAATTGTGTGAATCTAAATTGAATACGAAGTTGAAAGTATAATAATATTTATATTACATTCAATTTCGAGACTTTATCGTTCTCTTGATTTTATGAGGCAAGAGTTTAAAACGTTTGTCTATCGCTCATTTATTATTCTCTTATCATTGATTCATTACTGATTCATTAAACTCTAACTGAACCTACAAAACTATAAGTACAATATTTACAGAAGAACATCAGATAATTAGGACAGTTATAAAATACTCATCACAGAGCCATTGCAACCAACTTACCAGCTACTAATCATAGTAATGCCATCTAATTAATTAATACTTCCGCGACGTTCACGTTGCCATGTTCCATTCGTGTTCCCTCGAGAAGAAAATGCTCTTCATTCTCCCAGGAGCTTCCTCGTCGCAGCTCGGCGACTTCGAAAAGAGATCAACGACTGGTGCCCCGCGAAAAATAAAACTCCGCCCGTCATTTTCCGGAAGCTCCGTGCTCGGGACCGGAAAAGAGCGCCAGACACGTACCGCTCGCGCCGTAAAAACGCGTACCCGAGAGGTTGTTCGACCCGCAAGATCCTTCGCTTCCTGGCCCGCGAAGGATTTGCATATCGCGCGAACGATCACGTCGGTGAACGCCTTCCGCGGGGAAGCTAACGGCAGCCGCGTTGCATTTGTTATGCGATTTCCGTTCCGTTTTCCGGGGAATTTTGTTTCCCGGGTCTGTCGACGGAAATTACGAGCCGCCCGGTTCCTTTGGACTACTTAGCCTAGCGTTTCCTTCCTCGCGATCCGCGAATAACTTTGACCTTAATTCTTCTTTCTGCCTTTAACACTTACTGTAACAGCCGACTCTTGGTAGCATAGCGAACTCTTCCGTCGAAAGCTGACGGTGTACGCTGCGTTCGGAAATTGGGACGCACGTGCAAAGGTACATGAAACTTTAAAATTCAGCTATAAGGAAAATTGAAATGTAGGATGTGGCGCGAGGAAGGACGAGCGTGGTGGTTGGTTCAAAGATTATTAACACATTGCGTACCGGCTAATTTTCAGAAACTGAATTCTTCGGATGGAAATTTTCAGTGAGGTCAACTTATATCACTATACATAGAAAAACTGAGATATATTGTTATGTAATGTATTTTAAATAGATAATCAATTTGAATCAAATTTCATATTTTTCTAAGTATTATAGTAATTAGCAAAATTGCATAGCTAAGTGTCTTTATATAAAAACGAGATTGTTACCAGTACGCAATGTGTTAACCTCCTTAACTACTGTTGACGCCTAAAGATGCTAGAAAAATTTGGTTTCCGTGTACTGTTGGTGCCCGTAGAATGTTACTGACAATTGAGCTCGCTTAGATCTGACGTGAATGTTAATTCAACACTTACATCTTGCGTTACTCATATTTTAGAGAAAATATAAAGCGGAAGGTTACAGTTACCAGAAAAATACCGAAGTTTTTATTCAATAGTTATTAACACTAGATTTACGAAGCCCGTCAATTTGACGGATACTGAATTCTTTCAACATCATTTACTAACAGTTTAAGTCGATTTCGATTCGTGCAATTATACGAATACGCGTTGTAATACTTCGGTTTCGAAGCTGCAACTTTCGCGATTTATATGAACGAACACGTAACTTTCTAGGAACAATAGAATAAAGTGTAGAATAAACGTCCGTAAATCTAGTGTCAAGTAGTCCCTGCTATACAAAACGATCTCCATGCTCTTCCTGAAAAATCCAAACGACAGCGACGCAAGTAAGAGGGAATAATCCCAGAGAAATTGAAAGAGATCGCGAATCGGGCGTCGTGCTTGGCGAGTTAAGCCGGACGAAATCCATCCGGCTCGACGATCGAAACGATGAATCGTGCTCGATCGCGTTCAAACATCGAAAAATAGGTTAGCCCGGAACGAGACTGCGGATAATATTCTCGCCGACGGCGTCTCCGAGGTACAAGGAGCCCCGAAGTTCGGCCCGCAACGTCCTTAGCGGATAATCCGAGTTATCGATTCCGCGGTCCCGTCGAAAATCGAGGCGGACAAACAGACGACGGATCGGCTTTCCGTCGGAAACGAACCGGATTGGTTTCCCCCGGACGGAAAACGAGGCGCACCGCGCCACGGAGTTCGATTAAGACCTCTCTCCCTGCTCTGCGATGATCAAACAACATTTTACCGTTGCTCTTTCACCGCGACGCGAGTTTCAGTAGCTTCCCCGAGACTCTAGAACGCTTTGTGACCTACGCTATTAACGCTTCGCGGAAGAGGATTCTTTAACACTAGAATTACCGAGCATCTAACCCTTTCCACTCGGAATTTTTTCACTAGAAATATTCGACACTTTCCTATGAGATGTAGACGACATTATTTGAAACGAACTAATGAGAAAACATACGTAAATTAAGAAACAAAGTTATTTTATATAAATATTTCATATATTTATGCGTTATCCGAAACTTAATATTATATATAACACTTTGTAATTTTGTTATATTGAATCAAATGGTGACTGAGAGTCACCACTCGAGTACAAAGGGTTAATATGATTAATATGTAATCCCTATAAAAATTCTAACAATACATTATTTTCAGTTCCTTTAGACATTCATAACAGTATTCAAGTGAAACTATTTATTTTCAAAATCATTTCGAATAATCAATGCTTCGAAGATATCAATAATTGCTAAACAAAAAGATCGAAACCAGTCATTTTGACTGGTACGGTAGTTCTAGTGTTCAAATATACGAAATCTTCAGCAGATGAAGCTAAATTATACATCAGGTGCTTAAATAATAGAAAGAGAGGGAAGTACGTGCCGATTACTTGCTGTTTGACTAATCAAATCACTTGTTAGCGACTTAATCTTCCAAACACAAAAATGTTAAATATTTCTAATGAGAAACTTCCGAGTGCAAAGGGTTAAACTTCCGTGTGCCAGATACCGGGGAATCAATTTCGAATTTCTCCCGTAACAATTAGTACTCGCCGAGCTGTCTATAATGATTCAGCGATCGGTATTTTATAATTCTCCTAACTCACCCGACCTCTTCTAATTTATCGTAGTTACAACTTCGTTGGCACAGTTTTAACTTAATCAATATAGTTATAGTTCAATTACCGTAGTTATAGTTCAGTTACGGTCACGCTGTAATTACCAGTTACAACTGTAATTATCACGCTGGCCGTCTCGCGTTTCAGATTCGATACACCTAAATCAATTTACCAAACAACTACAACTGTACACCGTCGCAAGAACCGGCGATCCAATTATATTTCATTACAATGTTCTTTTTTTTCCCATTGTTAAATCCGTATTCTACAGAGCCCGCCGAACAACTCGATCACGCGGCACGAGCGCGTCTGTAACGAAGCGTTCGTTTTGTTCCCGCGCGTGAAAGGACAGAGATTTTTCGCGGCAGTTTTGATCGATCGCGCGGCGAATTACCGAACGTTGCGACACCTCGTCGTCGACGCTCTCGACACACAAAATGCACGTGTAATTCACCGGTCCCTTCTAACCGCGGGAACTGGGTCACGATTCTGTCACTCGTCAGCGAATATTTTGTCGCGGTATCGATTCACCGGGGCTTATTCGGCCCGGCATCCTCCCCCGCCACAGCGGCGCCCGGTGTTTCTTGCTGTTTCGCTGATAGGTGTCCCCGTAATTACGCGGTGGGAATTATTCGGGACGATTACGGACGCGCGGAGCGGATCGGATCGATAGGCGGCGGTTAGCGCGAGGAGTCTTGACCTAACTGCGGCCGAAGGCGGCCACGCGGAAATCCTTCTTCTCTTAATCCCTTAACCCTTCCTTAACCTTTCACCGCGCCCGTCGACGATAGTGGCGGCTGAGCGTTCAATCCAGCGGAAGAACCTTCCTTCGATTCTGCGGTCGACTCGCTGCTTCTTGATTCGCCGAGCAGAGATCATTGCATTTTTGTAGGGTCGCGGCGAGAGTACAGTTTGTATTCGTTGTATTTGAAGGTTTAACCCTTTGCACTCGGAAGTTTTTGTTTAAGAAATATTCAACATTTTCCGACGAGATACAGTCGACATGGTTTGAAACTAATTTAACGATAATTCACAGATAAATTAAGCAGCAAAGCTTTTTTATTCGAATATTTCACATAGCAGTACAAAGTCTAGTTTCAAATACTAAATGTTCAACTGTATAGTTTTACTGTGTCAAATAAAGTGGTGACTGAGAGTCACCTCTCGAGTGCAAAGGGTTAACCCTTTGCCGAACATGTTCAATACGTTAATAGTTCATTTCTGTAGAGGATCTTTCAGAGGTATAAGTTTCTTGTAGGAAAAGGAAAATTATTTCGATTTTTTTTGTCCGTTTGCTTTACTCGAGTAAAAAGAAGAAATTTGCAGTTTGAAATGAATTATATGATATCTGTGATGCAAATTATGTTTCTGTAACCAATGGAGTGCAAGGGGTTGAAGATTTTTTCTAATTCCTTGTTATTAACGAGTTAATTACAGTCGATACGGTATTCCTCGTAGCGTAGGGTTGTAGTTACAGTACAGTGTGTAGTTGTTATTTTACAAATACTTCCTTGTTATACGCCTTGAACGCTGCGCGATTTCACAATAAATACACAAAATGGAAGAAGTATATCGAATTATATCATTTTATCTTGCCAAATGTCACCGCGTCAGGTAACACTATTTGCCTTTGCCTAGATTTCATCGAGAACCGCAGTTGCATCGTTGAAAGAATTAACCGCGGATCAAAGCAAACAACTACTTTGCTATTATCAATTTATTATTTTCAAAAGAAACTTCCACTTCAAGTAGAATTGACAATTTTGCGGCTTTTCTTCCAAATTACCGATAGTAAAATGTTATACGAAGTTGCTTCTTTTTATCAATATCAATTCCTTTTTTCTTACTATGTTCTTCAAGAAATAAATCAAAGTAAATTTATTTGAATAAATGTTATTTTTTGATATTTTCTTGTAGTAACAATATTTGTGATCTCCTTAGATAAATATCCACAATTCGGTATTCCGCATTTTAGGTAAATACCCACAAAAGTTGTTTAGCATCCAAACGGTTAAGTAATACCACGTTAGAGTTTAATTATCATTCGTTTTTCTGAGTGAACCAGAGAGCTAGCAGGTGCTAGAACTCGATACCGTCGTTTCCGGAGTAATAGGGGACTCGTCAGGCTTTTACTTTCAACGACGAAGCAGTGGTCGTATCGGAAAAGAGGAGCGCGAGGAGGAGCCAGTGGAATAGGTCAACCGTGCAGCCGACACGCGTGACGCGCCCGTGGCGGGCGAGTAGTCGCGTCACGTCCGCGATCAGCCGGCACGATCTCGGATAAGCGAAGGATCGTTCGGTTGTCTTTCAGCCTGGCGATCAATAATCTTTCCGGTCGTATAAATAGCCGGGTATTGATTTTCCAGATTGCAGCAAGCCTTCCCGTCTCCGTCGCGATGTCAATATTTCAGGTCGGAAGCTCGCGAAAATAAGCGGTGGCCCCTCAAACCGAACCCGTGTGTCTGACTCGTGAATGGAAACGGCTTATTACCGAATTACACTGAATTATTCACCGCTCGGTCGTCTGTAATTTCGACTCGCTTCCGTTTTCTTGGCATCGAGCTGCTCGGAATAGGAGGCTCGGAGAGCTTAACGCGTTGTCGATCGAGAGTTTTTTAAAATTGGAATTCTTGGGCGTGGAAGATATTTTCAAGTGTAATAGTGATGATTTGGTAGGATGATAGGTGGTATGATGATGGAAATTGTTGAATAATTAGGGTATGGGGAGAATTGAAGAATATAGTGTATGGTGAGATAATTGCAATAGTTTGATAATTGTGGTACAGCCTATGGTATTATAATAAAAAGAATTTCATAATTATGGTATATTATATAGTATAATAATAGCAATCGTTTAATAGTTATGGTACAGTGTGAGGTATAATAATAAAAATAGTTTCATAATTACGACACGGTGTATGGTATAATAATAGTAATAGTTTAATAATTATGGTGCAGCATATGGTACAGTAATAGCACTAATTTCACAATTATGGTACATCGTATAATAATAGCAATAATTTAATAAACACAAAAACACCAAAACTCGACCACAAAGAAAAAGCAAAAAAGAAAAGAAAGTAAAAACGTCCACCATAAAGGGAGCCTTCACCATAAGCTGATAACGTGTTAGGGTAGACGAAGATCTCACTCCGAGAAACACCGTGAATCTGGCGAAAATTCAACGAAAAAAAAAGCATTGTAAACCGGACACGTTAACCTGGTTCGCGACTAATTAGCGGATACGATTTTCTTGGCCGTGTTCCGCTAATTAAAACGGGGTCGCCGGGAACAACGCATCCTGACCTCGTTTTCCGTGCATCTTGAACCGCAACGTCGCGGAGCAATCGATCATCCTGGCAAAACCGGGACGGGTCGCGCGAAAAAAAAACCGGTAAGAAGTTCAGTTTTGGGAAACGGGAACTACACGATCCAAAGTTCATGTCAATAAATATGAAATATCATCCAATAATGGACTAATTACAATTCATCATGATAGCTGCGAGTCAATTGAATCAGTCGTTCTAATGGAAACAGAAAATTATTTACAGCTTCGAGATAGTTGAAGATAGAATTAACAAAAGTGGCGATAATAGAAGTAATCGTGGTACCGATAATAATAGTAGTAATAACACTAATAATAATACTAATAATATAATATATAATAGTAATAGTAGTAATAATACTACTAATAATAATAATAGTTTTCACGAATATACAGAATGCTTAGTAAAACAGGATCTAACATTCCAACACTATTGCACCCAAGAAAGAAACAATAAAATACCAATACAATCGATCGCGATAGCCGGTAGTCAATTAAATCACTCGATCCAACAAAAACAGAATATTATTTACAACTTCGGGAATACATATTAATATTTCGATCTATATTCAGTCCGAAGTATCCGATCAAACACAATCCACCCAGAAAGTTACACTCTCTTTTTTCGTGGACCCGCGTTCCGATCGCCGAGGGAACAGGATACGCGTCGGGGAAATCCATTAAACAAACAGAAAGAGCGGGAAATCCGTTTCCCTGTTACCGTGTCATCGCGCGATCGTTCTTTATCCCGTTCTCCTCGGGTCTCGTTAACGATACCGTCGTGTATCTTCCTCCCCTTTTTTCTCCCTGTCTCCTTTGTTTTTTCTCCCGGCCAGCGAACGCGTTTCCCATTTTCCGCGTATTCGTTCCACCGACGGAAGTTCGCGTCCCTCCTCTCGTTTCCTTTGTTATTTACGATTCCGCGCGAGCTCATTTTCTTCGCTGTCCGTTGGCTGGCTCGCCTCGTTCCCTCCGTGCGCGGTGTTCCTGCATTTTTAGCGTCACCGCACGCGTAACGATTCGAAAAAGAGCACGGCATCGTTTCTACCTCTTAATTTCCTAGCCTCACCTCTGCTGGGAGATTCTCCTGCTAATTTATAGTCCGGTGGATTTTGGAATTTGGTAGTTTTTCTTGCAATAGTAGATACTAGGTGCTTTAACCCTTTTGTTAAGGTGAAACTGTGTACTGATTTCTTGCTGTTCGAACAGTTAAATCTTTTGTTTGCAACTTGGTATTCCAAACGTGGAAGTTTGATCTCAGCAAAACGCCGAATTCATCCGCAAAGACACGTTTACACCGGCGCTGTAATTTCCACTTTTTCCCATTTGGCGACTGAATTCTTAAAATTGATGAAAATATTGAAATGATCGATGAGTAAATTAATTCTCAACTATATGACAACGTTTCCTAAGTGCCAAACCATTTGACGAGCCACGTATTCGATGCTACACGCTGTCTAATGAGCCATCAATGGTACACACTGTCTAATGTGAACAATAATATTCAGTTTATTATCTGTAACACTAGATTTACGAAGGTTTATTGTATAGTTTATTCTATTGGTCTTAGGAAAATTGTTGTTCGTTCATTTCGATTTTGAAGATTAAAGGTTCGCACGTTGGAAATTATCGCATCAATCAAAATCGGCGTAAACATTTACAAAATAATATTTCTAAAATTCAATATGCGCCAAATTGACGCGTTCCGTGAACCTAGTGTTAACAAATCGAATATGTTAACACATTGTTCACCGGTCACGTGTTAACCCGTGTTTGCACGCGCATTAGCTATTTAAATTTTCGAAACGCAGGGCAATATAGAATATTGTAAAAGCAAAATATTCAAAGTTACGTAAAGAATATGTCCAAAGTTTCATTTCAATTCATTACGTATTATATCGAAGTATATCGTAGTATATCGTAGTATATCGAAGTTTATTTAGATTGTTTCACTTTCATATTTAATTACGGAATAATAACCGGTGACATGGGACCGGTTACTGCGTAAAATCGCCGGTCAACAATGTGTTAATATAAGCGAAAGAATAACCTTCGCTTGGAAAGAAAAATATTTCTATATACTCAGGGAAGTAATAAGAATATCTTTTCAATTTTCCAAATGAGAATGAAAATCTTACTTACTTCAGTTTAACACTAGAAATACCATACCAGTCAAAATGACTGTTTGGTTTAAATTGTTTCGTTTTGGAATTATTGATATCTTAAAAGCATCGAATATCTGAAATGCTTTTGAAAATAAACGATTTCACTTGAATACTATAATGAATGTTTGAATAAACCGAAAGTAATTTATTGTTACAATTTTTATAGTGATTACATATGAATCGTTTTAAATCCGCGGTAGTTCTAGTGTTAACCCCTTGCACTCGGAAGTTTCTCAGTAGAAATATTTGGACATTTTCTGATGAAATATAGACGACATTGTTTGATACTAAATTAAGCAACGAAGCTACTTTATTTAAATATTTCACATTGCAAAATATAATTTTAATTGAAAACACTGAATATTCAACTCCATAGTTTTGCTGTATCAAATCAACTGGTGACTGAGAGTCACCTCTCCAGTGTAAAGGTTTAAACGGCAAAAGTAAATTTCGTCCGTCACGATTATCTTTCCCCAACGACTGCTCGACGCGAACATCGAAAAAGTTAAGTGGAAGAACGGTTGATTAGTTCCGACGACGGTCTCGCTTTTCCATTCAAATTTATCATCGTCCTCGCGAAACGCACTCGCGCTCCACGCTTCGGGCGGCCATCAGCGACGGAATTTACGAGGTTGTCCAGCAGAAATAATGGATACGCGGCGGAAAGTTCGCACGCGTCACGGCTAATTCTAATTTCGGCAAGTTTTACCTTTACGACGTCGTAACGCGATGCCAGCGTCGTTCGCTCGAGTGCGCCTAAATCCGGAATCGATCCACTCCGCGAGGGAAAAACGTCGAACGCCGATCGAATGGCTTCCGTACGCCTCGTAAAGCGTAACGCGTTTTGGATGCACTGTTACGAGAATAGAACGTCTGTTTCGTTGATTTCCCGAGCCGGGTTTTCGTTCACCTTCAGTGAGTCGTTTTGAATTGTTCTGCGAGTGATTAATAGATATTAACCCTTTGCACTCGAAAGTTTCTTACTGGAAATATTCAAGATTTTCCGACGAGATACAGACGACGTTGTTTGAACCTAATCTAACGATAATTCACGGATAAATTAAGCAATAAAGATATTTTAATTAAATATTTCACGTAACAATACAAATCATTTAAAGCACTAAATATTTAACTTCATAGTTTTGCTGTATCAAATCGAATGGTGACTGAGAGTCACCTTTGCACTCGAAAGTTTTTCACTTGAAATGTTCTATACTATCTAATGAGATGTAGACAAGATTCTTTAAAATGAATTTAACAAGAAATCATACATAAATTGGGTAACAAAACTATTTTCTTCATTTATGCAAAGTGAATGCTTAATGTTAATTACAAAAAATATCATTAACATTACATCACAAAATAATGAATATTTATTGAGAAAAATATTCTCTGACTCTCAGTCGCCACTCGATTTGACACAGTAAAACTATAAAATCTGATATGTAATGTTTAACTTTGTATAACGACCCGATACATAAAATATTGTAACAAAATAGCTTTGTTCCTCAATGTATTTGTGACTTCCCTTTGAGTCTCAAAGAATATCGTCTTGTCAAAAAATGTTAAATATTTCTAATGAGAAACTCCCGAGTGCAAAGGGTTAATATTCCGCAAACTTACATAATTCTCCTTCATTTCCCTCATCACCATATTCTCAGTCCTTCAAACAGTCGTCGAACAAAGAAAAAGGTCGTTTCGCGGTCAAAGGACAGCGTCCCTCGCAGGAGCACTAATGAAAAGTTGGCAACGATCGGCAAGAAACGATGGACCCGCCCCTCGAGTCGCTGAATTTCGTAGTCTTTCAAAGTTTCATCACGTTTCCGGCCCCTGTGTCGAGTTGTATCGCGCGAATCCTTGACCAGGAGGACCAAAAATTCGTCTCCGGCCGTCTCACGGTCGGACGAGCCTCGAACAATCGATTGTCCGGCGCGCGATGCATGCACGGGACAACTGCTCGGAGCCAACCGCGTCTCGCCTCGGCCCCGGAATTGTTTATTTCCGAGAAGTTTTCCAAGGATTTGCTCGACGTCAATTTCACGGCGCGACGAGGAGCAACTGGACGTCGGTGCCGGCCGAAGAATTTTCATTCTTCCTGGATCGTCCGACCGGAACGCGCTCGATATCCTGGAAATTCTATTCCGCGTCGGTCGTAGGTGTTTCGAGTGTCGGCGCAACCTACGGCGAACGATTCGTCGGGGAGGGTTCGAGATTTAGGGGCGAATTGCGGGGTTCTTGGGCGAACACGATTGGACCTTTAACTTGTTAACTGTGGGGTTTTCAAAAATCTCTGATAATGCTCAGAATGGAATCTAATAATGAAATGTATACTCGTCTAACGCAGGCCAAATTCATCAGTAATATATTCTAACGAAAATTAAAGCAAAACGACGAACAATTATACAGTGTTACTATAGTATAGATAATGAAAAGGATCTTGAGTAATCGAGAGCTAGGAATAAATATATATATTTAATAAAATAAAGCTAAAACTATGGTCAAAATATAAAATATGGAGACCTCCGCATTCATTGATAGGAAGATACTACAGTTATACCATATACTATTCTGTATTTCGATACTACAGTTCTGTTTATAGTTGACACATTGAACATTTATAAGAAAAAAGTAATCATTTCAAGTGGAAATTTACATTTGCCGCATTCCATTTCACATATAGTTATACGATACATCAATCCAGTTATACAAGAAAGTAGAAAATATTGTATGAAGTACTGTGTTTCCTTTTCGACATGCAAAATTCATCGAACGTGCATGATATTCACTACTTATCGCACAAAATTTCGAAGTTGGAATGTCTCTTGACACGAAATCATCACAAACTACTATTTTTCACTTAGCTTCACTCTTCAGGATCATTCTGTTCCCATTTATGGATGCAATAATTGAAAAAAACACTCTCTACACGGATAAGATTCTAGCACGTAGGTGGAACAAGTGATTCGAAGTTGTCATAAAAACTCGCCGAGCTGTGGAGTGCTCGAACGACAGGGAAACGCGGAAATCCAGAATAATGGAAACGCATCGGATCGTGGTCTCCCATAAGCCTCGGTTTCATGTAGGAGTTGTAAAAGTCGCGACGTTCTGGAATTTATGGCCGGGTCGCGTCGGAATGAAACCGCTGAAGCGTGTCTTCGCCGGAAACATTAAAAATTTCGACCACATCGATAAGTTTGCTTCTGATCGATGGTTTGTTTTGTACCTCAATTTTGTGATGCTCCTTGTTCAGCTGTTTTTTATTTAACAGGATGTTTGCCATCCTTTTCTTCCTCTCGTTTGAAGAATTGCGAATAAGGGTGTTTAAATTGTGGTGGTTAAATAAGAAGATTTTTGTAAAACTATTGAATACTATGCATGTTCGATGAATTTTGCATTTCGAAAAGCAAACACAGTATTTTACACAATATTTTCTACTTTCTTGTATAATTATCTTCTTATTTAACCACCACAATTTAAACACCCTTACTCGCAATTCTTCAAACGAGAGCAAGAAAAGGTTGGAAACCTATTTACTAAATAAAAACAACTCAACCAGAACCATCGATGATTTATTCCCAGGAAATAATCCAGCTTTGAAATTTTTTGTAAAACTATTGAATACCATGCACATTTGATGAATTTTGCATCTCGACAAACAAACACAGAATTTTAAAGAATATTTTATACTTTCTTGTATAATTATCTTCTTATTTAAACACCACAATTATATTATATAATTTATACAAGAAAGTAGAAAATGTATAAAATACTGTGTTTGTTTTTCGAGATGCAAAATTCATCGAACATGCATGGTATTCAATAGTTTTATAAAAAATTTCAAAGCTGAATTATCTCTTGTGAATAAATCATTGTAAAAGTACCATTCTATATTTTTTATGTTTTGAATGGTTCTGGTCGAGTTGTTTTTATTTAGTAAATAGGTTTCCAACCTGTGCTTGCTTTTATTTGAAGAATTGTGAGTAAGGGTGTTTAAATTGTGGTGGTTAAACAATATTCACTACTTATCACACAAAATTTCGAAGTTGGAATATCTCTTGATACGAAATCATTAATACTCAATTTGTGATCAGTGAATCGCGGGTTTTCACAGATTTATAGAAAATTCGAAACTCGAAAGTTACAGAAATTAAAGAATAATTTTCTATAGTAATTTCATTCTCTTAATTAGATCCACAATTTGAATTTCCATAAAGATCTGCAATTTAATCAATATTCCCTCAATTTCTTTATTCGTAAAATTATTCTTACTGTTCAATTAATATCAGCTATTCGTTAGTTAATAAGAATATTAATAACGAACGAGATCCACAGTGATGATTTTTATCTTTCTTTCCTTTGATAACAATCAATATCTCTTATTACTGTTCTCTTGTATCATTCTTATTCTTGTCATGCGTTCTACCATTTATTATTCCAATTCATTACTGTTATTACGTAATTATCGTTCTCGTTTCTGCAGAGGTCTCCCAGTATCTTCTTAAACGCGGTGATCTTGAGACGTAGACGCGTCTCGCAGCTGTATCGATCCACGGGACATAATTTTAGCAATAACGGAGTCGCCGCGCGCCTCCATCTTGCTCTCGATCTCCCAATTACGGCCTCGGTCGAACGTGGTCACCTGTGGAACATTATTAACAAGATACCCTGACAATATCTGACGAGAATAGAATGCCCCTCTCGCGCGTGGCATTATCACTGATGATTCGATCGAAACGTGACCAGTTGGACGTGTCGATCGTTAACACACGCTTACTTGCTTATTGCAAACCTTGATATATCTTAATTCCACTTGTAGGTAATTATTACGTGGTTATTGAATGTGGTTCGTTAACGTGTAAGCATATGTTAATACTATTTCTACGGCAAGCAGTCAAATGACTGGTCTTTAGCACAACCTATATTTTTTAATATAGAATGAAGATAATAGCCAATTTGACAGCACACAAATATAGTTTCTTTTATTTAGAAGTATATAATTTACATTTTATTCGATTTCATCGCATTTTCTACAAATAGGTTTGTCGATTGTACATTTCCCACACATGTACTTTTTACATTTTAGGCAGATTTTGTTAGTCTTATTGTTTGTGCAATATTTTATTTGGCATGGTTTCCGTTCGCGTGAACCTGTATTTGAATTTGTGACAGGTGTTGCTTGATTTTCTTTGCCTAACTCTAGTTCTTTTTGGTATTCAATGGCAAGTTCTTCTGTCAATTGAAAGAAAAATTCCTGCCTCGAAATTTCTTCTGCCGTGGATTCTTTATATAAAATCCATGCATTTATCCCGGCTAAATGTAGGATATTGAAAAACACCTGTAAAGGCCATCTCCGACATTTAGATTTTACCGATTTTACCGAGGCCGATAGGCGAGCGACAACTGTAAACACTTGGAAGTACCGCAAAGCAGTCCCTGAAAGGCACTTTTTGGCTAAAATCATGCCACAACTGCGTTACCTTTCGTTTGTAACGACGTTATAGCTTCGGAATTGAGTCTCTGAGAGAATACTATTACAAAAAGATATAAATCGTTCTACCGGTCAAATGACCGGTCGTGGTAGGTAAGACAGGCTACAAATTTTTCTCAGAAAATAAACAATAAAAAAAGGTGTAAATATTGAAAAACATTTTATACATATATTTTAGGAAATGTCGTGAAGTATAAAGGCGATTCAATTACGTTGTCTATAGGAAATTCTAATCGAAATTTTAAAAACAGTCATTTGACTGGTCGCGGTAGGAATAGTGTTAATATTATATATAAGACTTTGTAATTTTGCAAATCAAATCAAGTGGTGACTGAGAGTCACCTCTCGAGTGCAAGGGTTAACCCTTTGAACTCCGTAGGCTCCAATATTGCACCAGTTCTAATATTAAATATTTTAATGAAACTTAAAGAAACTACCCTAAAATTACTAGATTTTCCGCACATCCAAATTTTGTGCTAACAAGGAAAATAGAAGATCGAAGAAATGTTATAGCATTTCTAATTTTCGCTAGGAATACTATAAAAATTAGTTGCAGTTGCTGATAAATTACAAAACAATCTGGAGTGCTAAGGGTTAAATCTCAAGAAAGGAACGACGAGTGCTATATTGTCCAAGCTTCGAATAAAATCCGGCACTTAACGATCGGTTACAACATCGCGCGGGATGTGGCGAAATAGATCGTCGATCTCTCCTAGCTGTTTAATAAGCAAAGTGGCTTCTCGAGGAAGGTCCCAGCTAACTTTTAGACGCGAACCAGGCCAGCCTTGGACCGCTTTATTAGAGGTTTAACGACTGAACGCAGCCAGGATCAGCGAGAAGCGGTCGAAACGCTTCGCCCGCCATTACGTAATCCGATAAAATTGCGAGAAGATACCGGGAATAAGGCGCGAGGGTGAGGGAAACGAATTTCCGAGTTGATCTCGAGGTCAGGTTCATTGCCAGCCACTTGTGTCGCCGCGGCTGAACGAGCAGGTACGGTCTCCGATCAAAAAATTACCGCCACTTTCACTGTGACGCTTCGCGTCTATTCTTCGTGCCATTTCACGTCCTCGTTTCTTGTGATTCACCGTTTTTCTATTATCATTCTTTAATGTTCAGGTCGAATACACGAGCAAGGGGAATCATAGAATTCTCTGATTCTTGTCATTATTAACTAGTTAACTGTGTTTGACGAGTATACACGTCATCGTACAGCTTGACATCATACTAATTCTTTTAGTTGAATTCTTTCCTTTTTTCACATAAACATGTAATTCTTCGTTTCGCTTTGATCTGTCATTAACACGTTGACTGCCACGGTGGTCACCGATGACCGGAGCTTCGAAATTACTTGAAAACAATAATAATTCGTAAGATAACTGGGGTTGAATGAAAATGTTTAATACTAAACCTACCAGACGAGTCAAAATGACCCATTCCTGGTTTCTTCATTTTGCAATTACCAAAAAGACAACAGATGTTTCTCTGAGAAATTATTAAAGAAATTGATTTGTCGATGCGCGAACTGAATTATAAACTAATTAAACGTCTCAATGAATGTATTCTTGAAGTTTCTATAGAGGAATTTCAGAAAGTCTATTCAACTGCTCGGTGGTTTTAGTGTTAATAGCGTGAATAAGTTGATCATAGTGTAACCTAATAATTGCGTACCAAATAATTGATAATTGTTCCTTCTTATTTTTACTACAAAGGAATAAGTGATACATAAAATGTTGAAGTTTTTCGTGGCAGATACTAATTCTTTCAGCGATGAATTCTTTATCTTTCCACATAAACATGTAATTCTTCTTCGTTTCGCTTTGATCTTTCATTAATACGTTGAATGCCGCACGATTTCATAGAGCAAAATACACAAAATGAAAAAATATAATATTAAATCATTTGATTGCGTTGCATTCTTATTATTGCACTTCATCTAGCTGAATGTCACCGCATTAGGCAGTATTATTTATAATATAGAAATGTTTTCAAATAATCATCGTTTAATTGAATGAATTATAGTAATTCAATTTGGTTGGTGGTCACCGGTGACCCCCATGGCATTCAACGTGTTAAAATATACTCTACGCGCATTCGTCCTGCGTTCGATGAGTACACGCTCCATTTTTTTATTTTATTGCGCGCAGAACCAGAGGTTTTTCCAACTAAATTCCACAGTTAACTGGTTCAAAGGAAGTATGGGCATAACATACGAATTTTTCTCTTTTTCCAATAAATCATTGACAAAGTAGCCGTATCGATCAGAGTTGAGAAAGAAATCCTAAGCCAAGGGGTTAACAATAAACTACTTCTAACGAGGACAGTTGTAGAAGAAATCGCGAGACAAGGGGTTAATTCGACACCGAGGCGACCTTCCGACACGAACACCGACGACAGAGACCAACCGGGGTTGGAGGGTGACGGACCAAGGTGGAAAACCGGGCGGAGCCGCACTCGAGAAATTCCCGGAATTAGATCAAGCCCTCCCTAACGAGGAAGTAATGAACGAAGTGAAACTTCAGAGCACTATGGCCCCTCTTTGACGAGGAGGAGGTCTCCTCGAAGGATCCCCTCTGGCCAGGGGGATGAAAAAATTCAATTGGCGTTGCACTCTGCGCGAGAGGCCATCCTCCCCTGTCCTCCCAGTCATTTAGAGAAGACAAGTTCCATCGGACACCTTTGTCCCGCGGCCGGCCGAGGAATCTCGATGCCCGAGACATCTTCTTTCTCGTTATCCTGCACAGACGTTTGTTTTACAAGCTGCGATTTCTTTTTTATCTCGCACTCCGCTCGTTCTGCCTCGATGTTTATAGAAACGCCTTCGCCCCTTGAACTTCTCTAGTCTATTCGTCGTTCCAGCTTTGACATTTTTTATTTACGCCCCAAGTTGTCCGCCCCAATTGATCTTCCTTCGCGATTCACCATTTGTTTCGCTCGCCCACTGCGAGTTTTTCATTCGTAGCTGATTCTCAATGTTTATGGAGAGACCTTCTCTTGAACTTCTGCAGTTTACTGGTGGTTTTAACCGTGACTCGTTTTATTTATGACCGAACTTCTGTGTCGGAGTTGATGTTTTTCTGTGATTTAGCGGTTGTTTTGAAGATGACCTTTTTGTTTGAACGCCGAGATACCGTGGTTGTTCGTCTTCTGCGGTTTCCCGAGTGTCCCGACCGCGCCGGCAGTTTTCTGTTTACGCTTCAAGATCTTTTTACGGGTCTCCTTTGTCCAGGAATTATTTCTACGTTTTTATTCAGCGGAGAACGGTATCGTCGAGGCGCGACGAGTCGGATGGGTGCGTATCTCCCTTCGCAGCTTCTTTCGCAATAAAGCGGAGCTCCTTTAATCCTCCGGCCATTAGTTACCCTTTCTAATTGCCTCGAATTAGAGAAACTTTATTGCCTCTGGTAATTAGGAGAAATTATCCTACTGTGTTCTCCAGTCGCCGCGGTGCTTTGAGGGAAATATTAGGTAGAAACAATTGGGTTATAAACAAACAGCGGGCTTCTTTCGCTTTTCGTTTTTGAAAGGGTAATTTGAGTTCTGGCGTACGGCGGACGGAATGATGAAATATCGTTGATTAAAAGCGTTGCGTTATGTACTCGGCACGGTGTGTTATGGTTTGTCCTCAAATTGCGTTGCACGGAATTATTCTGTTCATTGTGAATCACTGGGGAAAGAGTACTTTTACTGTAGCGTGCCAATTACTAAGAGGAAAATAATATTCAATTGCAGAATTTCAGATTTTCGAAGTTATAAAGTTTTGGAAGTTTAGATTTTTGAATCTTTAAAGTTTCAGAAATGCAAATCTTCAATTATTTAATGATTCTAATCTTCAAAGTTTTAAAAGTTCAAATCTTTCAAGTTTCAAATCTTCAAATCTTCCAAGTTTCAAATTTCCAAATTTCTAAGGTTTCAAATCTCCAAATCTCTAAAGTTTCAAATCTCTAAAGCTTTAAATCTTCAAATTTTCAAAGTTTCAAATCAACAAATCTCTAAAGTATCAAATCTCTGAAGCTTTAAATCTTTAAATTTTCTAACTTTCAAATCTCCAAATCTCTAAAGCTTCAAATCTTCAAATCTTCCAAGCTTCAAATTTCCAAATTTCTAAGGTTTCAAATCTCCAAATCTCTAAAGTTTCAAATCTCTAAAGCTTTAAATCTTCAAATTTTCAAAGTTTCAAATCAACAAATCTCTAAAGTTTCAAATCTCTGAAGCTTTAAATCTTTAAATTTTCTAACTTTCAAATCTCCAAATCTCTAAAGCTTCAAATCTTCAAATCTTCCAAGCTTCAAATGTTCAAATGTTCAAATGTTCAAATGTTCAAATGTTCAAATCTTCGAATCTTCGAATCTTCAAATCTTCAAATCTTCAAATCTTCAAATCTTCAAATCTTCAAATCTTCAAATCTTCAAATCTTCAAACCTCCAAATCTTTGAATCCTCAAATCCTCAAATCTTCAAATCTTCAAATCTTCAAATCTTCAAATCTTCAAATCTTCAAATCTTCACATCTTCAAATCTTCACATCTTCAAATCTTCAAACCTCCAAATCTTTGAATCTTCAAATCTTCAAATCTTCAAATCTTCAAATCTTCAAATCTTCAAATCTTCAAATCTTCAAATCTTCAAATCTTCAGATCTTCAAATCTTCAAACCTCAAATCCTCAAACTTCAAACTTCCAAAAACAAAATCAAAGGAACAGAATAGCATCTCTATGAAATCCCAACGCCATCCTAGTGCAACTTAATAAAAAAACTTCGAAGCATGAAGCAAACTGCACGTAGTCCATGTATCGACCCAGCACGTAGCCTCTGTTCATCGTTGCTGTCTCGGCCACGTTGTTCCTAGAGCATAGTTGGCCGTGTAAAGTTTCACGCGAAGCGAAATTCGATCCGGCTCGCGTTTCGCTCGAAGAAGACACGGGTTTCCGGTCGAGGAAAACATTTCCGCTCCACGTGGCGCGTCCTATCCGCGATCGTTTCGAATCGAGGATCTGATTGGCACGGCTCTCGGGACGGTTCGAAACATTTCCCGTCTCTTTCGCGAAAAATACAGGGCAGATTTATGGGCGGCGTTCGCTTACGGAAGCCGTTGGGTCAGAGGTCGAGGCAAACGGCGAGGAAACAAGATTTGATTTCCTTTGTAACGATACGTCGCTGCTGGAAAGTATCCTCGTCAATCTTTTCTGCTGGGGACTAACGTGCGAAGCGAATAAGTTCTCCTCCAGGTATTACGGTGTTCAAAAAGTCCCATCGAATTTTTTATGAGAAGTTTAAAGAAACTATTCTGATTTATTCGAAGCTTTCAACCTGTTCGAAAAGATTTACAATAAGAAAATTGATATCTAGTAGCAATATTTAGTAACATTAACACGTTGAACTCGATTTCACAGAGGAAAATACGCCAAATGAAAAAAATATAATATTAACCCTTTGCACTCCTTAGGCTTCTCTCAATCGCCATTCGATTTGGCACAGAAAAATTTGGCAGTATAATATTTAATGTATTTCGTGTGATGCATTCATATGTGAAATATTAAAGTAAAACAGCCTCTGTCTTCAATTTATGTACGATTTCTCGTGAAGCCAGTTTCAAGAAATGTTAATTATATTTCATCGGAAAGTGTTGGGTGTTTTTGGTAGAAAACTCTTGGAGTGCAAAGGGTTAAATCATTTGAATTGCATTATTACTATTCCACGTTCATCTAGCTGAATGCCACTGTATTGTGTAGCATTATTTATAATATAGAAATGTTTTCATATAATCGTCTTTCAATTAAATGAACTATAGTAATTCGATTTGGTCGGAGGTTACCGGTGACACCTATGACAGTCAACGTGTTAACCAAATAACAGTGTAACTTAGAAACTATGATATGCAAAACTAATACGTATCGAATGAAATTTCAACGAGCAATTACTGTAGATTCGATTTTACTTCAAGCTATTGATTTCACTTCAAACTTTTGTTGTCTTTCCGTTGATATTTGTAATGTTGATTTCTGATGTGCTGTTACAGAAACGTAATACTGATAATACATTGTGTAGTATCTAGAATTTTTAGCGTAGGTTAAGGTATTTTTAAGCATAGGACTCTTCTCTGTTTCCAATAGATTACGAAAAAGATATCTGTATTAACCAGCTATTGCGTTCAACGAGTCATCTTAACACTCAACATTATTTCCTAATGAATTACGAATAATAAAATGACCGTTGTGCGCAGAGATCATAATGCGAAAGGTTAAAGTGCGAATAAATAGAATTTGATTCGAGATGAAAATTTTCTAATAGAATTTCAATCGAATGTTTCATTTGCCACGGTATTATTTCGAACGAAATTGATGTCTGAATTGACAATAGTGTAGTATCTAGAATTCTTAGCGTAGGTTAAGGTATTTTCAAGAAGAGTGAATGTAGGAATGAGTGTGAGTGAAGGACAGGCTGTAAAACGGTCGAGGGAAAGTGGCCTGCACAACGTCACGGACCCAAGACTGCAGGACCAGCTTTCCAGAGGTGCATCTGAGTGTTTGCGATGAGTGCGAGTGAGAAGAATGCTTGTGGAGGAGAGAATGATTTTTGGGAGAGAATGTCTATAAAAGAGTGGTAAGAGAGTGGCGAGAGGAGAGTCGTGTGTTGGCCTCCGTGGCATTGAGTTGTACTTTTTACGTGTTGTCCGTGTTGTTTTCATATTTCATTAACACTAGATTTACGGACATTTATTCTATACTTGTTTCTGTTGTTCCTAGAGAACAACGTGTTCGTTTATATAAATCGCGAAAATTGTAGCTTGAGAACCAGAGTATTGCAATGCGTATTCGCATAATTGCACGAATCAAGATCGACTTAAACTATTACTAAATAATGTTTAAAAAATTCAATATCCGCCAGATTGACGGGTTCCGTAAACCTAGGGTTAAATACATACCTTTATTCCTAATTCTCGATTACCGAAGATCCACCTTTTCACTATCCATAATAATAGCCACACTATAATTGTAATAGTATAAGTCAGTTTTCAATGAAACTGTACGCAGGTTTTTCGAGTAGCAATGAAAAGGAGCTCCCCACGTGTCGCTTGATCAGTGTCAGAGCGCGAGTATAGAATGTTATTTAAACGATCCCCCGAGCAACGATAAATAATGATAAGGCGTGCATCGTGGAACAGAGAAATTCCCCTGACCCTTTGACTAATTAACTCAGCCAGACATCCTCGAGGCACGAATAACAGAGAATTCGTGGTTTTCCTCGGTTGTCTGTAATTACCGCGAATTTCGCACTCTAATTGCGCCATTAGTGGTCGTTGTTCGAGCCAGCCGCGCGACATTTTCGCGTGAAAAATCGCCGGCGAGACTGTTCCGCGGCTCTTTTCCCCCTTTAGACGGTACTCCTGATTATCGCTTAAAAATACATTATTCTCAAGGTTCGCGGGAACATCTTCTGCCTCTGAATCGATTAACGAAACACCTTCGAAGCTACCTTTGAAGCTTTCTCTTCTCTATACACGGCGTAGCCGATGTTTCACTTTGAAAGAATTGATTTTCAATATCCAAAGGAACATCTTGTGTTGGAACATCGATTGACAGAACACTTTCGAAGCTTCCTGCTAAGCTTTCCCTCTTTGGATAATGAATCTCCATTTCATTTAGGAAAAAACAATTTCTGTCGTATAATTGACGAATGATATGAACTTCCGAAGCTTCGTTTAACTCTTTGCAGTTTGAAAGTTCGTCACTAGATATATTCAATATTTGTTGATGAGGATATACACATTCTTTGAAACTAAGCAATGAGAAACATACATAAGTTAATGAGGAAGCCATTTTGTTTCAGTATTTCACGTATTGATGCATTATACAAAATGTAATATTATATATGTAAGAGAAAGAGAATTTTATTAGAAACAGTAAAATTATTTCTTGACAACTCGCAATAAAACCCTGACTAACTCAAACAACGCACACACTATTTATATACTCAGACGCTCTTGACTCACTCACACACTTTCTAGAACATTCTTTCATTACCATGCATTAACTTCACATATATTTGGAATATTCTACATTCACAAGAAAAACGAACATTATTAACATATAGAGAAAATCAATATACTCTAGAATATTCCAATGCTTTGAACATTCATTCCAAACGCGCTCACACACACAGTCGTGTCATTCATCTATTGCACACACATTTGTCACTCATCAATATATCTATTCACACACTCAAATACATCCATTCCCACATATATAAGATTTTATAATAATATTGTATAAACTCAAGTGGTTAACACGTTGAATGCCATGGGGTCACTTGTGATCCTACTAAATCGAATTACTGTATTTCACTCACTTAACCAGTTAACTGTGTTTGACGAGTATACGCGTCATGTTAAAACTCTTAATGGTGCTAACTGTTTCAACGATGGACTATTTATGTAATTCTTCACTTGTTTTTCGTTCGGATACATTTTAAGTGCATTTGGCCTGCATTTAACGAGTATACACTTCATTATTTGATTTTATTGCGCGCACAATGAGAGATCTTTCAAACTAAATTCCACACTTAACACGTTGAATGCCATGGGGGTCATCGGTGACCCCCAACCAAATCGAATTATTGTAATTCACTTAATGAAACGATGATTATCTGAAAACATTTCTATATTACAAATAATGCTATCTAATGCGGCAACATTCCGCTAGATGAACGTGCAATAATAACAATGTAATTCGATCAAATGATTTAATCTTATATTTTTTCCATTTCGAGTATTTTGTATTATAAAATCGTATAGCATTCAATGTGTTAATTATTTAAACGGTGATTATTCGAAAACATTTCTACAGTATCAATAATGCTACCTAGTACGGCGACATTGTAACATGCAAATGATTTCGTATTATAGTTTTTCCAGTTTGTGTATCTTTCTCTATAAAATCGTGTTATAAAGGTTACTTTTTAAGATTCAAATGAACGCGTAGTTATCCTTTATTCGGGCGATCGTATCGAAGCGGAAATTCGCGTCAGCTTTAGCCCATTAATTGCGATTAATCGCGTTCATTACGGTAATCCGGATTTTCGAGTCGCCAAACCGTGAAAGCGAATGGACGGACAGCCGGAAATGATTTCCGCGAGACAAACGTTGTCCGATCTCGCCGATTTTTCGAACATTCGCCGCGGCCACGCGGGAATCGCTGGCATAAAACTTGACGAACTTTAATACCGCTCAAGGCGCTAATTAAGTTCGCTTTGTTTAATTTTCAATTGTAACTGCCGGATTTATGGGAGCCGCGGCATTGTCCGGCGAGACTCGGTCACTGGAAAAAACCGGGAAATTGGAGGAACCGGCCCGGAAAATCCGTTGCAGCCGGCGGAACTCTGGAAATTATCGAGTTCGGCGTGATTTTCAGAATGAAAGCTGGATGTTCGTTGGTTAATGCTTATGAATGTTGCGTACCGTATTGTTTCGAGTCATTTGGGATTAGTTTGAATTATTTCTGTTTAGATTAAATCGGAACGCACTAGTTCTAATTGGTTTGAGTATTCCGTACTTAACATTTAATTATTTCACATATTTCAGACCTAAAATTTCATTGTTTCAGATATTTCGAACGTAAAATTCAATTATTTCATATATTTCGAACAAAAAATTCAATTATTTAAAATATTTCAAACAAAAAATTTAATTATTTCACGTATTTCGAGCATAAAATTTACTAATTCGAAATATTTTAAACATAACATTTAAATATTTCACGTATTTCGAACGTAAAATTCAATTATTTCACATATTTCAAACATAAAATTCAATTATTTCAAATATTTCAAGCATAAAATTCAATTATTTCACACATTTCCAACACAAAATTCAATTGTTTCGAATATTTCGAACTTAAAATTCAATTATTCCAAATATTTCGAACTTAAAATTCAATTATTTCAAATGATGGCTTTTGGCTAACATTTTCGGATAAATAGCATCACAGTGCGATGCTGGTTCGTCTCCGACGGGGCGCGAGCTGTTTACGCGGCGGCTCTCCCCGGAAAATAGAGCACGGTCCCTCGAACAATGCTTCCACCGCTCTCCACCCACTTCCATCGTGTTTTCAACGAAATCATACGCTTCTTCGCGATCGTTCCACCTCGCCGTGGGACTCCCGACAGTCGGACTAAGTGCGCGCTTCTCTTTCACGTCAATTCCCCGGAACGACGTTTCAGTCGATACACTTCGTTCCGTTTGTCTCGCGGCTTTTTCGCGTTTCTTCGGCTGGCTAATCATTTAGGGTAACCGTACCTAACAGGGGACAATAGATATTTCATGTTAAAAGCTTGACAAACACACAATCCCGTCCTTTTCGCTAATAAAGCTAACGTTACAATTCATCTCCTGATAATTCAAGATATATATATTCATACACTAAAATTTCACTACGAAAACCATAGTTTTCATTGAAATACCAATGAATACAAAGAAAATAGTAAAATTATCGTTTAAGAAACTAACCTAGTACAATATACTGTTAATTCGCAGAAGAAACTCATTTTCACCACGAAAAATGCGACAAAAGAAAATACTAGAAATAGAATTACCAATCCAACCATCTACACATTCAACTGGATAAAATGATAATTAAAAATAAAAACCGGTCTGAATCTCCGTAAGAATATTTATAAAATAAGTTAAACAAGTAGTTCTTTACATCTTCACGTGTTTATTTATCTTAATTAAATAAAATTTATTTCATTATACCATTATCAAGCTATAAAAATACTAGAAATAGAATTACCAATCACAACCACTATACATTCAACTGGATAAAATGATGATCAATTAAAAATAAAAACTGGTTCGAATCTCCATCAGAATATTTATGAAACAAGTTAATCAAACAAATAATCTCAATTAAATAAAATTTGATTCATTATACCATTATAAAGCTAGAAAATTATTAGAAATAGAATTACCAATCACAACTATCTATCACAAAATCACGTGTTTACTTATCTTAACCCTTTGCACTCCAAAAATTTGTCACCAGAAATATTCAATTTATTTTTATGAGATATAAATGACGTTTTTTTAAACTAACTCAACGAGAGATCTATTCACAAAATAAGGAGAACAATGGTATTTTATTTCCACATTTTACCTATCGACAGATTACTCAAGACTTAATGTTAAATACGAAATTTTACAATTTTGATGCACCAATCAGGTGACTGAGGCACCTTTGAAGTCCAAGGGTTAATTAAATAAACTCCGATTCATTACTCCATAATAAATCCCAGCAGAAAATGAATTGCCCAATGTCCCGACGGAACCCATCAAATATTAACAGACACGGCAATTCTGAAAAGAAAAATTGATCGAGTAAGTGGAAAAAGAGCTCGCGCGATAGACGACTTAACCAGAAGAAAATTTTATTTCAGTCACGAAAGCGAATTGTATCAGTGACTATCCGAGTATCGTTCTCCCCGTGGCCCATTCTTCACTCTGTGTACCCTGTCCTTGGCTTTTAAGAGAACACAAGCGAAAAATGAAGGAACACCCTGGCCGCTCCCGCACGGAGACAGGCCATTCTTCAAAGCGTGTTCCGCCGCACGCATACGAAAACTCGAGTGCGCGAGTTTGTCTCGCCGGGGGAAGCGAAACATATCTCGAGATTAAAATTCAACGACGTCTGTGGACGCCGGACCGGAAAATTGGAGTTCGTTTAATGAAACGCATTCCGGAAGGGGTTTCGGAGCCTCCGCCTCGCAGCTTCTAATATATTCGCTCTTGTAAATCACGATGAGACATCTCGATCCGGTTTGTCGGATTGTGAATTAAAGTTAGGAAATGTGGAACACGCGTTTCGAATGGTATTATGGTAATGTTATACAGTCGAACCTGTTCTTGTGCGGTAGATAGGGACCGCATAAAAGAAACCGCACAAAAAGAAATGTTCGGAAATTTACGAAGTAGCGAGAAAGTGCTTTCAAACGAAATAAATAATTAAATTACATATGGAGTCATTTAAAAAAAATTGAATTTCTCATAGATGAAGAAATTTTCGCAATGCACATAATTCACTGCTATTCGTAGACCAAAACGCTAATCTTCTTGCGATGAAGTGGTTCAAACTCGCTTTTGTCACTTGAAAAACAACAACACCGTTGGAATTTATATACTTCATAAAAGAAACCGCACAAATAAAAATTGCATAAAAAAGGACCGCACAAAAACAGGTTTGGCTTCTGAATTTATTATACAAGGTAAACGAGGAAATCCTTGAATAATTAGAGAGAATATTATTCATTGACTTCTGAGCGACTCATATATTGCACATCTAATTTTCTAAATGTAACACTATATAATACTATAAATTTAGAGATGTTTGTAATCATTTTATAATAGTTTCGCCGAGAAACAAGCAAGAGTTCACTTAATTGGTGGTTAGAAAAGTTGTAAATAATTAAAAAGTAGTAAAACAGTAAAAAGTTCCCTGCCAGATTCTTTTTAGAACTTTTCTTCCACAATAAAGACTATAAGAACTTTTTGTTATAAAGGACGTATTGCGTGAGAGGATACTGTAAAAAAATCGTCTATTCTTTATACATATTCCTTTAGAAATAAATACTTCAGCGTGTTTAAAAGTTTTCAGTCAGAGCGTTTGAAAAAGAAAACAACGATTGTTTTCTATTATAATAATAATTTAATGTATAGTATATATATATATATGAGGTCACACCTTTTCTCCATTTCCCTGCAAGTTTGACCTTGAATGACCTTGAGTCATAGGTCGTTGAATTCGTCTTGAAACGCACTATTTGATGGTGGATAAAAAAATAAATAAATATATATTATAAATATATATAAATATATATGCTTGTTTCTCGGCGAAACTATTATAAAATGATTACAAACATCTCTAAATTTATATTATTACATAATGTTACATTTAGAAAATTAGATGTGCAATATATGAGTCGCTCAGAAGCCAATAAATAATATTCTTTCTAATTATTCAAGGATTTCCTCGTTTCTTCGTTGTTCCTAGATCATAAAGCTCTTCTTTTTCACCTTCTAAGTACCTTGTATAATAAATTCAGAAGCCAAACCTGTTTTTGTGTGGTCCTTTTTTATGCAATTTTTTTTGTGCGGTTTCTTTTATGCGGTATATGAATTCCAACGGTGTTGTTGTTTTTCAAGTGACAACAGCGACTTTGAACCACTTATATATATATAATACATGAACTCAATTCCAGAAACGACTGGCCGGACACTTTTGAACGCCAGTATTACGTAGAACACAGACGATAATAGGTTACACGTTGCAGCAAGGAAATTTCTTAGCGACCTTTTCAATAACACTCTCGTATCTTGAATCTGTTCCAGTATTCCCGCGGTAGAATGCAAAACGGAGCCAAGATCCGCGCGAGGCTCAGGCGGACGTCCTGCTCCCCTTCTCCGTTCCAGGACACTTCCAGCCATAGTCGCGCCTGGTTTGAGTATCCTCCAGGCACAGATCGATGCTCGGTACAATGGTGAGTTAATTAAAAGCCTCTTAATCGAGCAGTCGCGGTAAGTACGTAATTCGATGAAATCCTGACGTCGTCGAGCGTCGGTTACAAAGGAAAAGAATCGACGATAATTTAACCCTCTGTGGGCCTATGTAACTTTGAAGTCATATATCAGTGTATTGGCATCTTGTTGATTTATTTCATTTTGCACTCAAAGTGGTGAATAAGATAAAGTAATCGGTTTACTGCAACTTTTATACGCTCAGGCGTGAAAGTTTAACGTCATTGTAACTTGAAAGTTACGAAATATATTCGTTTGATGAAATTATGGAAACTATTGAATACATTGTTAATTCGTATTCATATGTGGATATTTATTAATTTCATACTGCATAAATTTTATTATAATCACGAAACGAAATTCGGCCCATAGAGGATTAAATTCGATAACAGAATTCTAACCACAGATGTCCTCCAGCTTCCTCGGATTCGAAACTATTAAACCATTAAGTCCCAGTGATCTATTAATACATTATTCACTCTAAATTGTTATAGACAATTGATTTGTTAATAAATAATTAGAATGAATAAATTGAATCAGACGGTATTGTCAGATAAAATTTATATTTCATTTAAAGTTCGGAAAATTGAAAATAAAATAGTACATTGAATATGTAAAATTTTTTCACTATTTTTCCAAGATGGTATGGACGCTCACTCGAAATACAAAATTTCATCTAAAAATTCAAAAAACAAATTTTATCGAACTTAATGGGTTAATCAACGAGGTTCGTAATAATAAACTTCCATTGAACTCGTTCGATTAATTCAGTTAGAAACTGTGTTTTGTGAAAACGAGAACCGTATTTGGTGAATTACAAATAATTATACTTCAAGACTTACTAAATAACAAGAAAAGATAAATAATAGGCAATACGTTGTGAAAAGTGGGAGATCTCATTTTACTTAAAATTACGTTTGAAATGCATTTTGAAAAACAATTGATAGAAAGCAGTGTAAACAATCATTTTTACTGATAATAATGAACGTAACATGATAACATAATGTATTTTATAAATATCTCGACAAAGCACACCTGCGAATAAAACTGGTATCGAGTCACTCGACATAGGAGCGTGAAAGGTTAAAAGTGCGTGCGAGTTGAGTGGCAGGACAGTCGACAGGAGACAGTAAGTCAGGATAAGCTAAGAGATTATTACGCGAGAGTCTATTGCAAGCAATCTACCAGATTACATTCTTTTTATTAACCCTCTGCACTCGAGAGGCGCCTTCCAGTCGCCATTTGATTTGACCCAAGAACCTTGTAAAATTGAAAATTCAATATTACATTTTCTATAATCTACCAACACATGGAACATTGAAATAAAATAGTTTCGTCACTTAATTTATGCAAGGTATTGTTTTATATTAATTGTAAAAAATAACATTGATATTTCATCAGGGAATAAGGAATATTTGTTGCGAAAAGTATTCTCGAGTGCAAAGGGTTGATCACTTAGTTTCCATAAACTATTTTTTATATTTCTTAACCCACTCGACAATATTTTTCTCAATATTCATTATTTTCTGATGAGACATTAATGATACTTTTTGCAACTAATTTAAAGAAATATCTTGCATAAATTAAAGGACAAAAGTTTATTTCGATGTTCCATGTCTTGATGTATTATATAAAATGAAATATTGAATTTTAAGATTCATTATTTTCTTGAAATCAAATGGCAAAAAGCGCTTTTCGAGTGCAAAAATTTAAAACACGCGAGTTCATACAATTCCCCGTAGATTCTACATTAACACGTTAAACACCATGTCAGTCACCGATGACTGACGCTTCTGAAATACTAAACAGTCATAACATGCAAGATAATCGATGTCGAATCAGAATATTTAACACTAGGTTTACGGGCATTTATTGTACACTTCATTCTATTATTCCTAAAAGAATTGATGCTTGTTTATTTAGATTATGGAAACTGGAGATTCGATAGTAGGTAATTGGAGTACATGTCATTGTGATCGCATCAATCAAAATCGGCGTAAATATTTACAAAATAATATTTCTAAAATTCAATATGCGTCAGTTTGACGCATTCCGTAAATCTAGTGTTAATAACGCAACTAACTTCATACTAATACAAAGATTGTAACAAATAATGAATAATTGCTGCGTTTCTTCAAACATCTCTCAAATATCTAGCGAATATCTGCCAAACAGAAACCATAAAATTCAATATGCGTGAAATCGACGTTGAAACCCAGTATTAATAAAGCAAGATAATGGAGCAATAAAGATTTAATTTCCAAAGTTTCTTGGTCGTAAACCAGGACGTCGAGCGCCTCCACGCACGTCCAACGATAAAACTCGCTCTTATTTCGTCTATAACGGCCCGACGAAGTTCGGAGAATATTTTCTCGTCCGTGGGAGGGATGTTGCCGGACCGCGGTGCTTTATCTGAAACAATGATCTCCTCTGAATGGTTACAGCAGCGGCGGCTGGTTTGTCCGTTGCAACCCCCTGCGAGGGCGCAACTTCCGGGAAGCGTGGGAGCACCGCGTCCCACTGCACCAAGCTGCTCGCGCCGAGGATATCCTTCACGGATGACACGATAGGTGAGGTGTCATCGGTTTATCTTCATGCTTTATTCACCCGTAGCTGGAACTTTCTTTCGCCTGGCTGTTAATTTTGCGAATAATGTACTCGCCCACGTGTTTTTCGAATAGAATCGAGGGATATTTGATATTCTAATGGATTTCAATGAGGAGAGAGTCGGATTTCGTAGTTCATTAATAAAATTGAGTATTTTTAACGATGGAATAGCGGTAATTGTTAATATAATTATTGGGATGTTTTAATTAATTTTAGTGTTTAGTCTGCTTATGCAATTTTGAAAACAAAAACAGAATTTTGGAAGTTTGTGACAAGTTTCAGGTTAATGAAATACTCTAATGATTCTCTTTATGTGAACTTTGACACCTTTCGGCCCTTAAGAGTTCAATTTCGAAAAATCCGTGCATAATAAGTCAATATCGTAAAAATATTCAATCATACAGTCAGAACATTATTTTCTGTATGAACTTTCACAGTTTTCATCCCTTAGGAGTTCAATTTCGAAAAATCCATGCATAATAAGTCAATATCGTAAAAATATTCAATCATACAGTCAGAACATTATTTTCTGTATGAACTTTCACACTTTTCATCCCTTAAGAGTTCAATTTCGAAAAATCCGTGCATAATAAGTCAATATCGTGAAAATGTTCAATCATACAGTCAGAACATTATTTTCTGTATGAACTTTCACACTTTTCATCCCTTAAGACTTGAATTCCGAAAAATCCGTTCATAATAAGTCAATATCGTGAAAATATTCAATCATACAGCTAAAACATTTTTTTCAAATATGAACTCTGACACTTTTCATCCTTTAAGAGTTGAAATTCGAAAAATCCCTTCATGATAAGTTTGTACATCGTGAAAATACTCAATCATACAACTAGAACATTTTTTTCCATGTGAACTCTGACGCTTTTCATCCCTTAAGAGTTAAAGTGCATATAGAAAAAAATATTCTGGCTGTATGATTGAATATTTTCAAGATATAGACTTATCATGAACGGATTTTTCGAAATTCGACACCTTTCATCCCTTTAGAGTTGAATTACGAAAAATTCGTTCATAATCAATCCGTACATCGTGAAAATATTCAATCAGGCAGTCAATATGTAGCGTTTGTATATTTTTTCATCTTCCATTTGCTTTCCCTCGCTTAATATCCTCTTCCCACGTTTTTCCGGCACATTCTCAAGAACGTCGCGTCTCGGACTCAGGACCAGTGACCAGGGAATCCTCGAAGGAGCACTCGAGGAGCGGCAGGCTGAGCACCACTAGCATCGGAGGCTCGCAGCCACTGACCAGACTGGCCAGACTGTTGAATCAGCGACAGAGCTACACTCCTAGCGATGAGATACCGAGGAGACTGTCTTGGGAAAGGTGAGGCATTAGCAATTGAGATTGTCAATTACAAGAAGCGAATAGATTTTGCCACAAACATCACGAAAAATTATATAGGAATCATTTAGAGAGAATTGTACTCGAATGTTTAGGTGGATCTACAGTTTATTCATTAACACGTTCGCTAATCCTATATTTTACATAATGAAAATGAAATGAATCTTGTAGACATTGTGATTAGAAATTATAAAATACGTTTATAATACAGCTTCATTTTTCCCATATTTTGTTTAGAAGATTTAGTGGCTGTAATAATATATTTTACACAATGAAAATGAAATGAATCTCATAGACATTGTGATTAGAAATTATAAACTACGTATATAATATAGTTTCATTTTTCCAATATTTTGTTTAGAAGATTTAGTGGCTGTAATCCTATATTTTACATAATGAAAATGAAATGAATCTTATAGACATTGTTATTAGAAATTATAAACTACAAAATTATATTTAGGAACTCAATGACTCAATGTTTCACTTTTCTAATATTTGGTTAGATAATTATTAATATTTTGGTATTACATAAATGATGAGGTAGAGTTGTTTTATGTGTTAACGCGTTGACTGTCACCAGAATTTCGAGAGTTTTGTTATAGTAAGATTTATTCCTTTATGATAAAGGAAAATAGTAGTAGAAATAATTATTAATGTTTTGGTATTACAGTACTCATATTATTTCGAATACTATTTTCCTTTATCATAAAGGAATAAATCTTACTATAACAAAATTGTCGAAATTCTCGTGGCAGTCAACATGTTAACATATAAAGCATAGTAATAAAACAACTCATCATTTATACAAGATGCTTCTTTATGTACGTGGCAAATAATATTGTTAACCCTTTGCATTCGAGAGGTGACTCTCAGTCACTACTTGATTCGATGCAGTAAAACTATAAAATTTGATATTTAATATTGAATTGTATAATACATCGGTGTATGAAATATTCAGATAAAAAAGCTTCGTTTCTTAATTTACTTATGACTTTTCTTTGAGTTCATTTAAAAAAATATCGTCTTTGTATAGTTAGAAAACGTTAAGTATTTCCAGCGAAATACTTCCGAGTGCAAACGGTTAATATTTCGTCAGAAGGTAATGAGTGTTTGTAATGAAAGATATTATCGAGTGTAAAGGGTTAACAAATACGAATTTCCGGTTGTAAGTCGCGTGCATTAGGAATTACTCCCCGACGTTTCGCTAGCGTTGCAGCTGGCGTCATCAGGGGGATGAAGGACTCAATGATACCGGTTAGCCGGAATCAGTGCTCCCTATTTAACACGTCCGCGCACGTGAATGCTATAGTTCATGTTCATTGTTATGCAAAATTACATGAATGGTGTAACATTCGTTAATAAGCCACATTATCTTATATTTCAATCAGTGTAATCTTAACACATTCAGCGCCGGTCCCGCGAAAATACGGGATTTTTAGTCTATCGTTTAATTGCTAATCCTACGTTCATGTAATATTTTAGTTATGTATAACACAAATCCAAAGTAAAATTTACAAAATCGAATTCCTTATTCTTTTCGCAAAGTTAGAAATTTTGGTTTAATCGATGTTTAAAAATGTATCAATATAATCACCGTCGCTCGCGTTTTTAGTAGCTGAAATTTAGCCGGCGTTCAATGTGTTAATTTCTTGCAATTATTATGCACTTTAACTAAGCAGCTCCTTAAAATTTTTACGCGAACGTGTTAACCTCTTCATGTGAAATGCGTTAGACTCGCGACGAAGAATTTCAACCGAATTTGAAAAATCTAGATTTTATTCATTTTTCTTATATATAAATTAATATTACTTTTCTGTTTGAATTAGGTTGATATTCAACGTTTTCTAAGACAGACAACATTTTTGAAACATTATCGAACAACGCATAAACTGAGAAACGAAGATATTTTATTCAATATTTAACACATTGATGCATTACGCAAAACTTAATGTTAAACATCCGACTTTGTAACTTGGCTATATTAACCCTTTGCACTCGACAATAGTTTTTGTTATAAATATATTGTTATATGTGATACTGTTATCAAGTAACAGAGGAAAATCTTATAATTAATTTATTTCTAAGGTTCATGTGTTGATAATGAATACAAAATTGAATATTGAATTTTATAATTTCGTTGTATTGAATCAAATAGCGAATGAAAGTCGTCTCTCGAGTGCAAAGGTCAACTAATGAATGAAAAATTATCAACACGTTGACTGCCACGAAAAGCATCAGCGTTTTATGTGTCACCTGTCCTTTCTATAGCAAAGATACAAAGCAAGAGTTATTAACAAGTTTACTGCGTTTGACGAGTATACACGTCAACTTAAAGCTCGAAATGGTACTAATTCTTTCAACAATGAATTTCTTATTTTCTCAGATAATTATATAACTCTTCCTCGTTTTACTTTGGTTTTTCACTGCGTTTTACAAGTACACACTACATTTCTTGATTATATTGTGCGCGAAACAAGAGATTTTTCAAAGTAAATTCCACAGTTGACAGATTAAATCTTTGATATGAAAAGTCCTATATTACCTATTATCTAGTTATTTACGTTAAGGAAAATTTCTATTCGAAATCAATTATCTTCCAAGTCATATTTTCTTGTCATTTGAAAGCTCCGGTCATCGGAGACCGCTGTGGCAGTCAATTTGTTAAAAAATAACCAATCTCAAAGGACTATCGCGCCGCACTCGAATCAAACTCGATAGATTCGTCGGATTTCACGCGCCAGTTGAAGCCTTGTCGCACAGCCTCGCAGAATGCGCGACGCTCCTTTGAAGTTCCCTCTGTCAACTGTCTGTCTGTTTGCTTAGGCGCGCCGGATGAAACACCCGGCCCGGACTTTCAGACTCGTGTATCCCGGCTTAAAAAGAGGAGCTTCAATGATACGACCTTGGGAGCGCGCCCGAGGGTTTCAATGACTTCTAGCCGGCCTTTCACGAAACGTTTCTGCGAGAGCGTTCATGAAAATTGCTACGATAGGCGAAACGGGGGCCGACTGACGATCGATAGACGCATTATTTTAAAATCCGCGCTCTCGCGACGCTGGGACGCGGACGAAGATCTATCTGCGAAGGATGTACAAGGTGTTCAATTAATTGTGACGGTTAACCTCCATTAACTCTCCAGTTAACGTTAGAAATACGAAGATTGATAGGATGTGTAGGGCAATATGTTCATTTGATTTTTCGTTTCTCGTGGGTTCGTTTTACGCGAACGAAAATCGCGTAAATAGAGTCTGTCGGTACAAGAGAGACCAGAATATTAAAGAGAGAATCTGGTGTAAGTTTTCGAAGTACATACTTGTTTTCTATAGCTTAACAAAAGGAATAATAATAATGACATATTAAACAAAAGTACGTTTCGTGCTTACGCATCCCTCGGGAAAACGCACCAACCCTTGGGCCTGGTCTCCATGAGTCCCCTTCTCTTTTACGTCCCTCAGAACATTCGCTGTCGCAATGTGTTAACCCTTTACGTACGAAGATTCTTTGAAATGTACAACACCTTCGGCAGATGAATTTTTGTTCACGATTATAACAATATGTAGTACACAATTAACAAATATCCACATATGAATACGAATTAACAATATATTCAATAGTTTCAATAACTTCATTAAACGAATGTATTTCGTAACTTTCAAGTTACAATGACGTTAAACTTTCACGCCTGAGCGTATAAACGTTGCAGTTAACCGATTGCTTCATTTTATTCACCACTTTGAGTGCAAAATGAAATAAATCAAAAAGATGTCACTATACTGACACGTGACTTCAAAGTTACATGAGCCTATAGAGGGTTAAATTATTCATCGATTGCTTGATTGATAGGAAAAGCAATTGTTTCTCTAAAAACAGCATCAATATGTATTCCTATACAAGCACCGGAATGATAATCACGCGTACGTGACAGCGGCTGATAACAGCTGGCGAAAAGAAGTCACGTGTACGTGACAGCGGTCGGTAAAGTATTAAGCAAAATTTGGCAAATAGTACTACATTTACAATACCGTCGTCATTCGATATTCACGTAACACGCGTTCGATCATCTCCCATTCCTTTCCGATTTACTTTTTCGCGTAAACATTCGCTACCCCGTCGATTCGGGGGAAACACCCTGTACAGCCGTATCAAAGCTTGCGCAAGTGTGCTCTATTCTCGCGGAACGATTCCTGGTACGGTAGAAGTTCAATTTGCAAATGGATGCGACCCGGTTTCTGCGAAGCGGAGACGGCAGCCGGGGCGAGAACGCAGCCGTCGGATATTGCCCGGTAGCCCGAAAATATTGCTGTTTTATAGGGGGGAAACTGTGCCACTCGAGAATCCTCGGCGGCCTTCGGGCTCTCGCCTCTTTGAGATTCTGCGCCGCGATCGCGGATTTAGCTCCGGGGACGTTAACGTGTCTCGACTTCACGCGCCGAAAGTAATCCGATAAACGTAAACGCGCCCCGAGCCTCGCCTTTATCTTCCTACGCGATTGATTTTGACGAGGGATGTGTTTGATCAGGCATTCGACAATGGAATCCGTCGGACGTTGACGTCTCGTTACTTTCTCGAGCGTTTCGATTCTCGTTGGAATCCGATTACCTCGTTGCCAACGAGGATTTTTAGAAACGTTCGCATTTTTCGAGCTCTTCGATATTGCCTATTACTTATAGACAGAAAAATACTAGATGATACTATGATACGATAAAAACAGTATAATAATACAGCAAGAATACTATTATAATACAATACTAAAATTACTAGATGCGTTAGGATTCTTGCCAACGAGGATTTTTAGAAATACTTTCGCATTTTTCGAGTTCTTTGATATTGCCTATTACTTATAGACAGAAAAATACTGGATGATACTATAATACAATAAAAGCAGTAAAAATATTATTATAATACAATACTAAAATTACTAGATGGGTTAGGATTCTTGATTTCTCCTTTTTGCAATTATTAACCGTTTGAGTGCTGAGGAGCGCTATAGCGCTCTTCTTGTGTTGTGCCAAAATTGCGGAGAGCACGGAGGCGCTTCTTTTTATCAGTATCAATTATAATTTTACTATGTTTTTCAAGAAATAAATCAAAGTAAATTATTGGAGTGCAAAGGGTTAAAATATATCGTAGTGAATACTTCATTTTTTTTTATTTTATTGTGCAAAACGAGAGATTTTTTAAACTAAATCACAGTTAACAGGTTAATTTCAAGCAATCAAAACCGTTCTTTTCTAACCCTAGAACTTTCTCACGTTCCTAGATACCGATCTATTCAGTCAACTCGATAATTATAGTTAACCCATTTGCTGCCAAGCTTATATTATATGAAGCTATTCGCATTGCCATTTATATTTTGAGTGATATTGTTTACCAAAGTTCTGTTATTTCTTGGTAAAAGCACATATATTATCATACGTAATCATTTACATGCATAAAATCAAAGACGAGTATACTCGTCTTTGGCAGCGGATGGGTTAATGTCAATAGATTTTACTGCTCTCTCAATTTTTCTTCTTCCCTTATTACTTTTAGAAATAATACCACGCGATTTGGTAGGGTGTTATGCGTTGCCAAGACGAGTATACTCGTCCTTGGCAGCGAATGGGTTAATGTCAATAGATTTTACTGCTCTCTCAATTTTTCTTCTTCCCTTATTACTTTTAGAAATAATACCACGCGATTTGGTAGGGTGTTATGCGTTGCCAAGACGAGTATACTCGTCCTTGGCAGCGAATGGGTTAAACAGAAGCGAAACATTCTAAAAACATTTATTTCTCCTACAACCATAGCTGTTCTTATCGTCTGACCATGAACAGCTCGTACTACTTCCATATAGAGTTCCAATCAACATTCCTCCTCTCACGATTCGAACAGCTATGTTCCTCGAAAATAAACACGATCATCGGTCGAATTTCCATGGTGGTTATTTTTCGAAATTATTCTCTCGGGGATTATTCATCTTCCGAGAGCGACACCGGTTTTAATCTCTAGATATCGGAGGTAGATAGAGCTGAGGCGTGCTAAAGTCCACCTCGGCTGAGTAGGTGGTTTTTTTATCACGGTTACTGTTATCTTCTCGTGTGTCTGACCTTTCGTTGGCCATCAACTCTGAAACCTTATCCGCCTGCCGAGAGGAGAAGCAATTATCTCCTCTCGGCCGCTGCTGAAAATTATTTATACTGGCCGGCGTCGGCTCGATTAACACATTCCTTATTCTTTTGTCGAATGACAAATACTTCGGTGCGTCGGCTGGTCGAAGGCAAATGGACGGAATCAGTGGAATTCATGGAATTCACGTGCATCAGAATTGCAGATATTCAGTGGGTCACCGGTTAATGAAAGCGTTTATTCCGTTGATAGAGTGGAGGTGTTATTAATATTAGCAAACTAATTAATCAGATATTCTACCGACTGCTGGATTAATATAACATTAAAAATCTTCGGTATATATACAATAATTGAATAAGTCATTCGCAAACTTATCAATTACCTTATACGATAATCATCAATCGCAAATCACTTTTCACTCATTCATCAAACTACCACTAATACTCACTTACCTAACCAAAAACTGGAAAAAATAATAAAAGGATCTACATGCCAAGCAATCTCCGCACAAGAGATAAATCCGACGTCACGGGGCAGAGCAACTTCGACGAAAACGAATCTCGTTTTCCGTTCGTCTGGCAATTTTTCCCGTTGACTAGGCAACGAGATAGACGTTTAACGTCGCGTGCGCTCGGACCACGCAGAGCGTCCGGTGTTTTTCCGTCGTCGGCACGGGAATTAAGTAAACTCGCGGATTTCAAATGCCACCGACTGAGTAATTCGATGTCACTGCCACGTAATTCGAGTCGGGGTAATTGCGGCGGCCCGTCGCGTCGCGACGCGGATCGAGAAGTATCCGTGAACGTCGACGTCGACGCCGGCGTCGGGAAAATAGCGGGGAAGGACATTAACGTGGCGACTCGGGGGCTCGCTGCAATTTCCCTGTGATTTCCATCCCTTGTCCGCGGACGTTCTTCATTTAATCTGTTTAGAAAATCAACCGGGGATAATTTAAACCGGCTAAACCAATCCAATCTGGCGATTGTGTCCGCCGGATGCATCGGGAATCTCGTTCCCTTGCGTCTGCCGATTTTTTCGCGTTGATTGGCGTCCCTTTGCTGGCTCGTTTCTTTTAATACTTGTATTAGCAGATTACAATTCAGTATACAGGGTGGAAATTATAAAGCATTACAGTCGAGTATCTTCGATAATATTGATTATACGCAAAAATGTTTCAGACGAAAGTTGTTCGATACCGAGGGGGACATGGTGGAACTTTTATTTTTCATGGTGGACACTCCAAGGTGAGGTGAAGGTCAATTTTCTTTTTTTAAATGGAATGATATGTTTTTTTATCCACCATCGAGTAGTGCGTTTTAAGACGAATTCAACGACCTGTGGCTCAAGGAAATGGAGAAAAGGTGTGATCGTTTTATTTGTACTTTAGTATGTGTTCAAAATAAAACGAACACACCTTCTCTCCATTTCCCTGCAAGTTTGACCTTGAATGACCTTGAGTCATTATTCGTTGAATTCGTCTTGAAACGCACTGTTCGATGGTGGATAAAAAAACGTGTCATTCTATTTAAAAAAGAAAGTTGGCCTTCGCATCTCCTTAGAGTGTCCACCAGGAAAAATAAAAGTTCCACTACGTATAATCCATATTTTCGGAGATATTCGACTGCAAGGCTTTGTAATTTCCACCCTGTATATTCTTTTGTACGGCAAGCTTTTGAATTTGTGAATTAGTTGGCTGAATTCTGTTTGGTCTTTGTGGTTTGGATAATTATATAAGTTGTACTTTGAGAAGACATTTCTGTGAAAATATTGTGATATTGAGGTTTGAGTAATTTTAGTTATTCTGGGTATTAACCCAACTCGAAAGCTTTTCAATGGAAATATTCAATATTTTCTGACGAGATATAGGCGATAGTTTGAAACTAATTTAACGATAATTCAAACATAAATTAAGCAGCGAAGAAGTTTCATTTCGATATTTCACGTAGCAGTGCAAAGTTCCATTTGAAATATTAAATATTCAACTTGATAGTTTTGTTGTACCTAATCTAATATAAAATATTAGTTGAAAATATTATTTGATTTACCTGAATTCAAACTATATATTCCTTTGTTATCAATGATTACTTTCAAATAAACGTTGGCATAGAGCATGCTCAGGTTTATTCTCTTATCTCCAATAAATTATCAATAAGAAAATAGTTTAAGAAATCCTAGAGCAAGGGGTTAAGCAAGATTAAAAATGTTGTCGATAAAATTTCATGGGAGATTAGCTTAAAGCTTCAACTTGTATTACAAGATTATTATAAATAAAAAACGTGGACGATTTCTATATGGAAGCAAAGAAGAAATGTCAGTCATTTGAAGTTTAACCAGTTAACTGTGCTCGACGAGTATACAGGTGACTGAGTCATCTCTCGAGTGCAAAGGGTTAAGAGTTTATTATTTGTATGTTAGTTGAAATTTGTTATTTAATTGTCCTATGCATCGCGTGGATCGTTAATGAGGGAATTAATTGTTTTTCGAGTGAAGAATTTTGATTTATTGAGTTTTTCCGTGGTTAAGATTCATTTAACGGTTGACCAATATTGGGAAAGGGGATGGAGAAGGTTAACCCTCTATAGGCTCGTGTGACTTTGAAGTCACACATCAATAAACCGAGATAAATTGACGTATTTAATCTTTTATTGCAAAATGACAAACGACATTAAATAATTAACCAACTTAAACTTTTGTACACACAGGCGTTTACGTTCAACGTCATTGTAATTTCAAAGTTACAAAATATATTCGTTTCAATAAAATTGTTGAAACTATTGAATACAGTGTTAATTTGTGTTCATATGTTGATATTTATTAATTTCATATTGCATAAATTTTGTTATAATCACGAAACAAAATTCGGCCTATAGAGGGTTAATTCCTGAAATGAGAAGCAAGGATCGTGTAATGTAAAAATTCGCCTCGAAGAATGATCTGTTCAACCGAAGGACGAAACGAAACGAGAGACGTGTAATCTGGCTGCGAATCGTATGTAAAGGTTCGTTTCTCTGTCGCGAGAGCCAAGATTGAAAATAATCTTTATATATTGTTCCTTTACGAAGCCGAAAGGCATCCGTATTAATTAGAACTAGTTGGCCGGCTCAAAGCGGTCCGCTTTTTTTTTTTAATCCTCTATCCGTTCGTCGTCGAGAGGAGAATATTAAAATTTCTAGCTCCTTTTGTTTGTCGTTCCGGACGTAAATTGAACATGCGCGGCGAGCGACGCGAACGTAGAGTTGTCTCTCGATGCTTTGTAGTCGAATACTTTCTTAATCCGTGGGAGAACTCGTGAGCTTAGTAATTTATTGTTCCTGCAGCTTCGTGTAGCGAGCACCTGCTGAGGATGTATTTGAAAATCTGCCGTTGCTTATATTGGACGGGAGTAAGGATTAACTTATTGAGGAGGATTCAGATGCAGTGTTGCAAAGTTGGAATTTTCAGAGTTCTATTGCAGGATTGATTAGTTGCTTATTTTGAAGTTCTATTGCAGGATTGATTAGTTGCATATTTTGAAGTTCTATTGCAGGATTGATTAGTTGCATATTTTTAAGTTCTATTGCGGGATTGATTAGTTGCATATTTTGAAGTTCTATTGCAATGTTGCAAATTTGAAATTTTCAGAATTCTGTTCAAAGATTGTTAAGTTGCATATTTCGAAGTTCTATTGCAAAGCTGCAAATTTGCAAGGTTTTACAAGATTGCTAAGTTCCAGATTCCAAAGCTTTATTGCAAGATTGCCAACTTGCAAGTTTCAAAGCCCCATTGCAAAGGTGAAAAGTTGCACACTTCAAAGTTCTATTGCAAGATGTGCTAACTTGCACACTTAAAAGTCTTACTGAAAAATTACCAAGCTGTATATTTCAAAGTTCTGTTGCAAAGCTGCAAAGTTGCAAATTTCAAAGTTCTATTACAAGATTGCTAAGTACCAAATTCCAAAGCTTTATTGCAAGATTGCCAACTTGCAAGTTTCAAAGCCCCAATTGCAAAGGTGAAAAGTTGCACACTTCAAAGTTCCACTGCAAAACTACCAAGCTGCATATTTCAAACTTCTATCACAAAGCTGCAAAGCGACAAATGTCGAAGTTCTATTACACAATTGCAACGTTGCGACTTCCAAAGTTCAATCCCAAAGTTGCAAAGTTCCAACTCCCAATCCTCTAATATCTTCCAGTATTTAAGACTTTACTACGTCAGTACAAAAAGCACAGAGTATCAAACACAAAAATCCCTGAACGATCCCATCAAGCCCTTCAACATCCTCACTATCAATCTTCAAACCATCACAACTAGCCGAATGATTCCCATCCGAGCCTTGCCGAAAATCTTCGACGGATCCTTCGATTCAGACAGCTACTTATCACCGATCCCAAAAATGTTCCCGCATAATTGGACGTCAGTGCCAGCCTCAAATGTTGAATCACAGTTTGCTGATGATTGACAGACGGGACTGCAGCGCTACCAGCTCCTGCCTGCCGCGGAGCAGCTCGATCGACAGCGTGGCGGAATGGGGGATCGGCGGCGGCGTGGGAACCGTCTGCGGCAGCAACAACGCGAACGCAACCGCCGGATATGGGATATTCGAACAGCAGGCGGCAAGGAGGAGCCCTAGCCCTTTGCTGGGCGCGAGGAGCGACAGGCTCAGCTTGGTCTCGCCGAACATCGGCAGACGAGTGAAAGGACATAGAGCGGTGCTAGGTGAGTGTTCAAAATAGAGCATTGATGATAGAACATTATAATTTTTAATTATTATGATGTAATGCTACAAGTATCAATTGCGATATAATATCATGATTATTAGTTAATATATTATATTGCTGGAAGCAATTACTGTGATAACGTTACAATTATTAATTATTAATTATTATAATTTCTATGATGTTATATTACAAAAACCAATTACTGTGATTAATATCGTGATTACTAGTTAATATGGTATTATATTGCAGGAAGCAATTACTGTGATAACGTTACAATTATTAATTGTTAATTATTATGATTATTAATTTTTATGGTGTTATATTACAAGAAACAATTACTATGATAACGTTACAATGATTAATTATTGATTGTTATAATTATTAATTAGTATGATATAGTGTTACAAGTGCCAATTACTGTGATACAATATCATAACTATTAATTATTATGACATAATATTGCAAGTATCAATTACTGCGATATAATATCATAATTATTGGTTAATATGATATTATATTGCAGGAAGCAATTACTGTGATAACGTTACAATGATTAATTATTGATTATTATAATTATTAAATTCTATGATATTATATTACAAGAACCAATTACTGTAATAACGTTACAATCATTAATTATTAATTATTATAATTGTTAATTTCTATGATATTATATTACACGAACCAATTACTGTGATAACGTTACAATCATTAATTATTAATTATTATAATTATTAATTTCTCTGATATTCTATTACAAGTACCAATTACTGTGATGCAATATCATAATTATTAATTATTATGATATAATATTATAAGTACCAATTAATGTGATACAATGTCACAATTATTAATAACTACGATATAATATTAACCCTCACCGGCCCGGAAGTATTTCAAATTGACACCCCAAAAAATACCAGAACACAGATAACAAGCGGAAAGAAATGAACAGAAGTGACCTAGCACAATACCTAACGTGTTAATTCTGAATATTACAACAATTACAGGGTTAAGGGTTAAATAACACAATATTTTATTATTCTCAAGACGATCCAACGTCCTCCCTCCCACCTAACCTCTACATCTCGGCATTATCAACGATCCTCCATTTTCCCGCGTTTCTTCATCACTTTAGAATCTCGATAACACAAACCAGCGTGAAAGATAATTCTCAGAAGAATCCTGGGAAACTTCGACTTTGAGCAATCAACGCGCTCTGGAAGCGCTCAAAGTTTGTCGCGTCCAGCAAACAGTCTTTCAGAAAGAACAATTATACGTGTCGAGGTATAGGCAGGTAATGTTCTTAAAAACTCGCGTCGAAGTAGCGTGAAGATTTTCAAACGGCGCTCCAGTTATTAAATTCTCTTGTCAGGTCGGCGGTCGCTCAGGGCTAAAACGGGACCAGGCGAAAGAGAGACGTCTAAGTTAATTTCCCCTCGTTCCACGGAGTTAATGCTTCGGGTCTAGTGTTTCGTGTAACGAAGAGGGACTCGGGGATGATTCGATTTTCCGGGTTTCTTACGGACAGCCCTCTCCGTTCTCCGTATTTTTACGGGACGAGGCGCGGTTATTAAAAAATACAAAGCGTTATCTTCCCCGGTCTCGTTCAGGGGACACGGATAGATGAAATGATGGGAATATTGTAGGAGAAAGAATTTTATTTGAAAAATATATTAATTCATGACAACTCGCAATGAAACAATCAATCCTATCAAACAACGCACACACTATTTATACACTCAGATGCTCTTGTCATTCATTGAAATATAATGAATAATTATTAATTATTATAATTATTAATTTCCATGGTGTTATATTACAAGAACCAATTACTGTGATATAATGTTACAATGATTAATTATTAATTATTATGATTATTAATTTCTATGGTGTTATATAATTAATATATAATTAATTATATAATAAATAATTTATATAATTTATATAATTAATTATATTAACATAATTCATTGAAAAGGAGAGAAATTCTATGAGTATCTTATGTTTACGTTTCACCTGCAATATAATCATTGATGAGAGAAGAAGAATATTTCATTTTAACACTAGGTATACGGAACGCGTCAAATTGACGCATATTGGATTTTAGAAATATTATTTTATAAGTGTTTACGCCGATTTTGATTGATGCGATCACACTGACATGTACTCCAATTACCTACTATCAAATCTCCAGTTTCCACAATCTAAATAAACGAGCATTAATTCTTTTAGGAATAATAGAATCAAGTGTACAATAAATGCCCGTAAACCTAGTGTTAATCCAAAGGAATCGTAATATTTGTTTGTTAGATTCTATTTATACCACAAAATTAACGTGTACCACATTTCTACCACATGTGGAACACGTTAATTTTTGTAACAAAATATTTTTAAGGGACACATGCTCGAGAATAGCTGTATACGTCACAAAGCACCGAAAACATCAAGAAACTATATCAAAATATATAAAATTTAAAGAAAACTTGAATATAACTTAATATTTTATTTAAAAAATCAGTACAGTTCATAAGCAAAATATGAAATTTCCGTGGCATGGAACGTTTTAATATATAATTCAGCTTCATCTGCTGAAAAGTTTCGTACATTTCAAAGAATCTTCGCCCGCAAAGGGTTAACCATCAACGAAGAAGTAGGAAGCATTCAACCAGAAATTTGAAAGTAGTAAAAGATTCGAAGATAACCAAATGAGAAACTCGAATGCACTACAGCGAGAAATTCTAAGCTAGTAAGACGAGAGATTTGAAGGTAGCCGAACGAGAAACCCGTATGCATCAAAGCGAAGAATTCTAAGGTAGTAAAGCAAGAAGTTCCAAAGTAATAAAAGGAGGAATTTGGAAATAAAATAAGTTTCCAACCATACGAACTAGAAATTTAAAAACTATTATGAAGCATCTCGATTAACCCTTAGCACTCCAGATTCTTTTGTAATCTATCAGCAACTGCAACTAATTTTTATAGTATTAGCGAAAATTAGAAATGCTATAACATTTCTTCGATCTTTCATTTTCCTCAGCACAAAATTTGGATGTGCGGAAAATCGAATAATTTTAGGGTAGTTTCTTTAAGATTCATTAAAATATTTAATAACTGGTGCAATATTGAAGTCTAGAGTTCAAAGGGTTATTTGCACTCGAGAATACTTTTCTCAACGAATATTCATTATTTTCTGATGAAATATCACGCTAAGAATTCTAGATACTACAATATAATGATATAAATTGATTTCACTGAAAAATTGCCATCGTTAGTTTCCTGAAAATTACCCTTGTACGTACTGTGTTAACACGTTGAATGCCTTGGGGGTCACCGGTGACCCCCAAGCAAATCGAATTACTATAATTTACTCGATTAAACGATGGTTATTCGCAAACATTTCTATATTATAAGTAATGCTACTGATTGCGGTGACATTCAGTTTGACGAACATGCAATGGCAATAATGCAATTTAATCAAATGATTTAATATTGTATTCCTTCCATTTTGTGTATTTTGCTCTATGAAATCGTGCGGCGTCCAACGTGTTAACGCTAGATTCACAGAAACTTATTGCACGGTTTATCGCACTGTTCCCAGATAAATAGGTCATTCGAGTAGGTCGAGCAACTCGTTGCTTCGGGGAATCAGAGGATCGCGAGAATCGACGCGAACTTTTACCAGATGCTGTTTATGGGACGTAATATACGTCTAGGTGACTTCCCGTGAATCCAGTGTTAATGGGCTGCCGGCGTCTGGCGTCGTTAAAGGTATCGATTAACTTTTGCGGCCCGCTTCCGAGTTCAATCTGTTTCCCGCGGACGGCCGTATCCTCCAGGAACAATCCGGGGGCGAGAAGTTCCAGGCCGCCGGGAATGCCGGAATTTCCAAGTTAAATTACCGAAGTGCCAGGCTATTATCGCTCTTTCAGAGACAGCCGATTGCTCGGTCACGCTGGACGCGTTTATTATAATGAACGCGAATATTCAATGCGCGCGTGGCTCCCTTATGACCGAACACTTTCACGGGCAGCTTCTAATTAGCCGCGTTCTCGATTACGCGGATCCCAGAGCTCTTCGAGGCGATTATCACTTACCGAGGCATCTTTTCGCCTCGAAATCCTCCTTATTCTACGGAGAAACTTCGTCTTTCTTATTATTAACGCTTCATCTGCTGGAAGTTACCTTTCGAACGGCTTATCGGGGATTAATAATCGATGTTTGAAGATCTCTTAATGGAACTTCCAACGGGAAGTTGCAATCAATGTTAACGCTAGAACTACCGTACCGGTCAAAATGACTGGTTTCGATTTTTTTGTTCAGCAATTATTGATATCTTCGAACAATTGAATGTTCGAAATGATTTTGAAAATAAATAGTTTCATTTCAGTACTATAATGTACGTCTGAAGAAACTGAGAATCTATTGTTACAGTTTTTATAGGAATTGCATATTAATCGTGTTAAATGCTCGGTAGTTTTAGTGTTAATGGTGTTTTAGTGTTGGATCGTGAGTCGTTGGAAAATCTATTAACAGCTGTAAGATGAATCGTTATATTTTCTTGAAATGTTTTGAATAACTTTTAGACTTAACGAAGGAAGCAATACTAAAAATACAGCGACTGGTTTGAAGGTTTAATTAAAAAATCTTGCGTATCGTTCGATCGAATGATGTGTTTTAGTGCTAGATCGTCAGTCGTTGGAAAATCTATTAACAGCTGTAAGATAGACAAATCGTTATATTTTCTCGAAATGTTTTGAATAACCTTTAGATTTAACGAGGGAAGCAACACTGAAAATACAACGACCGGTTTGAAAGTTTAATTAAAAAATCTTGCATATCGTTCAATCAAATGTGTTTTAGTATTAGATCGTAAGTTGTTGGAAAGTCTATTAACAGCTGTAAGTCGAATCGTTATATTTTCTCGAAATGTTTCGAGTAACTTTTAGACTTAACGAAGGAAGCTTAACACTGAAAATACAGCGACCAGTTTGAAGGTTTAACCCTTTGCACTGGGATGTTTCTTACTAGAAATATTTAACATTTCGAAGATGTTCTTTGAGACTAATTCGAAGAGAAATCATTAGTACATTGAGGAACAAAGCTGTTTTATTCCAATGTTTCACGTACCGAGGCATTACACATAAGTTTAACATTAAATATCACATTCTATAGTTTTACCGTGTCAAACCAAGTGGTGACTGAGAGTCACTTCTCGAGTGCAAAGGGTTGATTAAAAAATCTTGCGTCTTGTTCAACCGAATGATTCATATTGATTCCTTGTCCGGTTAATCAGGTTTCCAATTTTTATCTTTCCCTTTGTCCCTGGTATCACTAAGAACACTTTATCATCCACCTTGTTCCCCATTCTTTTGTAATTAGTTCAACTGGTACGTCCAGTTAATAACATTTCAGATTTTTACGTTCACTATTAAGAGGTTGGTGAAACGTTCGATTAACACTAGAACTATCGTAACAGTCATTTTGGCTGGTTTCGGTTTTCTCGTTTTTTAACAATTGATACCTTAAAAGTTTTGAATACTCGAAATGAGTTTGAAAATAAATAGTTTCACTTAAGTTCTATAACAGATATCCAAAAAAACTGAAAATAATCTATTGTTACAATTTTTGTACGGATTCCACGTCAAGTATAGTAAATGATCGGTAGTTCTAGTGTTAACCCTTTGCGGTCCGAAGTGCTCTTGATTCCTCGCGTTGAGGTTCACGTCGACGTTAGTTCATTCAATTACAGCTTAATATGACGCTCTATTTATTTATTCAAGAATACTCGGGAGTCATTGAAATGTTACCTTTAAATGGTACAATTGCGATACTACAAATAAATATAGAGAAAATTGTTAAAACAGGTAGAGGTTGCAATAAAGTAGAATGTCGAGTCCGACTCGACATAAGACTGCTAAGTGTTAAGATTATTGAGATTTCCGCGTTTCCCCCAAGAAACCCGCCGACATCGCTACGATCCTGGCGCTAGATCATTCTCGTCCAATCGCGACGGTTATTTAGCAGCTAGTCTGGTGGACGGAGAAACCGGTTGGCCCCACTTTCGCGGCGAGAACGGAGCAACGCTCCGGCGAACGAAAGGTGCGCACGAGGCCTCGTGAATTTCGCGTCGTCCTCCGTTTCCCTTTATCCTTCGTCGGTCTAAAGGTGCGTTTACAGCGGATCACCTACAGAAACTAAGAGAGCCGTCTATAAACTATCTTTCTTCGGTGAATTCCCAATTCATCTCTAATAACCACATCGTATCAATCCTGCGCAATCAACGCCGCAATCACTATCGAAACAAAACTATTATCCCCAATCCCTCTATTCGATGATCATCCACTTAATTACCTAACCCAGTATCTATGCCATCAATCTATACCATCAATTACCAAACGCCATTCAATCTAAACGCTTCCAACGCGAAACAAAAGCTCACAACTCTCCGCTCCGATGAAACATCACGCCGTTGTAAACGAGCCTTAACCCGTTCACGCGCATTTTTCGAATGGAAACTCCCCTGAAGCGTATCGAACGTTTCCGAAAGCATTAGTACAACGTTACCGATCCTCTATTTTGCTGGACGATAAAGGAGGCCACGGGAAGAGGAGAAAAACGCGGAAAAACCCTCGGAAAAACACGGTCGCCGAGAGAAACGAACCTTCCGACGCGTCCAATTCGCGTCGCAGTCGCAGGATCTCGCCGGCAGAAAATTCATTTCGCGTGACGGACAGCGGAATCGACGCGACGCGAATTCCGCGCGTGACATTCCATCGCGCGGCTCGTCCGCGCCGCGTTTCGTGAACGTGGCTGGACACCGACCGCGTAAACAATGAGGTGAAAGTAACGAAGAGAGACGGCTGGCTTCCTCTTCGATCCGTGGATCGTTGTAAATCGTCGCGGAAGCGCGGACAGTCGGCTCGATGCCGCGCGCGCGGCAGGACCGAGCGAGCGCCAGTTTCGTTTAATTAAACGGGCCACGCTCGTGGGACGCGCGGTCGCGCGCTCGAACGGATCGGAAAACGATTCTTTGCCACCGGCGCGACTTCTCTCTCTCTCTCTCTCTCTCTCTCTCTCTCTCTCTCTCTCTCTCTCTCTCTCTCTCTCTCTCTCTCTCTCTCTCTCTCTCTGTCTCTCTGTTTTCATCGTCGAATCAAAACGAATGAACCGAAATCTCGGGTTTTCCACTGTCGTAACTACGCGAACATTCCCCGATACCTAGATCTCTCGCTTTCAGCACGAAATAATGGGAAACTCGATAGTTTATCGTTAGCTCCGGTTTGTTGGAATACTCCGTTAACTGTCTCTCTTGCATCTGTCGTGTTTACTTGAACCAATTCGAGGGAAATTTCATGTTTTAAGCTATCAAAGCGAGATAACGACAGCCCGAGCTGTCTTAAAGCTGTCACTAGAAGCTTCGAAGAAGTCTTTCTAATATCACTATTGTCACTTTGTACACCGAAAACACTAGACGTCCTCCGGTTCCCAGCGTCCCCCCGACTCCACCTGTGCAAACAGCCGCCGAAGGCAACTCTGACCAGGTAACTCGACGCGGAAAGAGTCGTAAACCCGCGGCGTTCGCCGCAATAAAGTCTCGGCCCGCGAGTTCCTTCTCTCGGTCGGATCTGACATAGCCGAATGGTCAGGTAGCGTCTCGGCCAATCATCTTCCACGCTTTGTTTACGTCCTCGTGTTCGGTCACGCGGTTGGCTACTCCGAGTCGCTCGCTCAAGGAGCCTTTCAGTCCGCGATTGTTCGCGTGCTCGGCCGTGTTTCGCCGCCTGGAACTCGCCGATGTCGCCTCGGCGACACGCAACCGTCGCCAATCCTCGAAGAATCGTGCCTCGTTCTCGGTACCATCGCGCTCGCACGGGGAACAGTGAGTCGGTGAAAGGTTCCGGTGCCACCGAGTTCGCGCGTCTCGGCTCGAATCGATGCTCCGCGCTTCGCCGCTGCGATCCAGGCCCGAAGATCCCCTTGAAAACCGACTCCCGCGGGCAACGCAGCTCGGCTGCCGCTGGAACCTTCGGGAAAACCACCGGGAACGCGGACGCCTCGGCCGAGCGATTGAAAAACGCTTGATCAACCGGTCCCCGAGCCGATCGCTGCTTGGACTTACCGGTAACCGGATCGACCTTTGGTAACGCGATCGCTTTTGGAAAACACGATAGTACAGGGATTGCCGGGCCTGTTGGCATCTTGGGCTCGGTGCACGCTAAGCTGGTGTCCTTTGTCGTTTGGAACACGGTGACCTTTGACGTTTCCAGTTGCTCGCTGGTGTTGCTTGGATAGTGCAGGTTTGCAGGGAAAGATGATGTGTCGGTGGAAGAAGAGGTGACGGAAGGGGATCGAGGTTCTTGCATCGATGAAAGCTAGTGGGATAGAATAGGTTTGATTGGGAGATAGTTAAGATTCGGAGCTGTGAACTTTGGAGAAAGATTCAATGAAGAAGTGGATCTGGTTTTTCAATGATGGGAATCTGTGAACTTTGAGATCTTTGGAGATTCAATGAAGAAGTGAATCTGTTTTTTCAATGATGATTGGGAGCTGTGAACTTTGAGATCTTTGGAGAAAGATTCAATGAAGGGAATCCGTGAACTTTGAGATCTTTGAAGAAAGATTCAATTGGGAAGTGAATCTGATTTTTCAATGATGTGAATCTATGAACTTTGAGATCCTTGGAGAAAGATTCTATGAAGAAGTGAATCTAATTTTTCAATGATGATTGGGAGCTGTAAACTTTGAGATCTTTGGAGAAAAATTCAATGAAGAAATGGATCTGGTTTTCCAATTATGGGAATATATGAACTTTAAGATCTTTGAAGATTCAATGAAGAAGTGAATCCGGTTTTTCAATGACTGGAATCTGTGAACTTTAAGATCCTTGGAGAAAGATTCAATGGAGAAGTCTGGTGTTTTAATGATGCTTGAGAGCTGTGAACTTCGAGATCTTTGAAGCAAGATTCAAGGAAGAGACCCTAATTTTTCAAAAAGTATGCACGCTGAGTGTGATCTGTTATGTATACAATAATAATGTATAACAAATCAATAGACGACGCTGGAGTTCGAGCAAAGAACAGGTAGTTCTTAAGCCACAGCGGTGAATCATCGTCCATCGACTCAGAATTTTCTCCACGCTTCGCCAGAGGTTGAAGCTAACCCCCAGGGTCCACAGGTGAAACTTGAAATTGCGAGAAGTTGCGAGAAGAGTTAATCGGCCGGAGGATCTGGAGGACTGGACTGGGACCAGTGGGACACGCTCTAATGCGCTAACTGTTACAGTAACTCTTCGGAGATATATCCTCGCCGGAGACAGGTGTCTAGAGAAAAAGGAACATCATTCCTCTGCTGTGAATCAAATATGTTCCCTGGCGCTCGCTATTGGCTGGACGAAATTAGATGAAGAGGTTCAAGCTTCCACCACACTAAGCCACGTGACAACTTAGTATTACCTACCAACCTTACACATCGCGAAGATAAAACATTCCTCTCTTAAACTAACGAATCTCCCAAATCAAACCTCGTAACTTTCAAAGCTACAGTTCAAGCTTCGAAGACACAAAACATCAAAGCAACATCCCCAAGACAAGCATCTAAACATTCCTCTATCAAAACGATAGACCTTGCAACTTGAAACATCGAACAAATGATAAAATCGCAAGGAAGACATTGAAAATCGTTTGCTACTTCCACAGACTGAATGCTCAAGGTTGCTCGAGGCTCAACTGTATCCCGACGTTCCAACACCGATTTGTTGACGGTTGAGAGTATACGGTGAACAGTTGATAGTCATTTTTCGCGGTCCCGCGGAAATCCTGCGGCAGGGATGCGCCCGAAGAAAAAAGAATTCCGATCGGACGGATACCGGGACCGGCCAGAGGGAGGAGACGCGACGAAAATGAGCGGAGCGGAGGTCTGAGGGACACACACGCGGCGCAAAGGTGGAGGACCTTGCCGCGGCAAACCGGTTTCTGCATTTGGTGCAACGACGCGCCTCCTGCGCCGCGTTTGCTGCCGGCCGCCGGAGTTTTCAGGAAGAACATTTTCACGTGGCCACCTTCCACGGTGAAGGTGGAAAGCCTGCGAGAGCGACCGGCTTTCGCTCTTCATGGGAACGCTCCTCGGGACTCGGGCCTGGATGCATTTGTAGGGTAGGTCCTTGCTCAATTTTTGCTCTCCTCCCGCGCGCCGCGCGACAGGTGCGTGTCTATTGTTCTTTCTACACTTTCCGGCGCGTTTTTTAGCTGGTCTCCGAGAGCCGCCGACGACGGGGACAGTTTCATTTAGATTTTATCGGTTTTACCCTTATCAGTACAAGAATATCGTGGAATTTATTTATTTATTTAGCATACGTGCTTCAACCCTTTGGTACACAGAAAAATAAACTACAAAGAGATAGATAGATTATACAGAAAAGTAGGCCAGAAATCGCGTGGTATTATTTTTGAAAGTAAGAAGGGAAGAAGAAAAATTGAGAGAGTAGGAAAGTCTGTTGACATTAACCCATGCGCTGCCAAGAACGAGTATACTCGTCTTTGGCAGGGTGTTATGCGTTGGTACGCAGGAACTATATTAACGAGAAATCTATTCACAAAATAAGGGAAACAATGGTATTTTATTTCTCCACATTTCACGTATCGACAGATTACTCAAGACTTAATGTTAAATACGAAATTTTACAATTTTGATGCACCAATCGAGTGGTGACTGAGAGGCACCTTTGGAGTGCAAAGAGTTAATGAAAAACTAAAGCGAAACAAAGAAGAATTACACGTTTACGTGAAAAAATAAAGAATTCATCGCTGAAAGAGTTAGTATCATGTCAAGCTTTACGATGACGTGTATACTCGTCAAACACAGTTAACTGGTTAACTGGTTGCCCTGTGACTTGCTCTCGCTTAGAGACACAACTCTGTGAGAAATTTCTTGAGAAAAGAGAAGATTCTAAGTATAATTATTGTAGAACAGTAATGGTTCATTTGAATTCGAAAGTCATGTAATGTTTGTGATTGTGAAATTTTGTGTCGAATTTTCGAGAGTCCGCCATATTACAAGACAAGGGGTTAAGTAACGTGTTTTATATTATTGGACTTTCGTGGATTGAGATTTTTGAATTGTTGTATTGTTACTTCCATACTGTTAGTAGACTGTAGATCTTGACACGTCCAATAAAATTAGAAATATAGAGTTAGACTTTGTAGGATGATATAGACAAAGATAAGAATAAATTAAATGGTTGATATTTATTAAATGGTTGACAAGCCTATTAGCGACAAGATAATGAACAGACAAATGTCAGTCGTTGTCTAGGAACAATAGTAATTACAATGCTGACTGCATCGATAGTCGTGTGCGTTCAGTCATTGATACTCCCTAGCGAGACACATGTGAAATTTAATTTACATCTGTTAACCAGGCGCTCGATCAATCGTTATCGAGACGAAACTCGCTCGGAGCGATTTTAATGAAGTCGTCGGTTGTTTGACCGGCTCACTTGTAGGAGCCTCCGTCATCGTTTCTGTAATAAATCATTCTAATCCGTCGAACGATCGGGATATACGGACACGCATGGAAATTTCAGTTTCGAAGAGCGCACATAAAGTCGACGAATATTATTTATTACGTGGCCTGGTTGCGTGTGCACGCGCACCGCCGCGAATGCAAATTGCAGTTTCGTAATCCCGATTCACCCGGAGATAAGAGAAATCCGCCGTGAACGAAGTGGATCGAGGAAAACGATCCACGGAGCGATCCGAGCCGTGTTGTAGTGGGCGGCGCACGCGGCAGGTATCGACGGGCATCGGAGTGAAAGTGGAACTGACGATCGAATACTAATCCCGATATCGCGGCCGGCGATGCTAATTGAATCGGTCTCGCGAATCCTCGCGAGTTGCGCGAGGATTTAGAAAAGATCGCGAGAATTTCTAATCGTATTTGGTGGATGTTTTCGTGAATCAACTCCTTGGTTTTTCGGTTTGAAACTGGCGTTAACGTTGTTTTATTTAATTGTGGTTTGATGTGGTATATTGGTAATTATATTTGTTATATTTCGGGGATGTAAAGTTGAAAGTGTATGTGATGCAGTTTTGGTATTGGGAATAACTAGAGTAGAAATTGATGGAATGTTTGGCTGGTGTAATATAAATTTGATATTGGAAATAACTAGAGCAGAAATTAGTGGAATATTTAGCTACCTGTATGATCTAATTTCGATATGAAAAATTGCAGTAGAAGTGGGTCAAATAGTTATAGTAAAAATTAAACCATTTATCTACACGTATATGATACAATCTTGATATTAAGAATAATTAAAGCAGAAATTAATGAAATACTCTTCTACTCGATATAATTTCAACATGAAAAACTACATTGGAAATTAGTGAAACACGTATGGAAATAAAATTCAATGTCGTCTCTCGTCCACGTAGGACGATGGATTAACACATTCCATACCGCGTCACTCGTATAATTTCCGAGTGACTCAGTTTTCCCCGTAACTCTCATACGTGTCGCTCGCATTTTCTTCACAACACGTCAACATTTTATTATACGCTCGATCGCTTTCGGAATACACCCGAGAGCGTGCTCGCGGAACGTGTCAACCGGTGTTCCTTCTCGACGAAGACGACTATCGATTCATCGTGAGCGGGAGACGCAAAAATCGTTCGCGAATTAGGTTCCCCCCTCTTCCAGGGGAAAAAATACACTCGAGATTAAAGCGGACGTGTCGCTCTCGGCGGTGATCACGGTTCAAACCCAGATTAAAGGTGAATCTCCGCGTGCCATTACCTTTTCTCTGCTTTCGTAATCGCTGCTCCAGAATCACGCGTCCAATTAACCCTTTACACTCGAGACGCGACTCTCTGTCACCAAATGATTTAACCCTTTGCACTCGGAAGTATTTCGTTGGAAATGCTTAACATTTTCTAACTAGATGATGATATTTTTTGAAATTAACTCAAAGAGAAATCACAAGTACATTGAGAAATAAGCTTTTTTGTCTCGGTATTTCACGCATCGATTAATTATACACGATTAATTATATTATATAATTATATAATATATATTTATACGATACGATTAATTATACGCGGACTGAATCACAAACGATTCGAAACTTCGGTAAATCCATTCTACGAGTTTCCGCGAGAAAACGAAATAAATTCTACTGTTTGGTAGCTGCGCCGTTGAAATCAACGAATACTTGAGTTAACACGCTTTAATTAACACTGACAAAAACGCGAGTTTCATTTGTATATTTTAATTTTTTAAGAAAATTGTACAAAATTCAACAACTGTGCACTTTCCCCGAAAATGGGGCATGTGCATAACTGATCATTAAAACCGATTTGAAGCCTTATATCATATGCTACGAGGCAAGAGTATAACTATTGAAATGTTTGTTATAAAATACTTTTCACCCCATTCAAATATGTTGTTTCGTTTTGGAGTAAAGCAAACAAATAAAATAAGTAAATAAATGCAAAGGAACTAGTAAAATAAAGTCGTAATATAAAAAGATCTAAAATATATTAATAGTAATGGTACAATGTTAAATGTTGAAAAATGATATTTTTGAACGAATGTATTAATCAGAATAAATGTATTAATAAGAGCCCGTTTATACACTTACCCCGCCCCATCTTATCAAATTTTATAATTTTACTTCGTCAAATCAGGTGGTGACTGAGAGTGCAAAGTGACTCTCTAGTGCAAAGTGTTGATACAGCGAAATTATAAACCTTGGTATTTACCACTGACCTTTGTACACTGTGTCAGTACGTGAAATATTCGAAGAAAATAGTTTTGTTCCCTAATTCTTGTGTGCTTTCTTGAAAAATTCATCTTAAAGAATCTTCTCTACATCTAATTACAAAGTGTTGAATATTTCAAGTGAAAAGCTTTCGAGTGCAAGGGGATAATCCTGCGAAGATTTAGCGACGATTTCCATATATTTCTTTGCCTGTGCCGCTACCTGTCGCCTAAAATAAGATGTTCTGAAAACCGTAATAAAGACACAACATTTCCTGCTTCATTTCAAACGGAACTATGTCTACGCGATTAATCCTAATCGTACCACGTGTTTCTTTAACACGTTGAATGCCATATTTTGCTTATGAACTGTATTGATTTTTTAAGTAAAATATTAAATTATATTCAAGTTTTTTAAAATTTTATATATTTTGATATCGTTTCTTGATGTTTTCGGTGCTTTGTAACGTATACAGCTATTCTTAATCATGTGTCCCTTAAAAATATTTTGCTACAAAAATTAACGTGCACCACATGTGGCACTTAACTTGTTAACGAATCATACCACGATGTGACTCTCAGTTACTTATGAGAATAAAAGGAATGATTAAAATGTTATTGTTTTCGTTTATAGGGCCCAAATTTTGAAAGTCCAAAGAAACTTTCGAAAATGCAATAGGAAATAATCCAAAAATTTAAGTAAAACGTTCAAATGTGACTCAAAGCCACATCGAAACTTTCGAAAATATAATACGAAATAATCCGAAAATTTAAGTAAAATGTTCAAATGTGACTCAAAGCCACATCGTGATCAGTTAGGGGTAAACCAACGAGGGAAATCGAACCTGGTAATTCGAAAAATTATGAAACTCTATGTGTAAGTAGAGTAATTCAAGCTTAATACATTGCAATTTCTTCCATACCGAATTTCACTTTGAAGAAGTAAAACCACTCCTTGAAAAATGCAAATTTTTCTTCCCCATGGATTATCTTGAGAATAGAAGAGGCAGCGAAAAGAAGATTCAATAAAAAATACGTCTTTCATCTCTATAAAATTATATTTTGCCACCATAGATTCCAGAATGTGAGAAATGAATCGAAATTTCCATAAACCGACCCACGATCAGCATCTTAGAAATAATCGTTCACCCTTTGATCCTTTATTTACGAGAACCCCGATCGAAATCGGACAATCTAACTCACAGTTGCAACAAAATAGACTCTTCCCAGCTTGTTCCGCTGATCCGCGGGGAATGTTCGTTATCATGGAACAATGGGCTCGTTATTAAACGCGCGGACACTCTCGTTTTTCGCGTTGCGTGTCTCGACTCGCAGCTATCTTTGAATCAGCGTGCGAAAGGAATCAGCGTGCACGGCGAATTAATGGGGTGGTTTAATTAGCATAGACCGCGCAGAACAGTAACATTGAAAAGGATCTCTCTTCCGGAACGCGGTTCAAAAATGCCGGAGGATACGCGAGATTTGAAATCAGTGGCTTCCCAGCGTCTCGATACGCTGCCAGGCTCCTTTGGCGGTCGCGGACGCGGAAAACGCAGGAACGTAACAAGTGGCGTCTGGAAAAGTGTTCCAGTTTTTCCTCTCAAGTGTGGAGCGCACCGGAAACCGTTTCAAAATCCGAAATTCGAGTATTCGCGTAAGGAAAATTGAAAATTGCCTATATAGACGTTTATTTAAACGATGATAATTTTTATATTTTTCGTTGTCAACACAAACTTCGTTGTTTTTAAATATCTTTTCTTTTTTTTCCGCGTTTATTCAAAACAACGCATACACGCACGCTACACCCATACATGTACACGCACATCCATGAAGTTTACATCAATATTAACCTACGCGTCTACACCTATGTGTTGCTAAGTAGTCTCTGTTATGCAAAATGACTTTCATTTAACCCTTTGCACTCGGAAGTTTTTCACTAGAAATATTTGAACATTTTCTGATGAGATAAAATCGATATTTTGTGAAACTAAGTCGATGAGAAATCACGCGTACATTGAGGAACAAAGCTATTTTATTTGAATATTTCTCGAAATGATGCATTATAAGAAATATAATATTGAACATCAAATTTTATAGTTTTACTGTATGAAATCAAGTGGTCAGTGAGGACTGAGACTTGCGGTAAAGATTTCTAGACTAATTTAACGAGAATCAATGTTGTTCGTTACCCACTGATCAAAGTAAACAACTATTTTGTTAATGATTTATCTTGAAATTCAATTTCCACTTGAAGATACACAGAATATACATAGAATTTTTCTCTTTTTCCAATAAATTATTAATGACAAAGTTATGTTGATCACAGTTGAGAAGCAAATCATAGGGCAAGGGTTAAAGATACAAATTTTCTACGAATAAATTCTGTCACTCTATTTATATAACGTTGGAATATCCATTGTTATTGAAAAAACTTCATAATATCCCCGTGACGTAAATAAAATATAACCACCATATGTTTAGTTGTATATCTTACAATTTTTATCTGGAGCATTTTGTTTGTATCACTCATACTTCTTAAGTTATTGACCTTTGTCTAGAACATGGCCATTTGACGTTCGTCAGTTTCTAGGGAACGTCTTATTTTCCCTGCAGACGAAACTCCCGGAGAAAACGTCGGTTTCGCTTCTTCAGCCTGCGAAAAAGCGAGAAAACGCGTTTAGAGTGTCCGGAAGTGGTCTCCTTCTTTGCTGGTCTCGTAGTTGAGCTCTTTGTTCATTTGGGAATACCGTTCTTATACTGTGTTTCGCTTGAACTTGCTTTTGAATTCTTGTTTGTCGAATTATGGATGCTTCCCACGTTCTCGAAGCTGGGGGCGGTTGATTAGAACTACCCTAGTAAGTCGAAATCATCTGTATTAGACTCCTTGTTTTGCTGTTACTTAGATTATTAGGATAGTATCATTAGAAAATTGCTATTGAATACATTCTTCTTCAGTGTTAGAATATTGAATCTCAAAAACAAGGTCTTAACACTGAAACTGCCAGACAAATCAATACAACTCTGATTTCTCCATTCTGCAATTATTAAAAATCAGATGTATCTCAGAAATCATTCAAGAAACTAATTTAGCAATACGCAGACTGGTTTACAAATCAATTAACACGTTGAATGCCGCACGATTTTATAATGCGAAATACGTCAAATGGAAAAAATATGATATTAACTCATTTGATGGAATCACATTACTATTATAGCGCGTTCTTCTAGTTGAATGTCACGAAATTAGGAAGCATTATTTGTAATATAGAAATGTTTCCAAATAATCGTTTCATTGAGTGAACTATAGTAATTCAATTTGGTTGGGGTCACCGGTGACCCCCACGGCATTCAACGTGTTAACCCTCTACGGATGAAGATTCTTTGAAACATAGAAAACCGTCAGCTCATGAAGCTAAATTATATAAATTGCTTAGATAATCGAGAAAGAGAAACTACGTACTGACCTCCTGCTGTTCTAACAATCGAATTATTTGTTTGCGACGTGGTGTTGCAAATATGAACATCTGATCACAAAATATCGACGTTCGCCCGCAAAGGGTTAACTCTGAAATATACAAAACCCACAACAGATGAAGCTAAATTATATGTCAATTACTTGAGCAATAGAAAAATAGGAAACTACGTGCTAATCTCTTGCGATTCCATTAATTAAATCATTTATTTACGACTTAGACTTGCAAATATGAAAATTTCATCTTGTTGCAATGTCAATATTCGCCCGCAAAGGGTTAAAGTCTATAAAAACAGTCCTGAAATTTACAGAGGAATTTCGAAAAGTCAATCGAACCAGCCAGTTTACTATCAGACAATTGACATTTCAGAAATATTCTTCACGCTCTCTTACTAACATTCCAGTAATTTGATTCCTCTGTCAGAGGATTCGCCTCGGTCCCAGTCGATTCGCGTTAGAAAAAGTGAACGATCCAACCCCGTAACTGCTCGAACATTCCAGATTCAATTCGAGCAAGATTTATTCACAATTATCTCTCCCGAATCTTGAACGATGTCCCTCGATTTTCTCCATGCAACGGAGTTCACCCGAAAACTTCTTCTGCGACTTTTAAAAGGCTGACGGATACCTGCACGAATTTTACGAGCGTATCCCAGCGATGGCCCCATATACGCGTCCGTCGGTCGTGTCCGGTAATCCGTGGCATCTTCACGGTCCCCGGCATCACGGCCGAAAGACAATAGCGGTACCATTCTTACGCGTTTTACGATCGCAGTTGGACTATTCCGAGGAAATAAGCGTAAGAAAGCCGGTCTTTACGAGGAGCCTTTACGGCTCTTTACTCTCGTTACTCTTTCCGCCGCGAGACGTAACGCGTCGGCCGCGACGGAGCCGTCGCGCGGTTCGAGGCGCTCGATATTTTGCGCGTTTGATAAGCGCCGAGAAGTAATTCGGTTTACTTAACACATTGTACGCCGGCGAAATTTTAGCTAGTAAAAACGCGAGCGTCGGTGATTATACTGATACATTTTTAACACGTTGAATGCTGTGGTGGTCACCGGTGACCATCAATCGAATTGAATTACTATAATTCATTCAGTTAAACTATGATTATTTGAAACGATTTCTGTATTAGAAATAATGCTGCCTAATGCGGTGACATTCAGCTAGATGAACATGCAGTAATAATAATGCAATTCAATCAAATGATTTAATATTGTATTGTATTGTATTTAATATATGCATTCAACGTGTTAAACATCGATCAAGCCGAAATTTCTAACTTACGAGAAAGAATAAGGAATTCGATTTTGTAATTTTACTTTGGATTTGTGTTATACATATCTGAAATGTTACATGAAGGTAGGATTAGCAATTAAACGATAGACTAAAAATCCTGCATTATCGCGGGACCGGAGCGCAATGTGTTGACACTTTGCCACAGCGGTCACCGATGACCGGAGCTTCCAAATTACAAGAAAATAATTATCACTTGGAAGATCATTGATTTCGAATACAAATCTTCCGTAACGTAAGTAACTAGGTAATAGGGTAATATAAGAATTTTCATATCAAAAGATTAATAGGTCTTGTTTTGTATCTTTGCTATAGAAAGAATAAGTGATATATAAAACGCTGATGTTTTTCGTGGCAGTCAACGTGTTAATACACTACGTACCGGCTACTTTTCAGAAAACTGAATTGTTCGGATGGAAATTTTCAGTGAGATCAACTTATATCACTACACATACAAAAACTCAGACATCATAACGTTGTGTAATATATTTCAAATAGATAATCAATTCGAATCAAATTTTATATTTTTTCAATGCTGTGGTAATGAGCAAAGTCGCATAGCTAAGTGTCTTTATATAGAAACGAGATTTCTCGTTGCCAGTACGCAATGTGTTAAGTTCCCAAGTACTTTGCTTTGAATTTGACACAGAACAACGCTCCGCGTAACAAATGCTTCAAACGTTAGGACGAGGGTCGTTAAGTTTCGTCGTGTTTCGGTGAATTTCTGTCCAGCAACGTGTGGCCTGGTGGAATTTTTGGAAGCGAGTCAGAATTTATTTTCTGCTTTATGTGTCGATGAATTCTGCGCTATTCGTTGTGATCTACTCGCGGAACTATTTGCTTTCTGGTTTACGTTGTATTAGCGGATTGTATGCGATTCATTCTGATCTGTTTACAGAACTATTTGCTTTCTGTTTTGCGTTGTGCAATTGAATTGCGTGCAATTTCGAGCTGTTTCCGGCACTTCCGCTAGACGAAACACCGAAAGAAAGGAACTTACGAAGTAACATAACGTCTCGAATGTTTATATTGCGAGTGAGCATGAAATATATTTTCAACCCTTTGCATTCGGAAGTTGACTCTCAGTCACCACTTGATTTGACGCAGTAAAACTATAAAATCTGATATTTAATATCAAACTTTGTATAACACCCCAATACGTGAAATACTGGAATAAAATAGCTTTGTTTGTGTGGTACACGTGGCACGGAACGTGTTAACCCTTAGAGTATCAACGTCGCTGTCGACGTTGAAATTTTGTCCGAAGTTTTAATAGCGATAAACGTAATCATCAATAGAACTTTTCATAGTTTCTATTGTACTCTCTTTGTTTGTACCTCATTTTTATTTAGTTTACAAATGTCACTCGAAGGGTTAAATATAAATTCTCCTGCGTTTTAATATTCTGAGTAGACGGTTTTAGCGTCGACACGGTTTCACGGTTTACGGATCACGTGGATTGGACGGTGCTCGTCCCCGCCTTTCCGTTCTTTTCAGATTCTGCATGAAATTAACCGCGCAGCCTGAAACTTTCCGTTACGGGGACCTTGCTCACCCTTCTTCCTGTGACGGACTAGGAGAAAAACAGCCCGGAAAAGGGCGGCACCTGTAGTACAGGTATCGATCTACGGGGTGTCCTTTAAGTTCCTTATTCGCAGCTAAAAGAACTTCGAAATTCACTTTACCTTCATATCGAATCGAAGTAATTTCTATTTACGGATAAATATTTTTATCGATACTCTACACGATACTAATAATGATTAACCCTTTGAACTGTGTAGGCTCCAATATTGTACCAGGAATAATATTAGATATTTTAATTAATCTTAAAGTAATTACCCTGCAATTATTAGATCTTTCACACATCCAAATTTTGCACTAAGAAGGAAAATGGATCTAAGAAATGTTATAGCATTCTTCATTTTCCTAGGGATATTATAAAAATAAGTTGCAGTTGCTGATAGATTACAAAACCATCTGGAGTGCTAAGGGTTAAAAGTTCCAGCCTATCGGTTTAACCCTTTGCGGACGAAGATTCTCTGAAATGTACAAAACCCTCAACAGATGAAGCTAAATTACATAACAATTACTTGAGCAATAGAAAAGTAGAAAACTACATGCTGATCTCTTTCTATTCGAGTAATTAAATCATTTATTAACGACTTAGTCTTCCAAATATGAAAATTTCATCTCGTCGAAATGTCGCCCTTCGTCCGCAAAGGGTTAAAGAATTAGATGAAATTTGTTCACCTATTTTCCTTCTAATTACTTATTTTCATTTCTATTATTGCCAACTTGGAAGTCAACAAGCGAAACGTTCGCAATGTTTCGAATATTTCTGTATAACAATACGAAACCGTAATTCAATTTCTGTATGGAAACGAAAGAAGTGGTGTTGCAAATATGAACATCTGATCTCAAAATATTCACGTTCGCCCGCAAAGGGTTAAAGTCCGTAAAAACAGTCCTAAAGTTCACAGAGGAATTTCGAAAAGTCAATCCAACCAGCTAGTTTAGTATCAGACAAATGACATTTCAGAAATATTCTTCACGTTTTCTTACTAACATTCCAGTAACTTGATTCCTGTCAGAGGATTCGTCTCGGTCCCTGATTCGCGTTAGAAAAATTGAACGATCGATCCCCGTAACTGCTCAAACATTGCAGATTCAATTCGAGCAAGATTTATTCACAATTATCTTTCCCGAATCTTGAACGTCGTCCCCCGATTTTCTCCGTGCAACGGAGTTCACCCGAATACAACGTGTTAATGAATAACAGAAAAATCAATCGCTACGGAATTCCGTGTCGGGAACACAACGGCGATCCGTCCTCGCAGTTGACAATTATTTCATTTCCATCGGCGCCGTTTCGTGCGCCATAAACTAGCGGGAAACGTCCGTAGACCGTTGTAAAACCAGGCTGCTGAAACACGTGGGGCGTGCACGCGATGCGCGAACTTTATTTTCTCGGCCGCGGCGGCCTCGACCGCTCCCACATCTCTCCGACTGTCGATTATACGGCTCTCCGAGAACAAGAGAGACTTCCTGGCCAACACGGGGCCTCCGTAACACCGTGAGACAGCGATCGAAACGAATGTACGCCCGGAGGTTCACCTTTCGGCGGCTCGGGCTCCGTTTTCGGGTCACCCGGTATAGAACGAGCTAAAAAGCAGGTGGCCTTCGGTGTCGAGTCTCGTCGTTTACCCGCTTTTTCGACGATCATCCGCCCCAATTGGGGTTACACGCAAATTCGTACCAATTTCTGTTAATCCTTTGTTCGAGTGCGGCGACGGGCGAGCCAAAGTTGCAACCGCGCACGCGTCTTTCCTTCGGAATATCAGTTGTTTCTTTTAACCCTTAGCACTCCAGGTTCTTTTGTAATCTATCAGCAACTGCAACTAATTTCTATAGTATTCCCAGCGAAAATGAGAAATGTAACATTTCTTCGATCTTTTATTTTCCTTAGTACAAAATTCGGATGTGTGGAAAATCAAACAATTTTACGGTAGTTTCTTCAAGATTCATTAAAATATTTAACCCTTTGCGAACGAATGTCGACATTTTACCAAGTTCAAACTTTCATGTTTGTAATACTAAGTTGCAAACAAATGATTCAACTACTCAAACAGCAAGAAACCAGTACATAATTTCGTCATTCCACATTATTTAGGCATTCGATGTGTGATTTGTCAGAATCTACGAAAGGTTTTGTATAGTTTAGAGAATCTTCGTCCAAAAAGGGTTAATATTATAACTGGTGCAATATTGGAGCCTACAGAGTTCAAAGGGTTAACACGTTTCGTGCCAGACCGTTTTTTTTTTAAGACTTTCCGTATACGCACCACGTTTTACAATTGTATTGTTTCGTTTCTGGAATATGCCTTACAATGATTAACCCTTTGCGGACGAAGATTCTTCGAAATGTACAGAACCGGGGAGAGATTGTATATCAGTTGCTGAATTAATAGAAAAAAGGGAACCTACGTGCTGATCTCTTGCTGTTCGAGAAATTAAATCATTTGTCTGCGACTTGGTCTTCCAAATATGAACATTTCATCTCGTCGGAATGTCGACGTTCGCAAAGAGTTAAAATAATGCAAAAATCATAACTATTAAGAGAAGGGTGTATAGTTTAACACATTGCGTACTGACTAATTTTCAGAAAACTGAATTGTGATGGCAATTTTCACTGAGGTCAACTTATATCATTATACATAGAAAAACTCAGATATATTGTTGTATAATATATTTTAAATAGATAATCAATTCGAATTAAATTTTATATTTTTTTCTATGCTATGGTAATTAATGAAGTTGCATAGCTAAGTGTCTTTATATAAAAACGAGATTTCTCGTTACGGGTACGTAATGTGTTAATTGATCATTGTGAAAGCAAGGTGTTGTTAAAGTATTTTAATTACTAATATCTAACTCGACGCGAATTTTTCTTTCGTTAATCGATCAAACACAAAAACTTCTTTCCAATTTCACTTCGTTCATTCATTTTAGACTTAAATATGTCTCCATTCGCAATATGTTAAGATGCATAACACAACGAAGCAATTAATTTATTTTTCTAGGAATTAGTTTAACAAATGCCTGAATGAACATTACTCTACCGAGCGAGTCGCATCCTCGCACATAATATTTTTTTATGATGTCTATATTAGTTTAAAATAAAACATTTTAGTTGAAATATATTTAATATTATATTTATGAATGTGAACTTTGTTAAAACGTGGCAAACATAAATGTGGTTTATCCACACAACTATCACAGAATATTGCAACTTTTACAGTACAGTTTCTTGCCGTTTGGAAACCGAATTTTTTAACGTTAAAACAAATCGCAGTAAAAAAGAGTTACTGCCACGCCGCGTGGGACGTATACGCCCCACGATCAAAGAAACGCCGCGGCAATCGTATTAAGATGCTCATAATTGACTGCATAATACATTTTTAATCAATTGTTCATTTTACTTGAAGATTTTACTCATCGTTACTCAATTCGTTTGAATTCTAAGTAAATGTTATTCTCCACAAAATGGAAAAAATATGATATTAACTCATTTGATTGAATTGCATTATTATTATGATTTCTGATAGTTTCTGAGAGAAACGTCTGTTATATTTTTAATAGTTACACAAAGAAGAAATTAGGCATGGATCGTTTCGATCTATTTGGTAGTTTTTGTGTTAAATTTCAAGAAGAGAATCAGTGATCTAGATTTTCGAAGCTTCAAAGAAAATACAGTATGAATCATCGCGCGAGATGTGGCGAGATAGATCGTCGATCACTCGAAGCTGTTCAGTAACCTGTTATTAAAACTATCGATCAAAGAAATAGGCTTTTACTGGGTGCATTTATTGAGACTGTAATTGATTTGCAGTTTAGTTTGCGTGTCGCTAAATCAATTTCTTAAATAATTTCCGAGAGAACCATCTGTTATCTATTTAATAATTGTAAAAGAAGAAATCAGGTATGATTTATTTCGAAGCTGGTACATTTAGTGTCAAATAAATTTAGAAATTCGAAATTAATAGTTATAATATTAATTATCTCAACTCTCTGTCGATTAATTTACGAGGCTACTATACGTTATTGATCGTATTATCACAAATACAAAAAGAAAACATCCAAACTCACTGAAATTACCATGGACTCATTTTTATTTCAAAAATGAACTTATACCACTTTCAAAGGAACCGTATCGCACCGATTTCGCAGTCCACGCTCGAAAATCGTGCGCAAAGCTAATTTCTGTTTCTGATGGACGTCTAGTCCAATATCGAATGATCGACGATTTTTCCAGCGGCTTTCAATATTTATTTTCGAAGACGTCAAAAGACTCCGATGTTTCGATGATGTTTGCCTCGATTCTTCGCTGTTTTTGATTGAAAAATAAAGAAGGCCTTTGCAGAAAAATATTCAGTTCGCCTGCTGCATTCGTAGACCCGCAGGAAAACGTGTGCAACGGAAAAACTGCTGTCGGAGGGATCCGCAGCGCGAAACAGGTGAACGTTCGCTGTCGTTTTTGCTTCTCGCGCGCCCCTCCAGGCGCAGCGTACGGCCCTGGGGCTCAACGAAATACGAACTCACCTGCCCCGATGTCATGCCCAGATGCCCAACAGTACTATGCATCTGTTGCAAGCCTTCCTTTCAGTCGGTGTCCTTCCTCGGTGTCGAAAGGACCCATTTTCCCGCGAGCCACTCGAGCGTCGCTCTTCTCGCCGTCGAACACTCGAGCGAGCCTCTTAAATTCCTCTTCCTCCGCGGCCTTAACACCTTCGCCGTGCTTCGAGCTTTCCAAATCAACGAGAAGGGAGCATCGATATTCGGCTTCAAAGAACATCGAACGATCAAGGATTCGATCAGCATCGAAAACTCCCAGCTAAACTCAAACTTGAACGGAAAAGGAAATTGTGCATCGACCTGTTATTTGAATAATCTGATTTAAAGCGGAAAGTTCTCGTACCAGTTCCGAAAGAGTCAAGAAACCAGCAAGAAGAGAAATGAACGGTGAAACATCGGGATTGAAAGATAACGTAATTCTGAAATCACCGTAAATCCACGGAGAACCGCGAAAGCACGGTTCGAGCATCGAGAATAATTCGGAAGGAACGCTGTTTCACCGTGCGGTGATGCGTTGCGAGGCGGATCGTGCCAGGAAGAATCAGAGAAAGGATCGTTTAACGTAATGATGATCGATGGATCGGAATCCCGTCGACGGGGATGAAAGCGGTATGGAAATTCCGACGAGTTCGGCCGCGTCTGGACGACGGTGTGCGCGGTGCTCGCGGTAGTGCGCGGTTCCCGATCGATCTTGATGGATCTCCTATGGTAATTCGCTCGAGGATCGGCGCGTGGAACGGGATTTGTTGAGTTCTCGGGAGAAAAGCGCGCGTCGTGGCCCGATTCCGTGGCCGTTCGAAATAGCGCCGACGAAACCGCGCGTCGATCGGCATTGACGTTGATTCATCGGCGAAATAACAGGAACACGCTCCGAAAATAATGGTGACGATTAATCGTTCGACGGCCGAGCGGATTACCGTGTGATCCGGCGCCGGAACACCGTGGACGGTTCACTGAACGACGATGAGCCCGTAATGGTGAGCGCGAGTCGCGTCATCGGCCGTGGCCAGAGATCGATAATAATTAACGGGCCGTTTGCTCGATCGAGGTAACGAGACTTTCCTCGTTTCTGGCGGCCGGACGATCGCCGGAATCGTTCCCGATAGACTTTTTAATTAGATCTTATTCTCCGCCGGCGCGAAACGACGGGGGACGACGGAGGACGAGCTTCTGCACGATAATTTGAAGGTAAAGAGTGCTTTAATTAAATGTCGATGGTTGTTTTCACGCTCGATTCGCCGGAATCGAACGGAACGGGTTCTCGGCGGGACGGAATTGCTCCCGCCGATGGTTTCCTCGGGAAAGATGATTGGTACGACGTAACGACGCCTAATATGGAACACTTGATTTAAAAAGACCGCTGAAATGAGAGATATTAATTTTTTCTAATGAGACCCGCGTCGAATATGTAAATTACTACTTGCTCTATGTAAAAGTGTTACCGGTCCGTGTGAAAATTGACTTCGGAGGAATTCGGAGGAATTCCTTTGCTCAGGGATTTCTGCGAGTTTCTTATGGAGGAATAAGTAGGTTAACACGTCGAATGCCATGAGGGTCACCGGTGACCCCCAACCAAATTAAATTACTATAGTCTGCTCAATTAAACGATGATTATTTGCAAAACATTTCTATATTATAAATAATACTATCTAACGCGGTAACATTCAGCTGGATGAATATTATTATCATCCCAATAATAATGATAATATAATAATAATATAATAGTAATATTGTTGTTGTTGTCGGAATGATAACAATATTCATCTAGCTGAATGTCACCGTGTTAGATAGTATTATTTATAATATAGAATTATAATAATAATAATAATAAAATTCAATCAAATGATTCAATATTATATTTTTCCCATTTCATGTATTTTGTCCCATGAAATTCTGTGGCGTTCAACGTATTAACGACGCCTAATATGGAACACTTGACTTAAAAAGAGCGCTAAAACGAGAGACATTAATTTTTTCTAACAAGACCTGCATCGAATATGTAAACTACTACCTACTCTACATAAAAGTTTTACCAATCCGTGTGAAAATTGAATTCGGAGGAATTCGGAGGAATTCCTTTGCTCAGGGATTTCTGCGAGTTTCTTATGCAGGAATAAGTAAGTTCACGACATGTAATATGGAACACTGGATTTGAAAAGCTTGGTAAAATGAGAGATATGAATTTTTTCAATGAAACCTGCATCGAAACGCGCAGAAATGAATAAACGCTCGTGCACTGATCGATAAGAATGCAAACATCCGAATGCTTTAGCCACAGTGAAAAACATAAATAAAGTCGAAAATAACGAGGAAAATTACTACGAGAAATGAATATTTAGGGAATTAAAAGAAGCAATTAACACTACTACCACATGTGGTACACGTTAACTTTTATAACAAAATATTTTTAAGGGACACATGGTCAAGAATAGCTGTATACGTAACAAAGCACCGAAAACATCAAGAAACTATATCAAAATATATAAAATTAAAAGAAAACTTGAATATAACTTAATATTTTATTTAAAAAATCAATACACTTCATAAGCAAAATATGACCGAAATTTCCGTGGCAAGGAATGTTTTAAATTAGTTTCTCGTCTATATCTCGTCGGGAAATGTTGAATATTTCCAGTGGAAAACTTTCGAGTGCAAAGGGGTAATTCATCTACATGAAGATGAGAAATCCACCACCATATTTTTCGCTAGAATCGCAGAATCTTTTCATGGCCCCGCTTGGTAGGCTGAAAATCCGCGAATTTCCCAGAATTTATATTCATAAAAATACGGCCAGTCTAGTCGCAGCGTGTATCAGACGAATCGACTTGCTGGCCGGCGGGGTCGCATGCGCTGAATTCACCTGATGCACAAACGCATTTTGCAATCGACATCGCGGAAACGAATAGCCGCGGCCGCGTGCAAGCTTTATCGACCGGGCCACGTGTCGTGGACACACCTACGTTTAATGACGAGCCGCCGAAGCCGCGTCGAAAATTTGCTGCCGGCGATTAAAGGATCACCGACGCCGGAAGATCCTCGTTGTGTATATTTGCCCGCGGATTAAACGCATCATTGTTCCCGATCGGTGGCAACAGTGTCCGTGACATTTTCGAATATCAATGAACTCGATCTACCAGGTGCTCGCTCGAAACGCGAGGATATCGGTTCAACCCCTTGCCGTACAATGACGAGTGAGACTCGCGATGAAGATTTCTAGACTAATTTATAATAATTAATTCTAGACTAATTATAATGATAAAAAACACCTTTGTTGCTTAATTTATCTTTGAATTATCGTTAGATTAGTTTCAAACAATATCACCTATATCTCGTCAAAAAGTGTTGAATATTTCCATTGGAAACTTTCGAGTGCAAAGGGTTAACAAGAAGCAATGTTGTTCATTACCCACGGATCAAAACAAACAATTGTTTTGCTATTATCGATGTATTATCTTCAAATGAAATTTCTACTTGAAGTAGAATGGAAAATTTCGTAGCATTTCTTCCAAATCGTCGATAGTAAAATATTACGAGCTTAGTTGCGAAAGTAAATAGTACGCCAAGGGGTTAACCCTTATCACTCGAAGAATATCGTGGAATTTATTTATTTATTTAGTATACGGGCTTCAACCCTTTGGTACACAGAAGAATAAACTACAAAGAGGTAGATAGATTATACAGAAAAGTAGGAGGCCAGAAAGTAATAAGGGAGGAAGTAATAAGGGAGGAAGAAAAATTGAGAGAGCAGTAAAATCTATTGTCATTAACCCATTCGCTGTCAAGGACGAGTATACTCGTCTTTGGCAGGGTGTTATGCGTTACCAAGACGAGTATACTCGTCATACTTTCAATATATTATAACATACATGCTTTTGAATAAGCAAATTTTTTGTGCCCACAAACATGTCGAGTCCTGTTGCCTTCCCATTGCCAACGACGAGTATACTCGTCTTTGATTTTATGGATGTAAATGGTTATGTATGATAATATATGTGCTTTTAGCAAGAAATAAAAAAATTTGGTGAACAATACCACTCAAAATATCAATGGCAATGGGAATAGCTTCATATGATATAGGGTTGGCAGCGAATGGGTTAACACGTTGAGTGCCGCACGATTTTGCCAGGAAAAATACAAAATGAAAATAATGTGACACTAACTTCTGTAATTGAATTATGTTGTTATTATCGCAGGTTTATCTTGCCGAATTTCACTGCATTCGGTGGTATTACTTGTAATATAGAGAAGTTTTCAAATAATAATAACCTTGGAAATACCATTTACGATTTCTTTCTTTTACGATTTCTTTCTTTTACGATTCTTTGAGAAAATACTGAAAAAATTGGCTTGCTATGCAAACTAAATTGTAAATCAAGTGAAATTTGAATAAAATAATATCGAACAACCGGAAGTTAATTCATAAATGTTTTACTTGCTTGATAGTGAGACTATTAGTTGAAGTGATAAGGGGTAACTTTGGAAATACCATTTACGATTTTTTTTACGATTCTTTGAGAAATTACTGAAGAAATTGGTTTGCAAACTGAATTGTAAATCAATTGAAAGTAGAATAAATGGGTTCTTGGAGTTTCTATAGAAAAATTTTGGAAAGTTTGGTGGACATACTGTTAAATGGAAAGTCAACGGTATATATTTTGTTCACTTACACTTTTATAACTTCTCCTTCATTCCTCATTTTCTAAAGGATTTCCTGCGTCTGATAAATGTTCCTTCGTAGAGGATCAGATCGGAAAATATGGGAGAAAGTCTGTACACTGGCGTCGAATAAATCAAGCTCCTTTAATAGCCAGTGACGCGTGCACTCGCATAACCGTCTGCATACCGGTGCATCGTAAGAATAAATGCGTGCAATCAGACGATCGGCGTTCGTGTAAACTTCCTCAATTGTCGTTCTTCACCGTTTGAGTCACAAACTATCGTGATTCTCATAAACACTGCCTAAAAATTCCAATCTGTCTGTTCGTAAAATCAAATGAAACTTGTTTATTTATTTCCCTAATTAATAATTTTAATTTTCCTAATTACCAGTTTAGAACTGGAAAAATGTAACGATCACTATTTAACTCTTTTCACTTGAAAGTCTTTTGCTAGAAATATTCAACTCTTTGAAATATGCACGACATTTATCGCGACTAATGTAATTAATTTAATCGATAAATTAAGGGACAAAAGTATTTTACTTCAATATTTCACTACCGAGGCATTACACAAAGTTCAATATTAAACATCAAACTTTATAATCTGCTCCCGAGTGCAAAGGGTTAAAATTTATTTTTGCACAAATAGAAAAGCGTCATTCAGTTTCTGAATTGGAACGAAAGAAACGCGATTGCGCCGCTCACCAGTTTCCGACCGGGTTTTTGCGAAAACCCCTGGCAAACCGTAAATGACCGTGTCTGGTGGAGCACCTTGTGCATTAACGTGCTGTTTTTGCAAAAACTCGGTTGAAAAGTACCAAGCGACGCGATCGCGCTTCTTTCGTTTCCATACAGAAACTGAATTACGGTTTTGTATTGTTATACAGAAAAATTCGGAATACTGCGAACGTTTCGCTTGTTGATTTCCAAGCTGGTAATAATAGAAATAAAAATAAATAATTAGAAGGAACTAATTTGCGGACGAATGTCGACATTTCGATGAGATGAAATTTTCATATTTGGAAGACTAAGTCGTTAATAAAAGATTTAATTAATAGAATCGCAAGAGATTAGCACGTAGTTTCCTATTTTTCTATTGCTCAAGTAATTGATATATAATTTAGCTTCATCTGTTGAGGATTTTGTATATTTCAGAGAATCTTCGTCGGCAAAGGGTTAAACCGATAGGCTGGCACTTTTAACCCTTAGCAATCCAGATGGTTTTGTAATCTATCAGCAACTGCAACTAATTTTTATAGTATCCCTAGCGAAAATAAGAAATGCTCTAACATTTCTTAGATCCTTTATTTTCCTTCTCAGTGCAAAATTTGGATGTGTGGAAAATCTAATAATTGTAGGGTAGTTTCTTTAAGATTCATTAAAATATCTAATATTATCCCTGGTGCAATATTAGAGCCTACAGAGTTCAAAGGGTTAACGCTTTGTCCTGCAATAACGAGTGAGACTCGTGGTGAAGATTTTCAACATGTTTCAACAAATATATGTATATTACTCAGTTCATTCGAATTCAAAGTAAATATTATTCAAAATGTAATATTATATATAAGATTTTATAATTATATTGTATCAACTCCAGTGGTGGTTAACACGTTGAATGCCATGGGGGTCACCTGTGACCCCTCCCAAATCGAATTACTATAGTTCACTCACTTAACCAGTTAACTGTGTTCGATGAGTATACACGTCATCTTAAAATTCTTAATGCTGCTAACTTTTTTAACGATGGATTATTCATTTTTTTAGACGAACATGTAATTCTTTTTCGTTTCGCTTTAGTTTTTCGTTACGATATATTTTAACACTAGGTTTACGGAACGCGTCAAATTGACGCATATTGGATTTTAGAAATATTATTTTGTAAATGTTTACGCCAATTTTGATTGATGCGATCACACTGACATGTACCCCAATTACCTACTATCAAATCTCCAGTTTCCACAATCTAAATAAACGAGCATCAATTCTTTTAGGAATAATAGAATGAAGTGTACAATAAATGCCCGTAAACTTATTGTTAAGTGCATTTGTCCTGCATTTAAAGAGTATACACCTCATTATTTGACTTTATTGCACAATAAGAGATTTTTCAAACTAAATTCCACAGTTAACTGGTTATGCAGTAACATGTTTAGCACTCAACGGTTGGAACGCGTCGGGACTCGGCTGCTCGCGAATACAATGCAGAAAACTGCATACATATTTAAATATCGGAACGTCTGGGATGTTCATCTCGATATCGGATCTCGTGTCGCCCGTTTTCTTGCTCGTAACGCAGAGAAAGGGTAACATGAAAATGCACCCTGAATGCGGGCGAACTGAAACGTGAAGATAAGATAGTTCGGCCCTGGAGAAACTGGAGGAACTGACTTTCAGGAGCTGACTGGTTTCGATGGTTGAATGTTTTATCGGTCTACTGTAATCACTCGTGATGTCGTTATTATATTATTAACTTTGATTCCAGTGCTTCTGAAATAACACTGATACTATCGGTGAAATTGAGGTATTCTAAAATGTTTAGTTTCGAAGTATTTAAGACTAGATTTACGGAACCAGTATGACGGATACCGAATGTTTTAACACTAGATTTACGGAACCCGTCAATTTGACGGATACCGAATTCTTTCAACATTATTCAGTAACAGTTTAACCCTTTGAACTCTGTAGGCTCCAATATTGCACCAGTTATAATAGTAACCCTTTGCGGACGAAGATTCTCTAAACTATATAAAACCTTTTGTAGATTCTGCCAAATTACACATCGAATGCCTAAATAATATGGAATGAGGAAATTATGTACTGGTTTCTTGCTGTTTGAGTAGTTGAATCATTTGTTTGCAACTTAGTATTACAAACATGAAAGTTTGATCTCGGTAAAGTGTCGATATTCGTCAGCAAAGAGTTAAATATTTTAATGAATCTTGAAGAAACTACCCTAAAATTATTCGATTTTCCATACATCCAAATTTTGTACTAAGGAAAATAAAAGATCGAAGAAATGTTATAGCATTTCTAATTCTCGCTAGGAATACTATAGAAATTAGTTGCGGTTTTTGATAGATTATAAAACAGCCTGGAGTGCTAAGGGTTAAGACTATTTCGATTTGTGCAATTATACGAATACGCGTTGTAATACTTTGGTTTCGAAGCTACAACTTTCACGATTTATATGAACGAACACGTAACTTTCTAGGAACCATAGAATAAAGTGTATAATAAACATCTGTGAATCTAGTGTGAAAAGGTGGCAAGGCTTTTGTAAAAAATTGTAAAATCCGTGCATTTGTACAGATACAGCAATAAGAGAGCCATAGAATCTCGAGAAATATATTGTTTGAATTTTGATGAAAAGCTTAGAAGTATGTCACCTAAATTGCTCGGTAGTTTCAGTGTTAACACGTTGACTGCCACGGTCACCGGTGACCGGAGCTTCCAAATTGCTCGAAAACAATTACAATAAGAAAATTGCCATTGAATCAAAATATTCAGAAATACAAGATGCTAGATAACAGTATAATATGAGTACTTTAATACCAAAACATTAATAATTATTTTTGATACTATTTTCCTGTATTATAAGGGAATAAATCTTACTATAACAAAACGCTCGAAATTCTCGTGGCAGTCAACGTGTTAACACCTTGGCGTACTATTTACTTTCACCGCTAAGCTCATGTACTATTTTACTATTGACAATTTGGAAGAAACGCAACAAAATTGTCTATTCTACTTCAAGTGGAAATTTTATTTGAAGATAATACAATGATAATAACAAAATAGTCGTTTGCTTTCATCCGTGGGTAATGAATAACATCGATTGTTGTTAAATTAGTCTGGAAATCTTCATCACGAGTCTCACTCGTCATTGTACGGCAAGGGGTTAAACAAACGATCAACGTGCAACGCTGAATTTCAGTCGAATCCAGTCACACCGATGCGAGTGTTGAAAGTGAAGATTAAAAGTATATCCTGGATCGCGGAGATTCTTTCGCTGGAAAATTCGATGAGATGAAACGTTTGTGATCAAAGTATCTTTCAATTTCCAATGTACACGACCGACGAGAAAAAAAAATATTCCACGGCCACGTCGCATGCACAGGCTCGGATTTCCTCGCAGATGAAACCGAGTGGCAGGATAATTCAGCGGATCACTCGCGTGACAGGCTGATCTTAAAATATGCGGCTCGTTTATTCCCCTGATCTCGAATCGTTCCACGGCGCTGACAGCTAAACCGACGTCAACTCGAATCCGCGTCGTAATACTCGATGTTTCGGCCGTGTTTACACGGGTTCTCGATTTTTATAGCGTTTCTGTATAATAACGCGACGCACGGATCGTTAATCGTCCGACGCGATTAACCGGGCGAAACGGAAAACGAGAATACGACGGAACGATATAAGAAACCAATTAACTGTAATAACAGTGAACGGTGAATAAGATTCTTTTACCGTTACGCATTTAGAATCAACTCTTCACGAGCGAGTGCCGCCACAATGATCGCTAGCTCCGATACCCAAAATCGAAAGCAGCCAATGAATAATTTAATCTCTCGAACCGGAGATCGATGCATGGTTTCCCTCTATTCTACTATTTACGGTTTCAACTCATTATTCATCATTTAACATTTCGAACTGTTCTCATTTGTGGAAGGTTTTCATAGATAATTTATCTTGTATTCCTATATGAAATGTTAACCTATGGTCGACGATTTTCTATTAACTCGAACGGACTGTCTTAACCCTATAATAACCTTATAACAAATATAATTACCCAATTCATTCGAATTCGAAGTAAATACTATTTTTCTGTACTCAATTATTATAGTTAAAAGCAAACAGACATAGAATCTACCCATGATTCCTCTCTTTCTCCAATAAATTATTAACACGTTAAACGCTTTAACCAAAGCGACTAACTATGATTCACTTAACTAACCAATGATCATTTGAAAACATTTCTATATTCCAAGTAATGCTACCTAACGCGGTGACACTCAGCTAGACGAACGTAACAACGATAATGCAACTCGATCGAATGATTCAATATTTCATTTTTTCGATTTCGTGTGTTTAATCAGTTAAGGAAGAAATCACAAGTGGTTAAACTCATAACACTTCTTCTCATAAGAAGCTGAATTATCTAGTCTTATCCAGTTAACTGTGTTTGACGAGTATACACGTCATCGTAAAGCTTGACATAATACTAATTCTTTCAGCGATGAATTCTTTATTTCTTCACATAAACATGTAATTCTTCTTCGTTTCGCTTTGATCTTTCATTAAAATATACTCTACGTGCATTCGTTCTGCGTTCGACGAGTACATACGTCGTCTTAAAGCTTGAAATGACAATAATTCCTTCAACGATGAGTTATTTACTCAAATAGACATCTAATTCTGTTTCGCTTTGGTTTTTTGTTGAAATATATTATAAGTGCATTCGTCCTGCGTTCAACGAGTACATGCTCCATCTTTTTATTTTATTGCGCACAGAATCAGAGGTTTTTCCAACTAAATTCCACAGTTAACACTAAAACTATCAGACGGGTCAAATGACCCACACCTAATGTCTTCTTGTAATTATTAGAAAGGTAACAAATGTTTTTCTGAGAAACTATTAAAGAAATTCATTTAGCACTACGCAAATTGAATTGTAAATCAATTAACCCTTTGCACTCGGGAGGTGACTCTCAGTTGATCTCACCTTGATATTCAATATTGAACTTTGTATAATGCCTCGATACGTGAAATATTGGAATAAATATCTTTCTCCCTCAATATACTTCTAATTTCCCTTCGAGTTAGCTTCAAAGAATATCGTCTTCGCTTCGTCAAAGAATGTTAAATATTTCTACTGAGAAACCTCCGAGTGCAAACGGTTAAAGTCCGAACAGATGCACCCTTGGAGTTTCTATAGCGAAATTTTCAAATGTCAATTGAACTGCAAAGCTGTGAAAAAACCACAGAATCTCTTATTAGTCGAATAATTAAATTCATCGTCTGCAGTCTTCGATTCCAGACGTCGCAGCTCGAGGTCGTCATTACGGCGGCATTCGGCCGCGAGGGGTTAAAACATTCACGCGAGCTGTTAAAACATTTCCACAAGAGAAATCGCCCGCGAACCATGGACCGTCGTGCATCAATTTCTTTCCGTCCGAGCGCGGACAAGAACGCGCGATAAATCTCGCGATGCATTTTGCGAGCGGGAAAAAGTTTGCGCGTTTTTCCCGGGCGCGAGCGCGCGGCCCATTACCAGAAGCAACGGAATCATTTTCCCGTCGCGGTGTGTTTTCATTGCAGATGAGCGCCTAGATTCCCTGAAAACTCTAATGAAAACGGAAACAAAGTTACCGCGGGAGACCGGCCGTATCTGCGACGGTGCGAAACTTTTTTCCATCGAGCGAATCCCCGTAGCTCGGAACGCATTACCGGCGCGTACGCGTCACGCGAAGCGCAGCTTGGAATAATATCGGCGAGTAAACAACCCCGAGGAAATTCGCGCCGCGTTTTCTCGATCGATGGGCATTCCTCGGGTAACGTGTTAAACGGTGAATTAACTTTTATTACGTCGCTCGCGCGATGGAGGCAATTCCTCGTCGACAAAATGGAAGCTGAGGATGAACGGTGATCGATGAGCGAAGCTTTCGGATTGCTTGGAAACCATTGAACTATGAAGATTAACGCTAAAGCGTCAAAAGATCTTTTGAATTTTTAACTTGAAGTTATTTTTCGAGTTTAGTCGTATATTCCGAATTGATTTTGACTTTTATTATTATAAAAGTAACTGTAGGATGTCTAAATTTCAATGTTGCGATGAATGAAGTAGAAGCGAGCGAAAGAAATCTGTGAGTGATTAAGATAGAGATATATACGGAACACTATAAAAACGGAATTATATATGTTTATACAAATTGTCTTCGCTATGGAAGATTGAGTAGTATTAGAGAATTCCTGTTTAACACTAGAACTACCGAGCATTTAATACGATTAATATGCAATTCCTATAAAAATTGTAACTATAGATTATTCTCAGTTTCTTCAGACATTCATTATAGTATTCAAGTCGAAGCTATTTATTTTCAAGATCACTTCGAATATTCAATGCTTCAAAGATATCAATAATTGCTAAACAAAAAAATCGAAACTAGTCATTTTGACTGGTATGGTAGTTCTAGTGTTAAAGTGCAAAAAGTTGGCCGAAGTTGAAGTGATTCTTGGCGATTATCGCAACGTTTCGTTGATTTCGCGTTACGTTCGGTAAAACGTTCAGAAAACCGCGTAATCGGCGAGTAATTCGGTGGAACGTTTAGCGTGGCCCGTAATTCACTGCGGCATCGAATAGAATCTCGCGGGAACATTATTTTCCAGGCACTTCCGGCAGGCCGAGGTAAAGCGGAATCGTTCCAAAGAGTGTCTCGGTGTCGCGTTAATTGCGGAAAAAGGCGGCGCGCGGGTGGATAATTAAAATCTCCCAAATGAGACAGTGCCGGGAAGAATGTCGGGAACGTGTAGGTACCATGGGTCCGATAATTGAAACTTTTCATTTGAATTGACGCGTGTGACTCGATAAAGATGCCGGCGATTCGTTAATTTTCCGGCTCGGACGCGTCCTTTGAGCGGCGTTCAAACGAAGTTGGCGCGTGTATTCGCCCGCCGAAGATGTATTAATGCATCCGAGGGTTGTCGGTGGCAAGTGCATAATGCAGACACGGGGCCCGGCGCGTAAGTTGCCACTCGCGCCGCTGAAAATGCATTAACCCCTCGCGCCTGCACTCGCTCGCCTCTCTGTCCATTTACCTGTCCTGTGCACCCTTGTTCTGCGTAATTTCTCCGCAACACCTCCGCGATTTCTTGTTTCTTTTCTATGTTGTTTTAGGGATACTCGTGATATTTCGAGAATTTTCGGTCGGTTTGCAACCTATTTTTGTTTGGCGAGATGGTAGACTGTGTGATTTTTTATTTGAACGAATTATGTCTATATAGATTTTGAAATGTATCTGTATATCTTTGAGAGTACTATACTTCTGTTACTTTCAAAATATTATGTACCTGTATCTTTTAAAATACTATATCTCTATACCTTTCAAAATGCTATATCTGAATATCTTTACAATCTCTATATTTTTGAAAATACTATATTTCTGTTACAATACTTTCAAAATACTATATCCCTATCTTCTAAAATACTATATATCTTTCTTTTTCAAAATACTATGTCTCTGCATCCTCGAAAGTACTATATTTCTATTAGTTTCAAAACACTATATCTCCATCTCCTAAAATACTATGTCTCTATATCCTCAAAAGTACTATATTTCTATTATTTTCAAAGCACTATATCCCTATGTTATAAACTACTACATCTCCTTGTTTTTCAGAATACTATATCTCTACATCCTCGAAAGTACTATATTTCTATTATTTTCAAAGCACTACATCCCTATCTCCTAAAACACTATACCTCCTTATTTCTCAAAGGTCAATCTATAACCTTTCAAAATACATCTCTATATCCCCGAAAATACTATATTTCTATCACTTTCAAAACACTACATCCCTATCTCCTAAAATACTATACCTCCTTATTTTTTAAAGGTCAATCCATTACCTTTCAAAATACTACATCTCTATATCTCCGAAAGTACTATATTTCTATCACTTTTAAAACACTATATCCCTACATCTTCCACCACACTCTATCCCAATCTCTTCAAAACACTATATCTCTTCAATTTCTTATAAAAACACCTTACACCCTCGCATCGTCTATAACTTATCCACGTCTCTCAAACCTTCGTTCAACCGCTATACACTCTCTTCGCTAATACTTCCGTACGAGCGGTTCCATCGTTTCGAAAGCCCTCGACGAGAATCCCGAACAGCCTCGAAACGAAAGAGAAGCGACTCGGAGAATTGACCGACGCAACGGCGCCGCGCCGAATCTCGCGGCGACGTTAATGAATTCCCCGCGGCCGGACTTTACTTTTCCATCAGAAAATTAATTACCGCCCGTGCGCCGTCGGGCGACTGGAAAGCGATTTTCCCCGCGGGCATGAAATTTCCGCGCGCAAATCGCTCGTTTAACGAACAATACTTAGCATAATTAGATCCAGCGGTAGTTAACGCGCGGATGTACGGGCGTCTGCGTCTCCGTCGCGGGGAGCTCGGTTCGGCGGTCCTGATTTCGCCGAGAAATAAGAAACTTTAATGAAAATCACAGATCACCGGGCGAGAACCAGCGGCAGCAATTTTCCCAGGAACTTCTCCCGTGAAATTCTCCGAGATCGATTGTTCTATAATGCGTTCATCTTTAAATAAACGAACGTTCGATCGTCACGTCTTTGAAACATGAGCGAGAGAGCGAGCTCTCCCCCGACGCGTTATTTTTCTATAATCGAAAGTCGATGCGATTAATGGCCGGCGTTCTGTTGCGGTCATTTCCAATTACGCTCGATCAATTAAACCGGCCATTAGTTTACGAAATTGTCGCGACCGGAAGCGCCGGTAATTAGATCGACCGACGCGTTCCGCGCCTATCCGCACGTGATACTTTCAGCAACCTTGGAAGCGTGGGACAATTAATCGGTCGCGAAGGAAGAAATCATTGCATCGCTGGGAAAACTTACACTGTACTTTACTTAAATGATTCCGCTTTCAGTTGGTTTTCGGAACAGATCTAGAGGAAGGATGTTGATACGCATTTTTGCTGCGCAAGTATTTTTTATAGTAAATTCTTCATTCCATTCGATTGGCAAATCTAAAACTGTCATTAAATCTAAAAAAGGGAATTCCCCTTTCTGTATACGCACAAGAACCGTTCATGTTAATTAGAGCAGTAAAGCTCGGTAAATCTTAAGCAGCTGAAAAGTGTATCGTTGTGATTTTTCTAATCGGAATGTTTGAAGATGTATTTATTGATTAGTGATAAACAATTATAGCTTCCGTAGCATTTGTAATTTAATTAAAATTCTGTAGGCTTTGTTTCTTGGTTCAACCTTTGGTTTCATTATAGTTTTTACGTTACTCATTTCTATAAAATGAATTATATACTTACAGCTTCATATATTCTCATGTTTCCAATAGTATTAATTATTAAATTAAATACGTAATTAAATACGTAACCGACTAAGTTATACAAATTTTGATTTATTCTCGATTTACACTAAAAAATCCAAGATTTCGATCTACCGATCTTCCATGTAAATCAGGAATCATGCGAATAATTAACTCCACGAGAAGATATCATGCGAATAATTAATTCCACGGAATAAACGAAGATCTAAACCTCACGTCCGAATAATCGACTTTAGACTTCGCGTTCCACGTCTCGCGACGAATGGAGACGTTGATAATAATAACGATATTGGTATATCGTCGCCGACGGCGCGCACAATACCGCGTGCAAGACAAAAGACTCTTTTTAGAAGCGAGAGGTGAGTTTTTTCATCGTCCATTGAAGAAGCACGGGTGTTTGGAGCCTGATAAAATTACAGGGCTGTTATTAATCGCGTGGGCGGTTTATTATGAAGCTTTTGATCCACGGGCGTGGCGTCTACTTTATCAGGAACGTAACGCGGCTGACTGGCAATCTCCGCGTCGTTGTGTCACGCAGTTTCCAGCGCCTCTGGGAAATATATTTCGCGAATCGCGCCTCCGAGCCTCCATATTGTCGCTGCGGCCGCCATATTTCTCGATTTCCCACTGCCACGACCTCTTTAACGCGTTGACTGCCACGCGGTCACCGATGACCGGAGTTTCCAAATTACAAGGAAATAATTATCACTTGAAAAATAATTGCTTTCAACTATAAATCTACCGTGACGCGAATAACTAGATAATAGGGTAATATAAGAATTTTCATATCAAAGAATGAATAATTCTTACTTTGTATCTTTGCTATAGAAAGAATATGTGATAAGGTGGAGTGGGTTAAGTGCATAAACGGGCTCTTATTAATACATTTATTCTGATTAATACAAAAATATCAAAAATATCATTTTTCAACATTTAACATTGTACCATTACTATTAATATATTTTAGATCTTTTTATATTAGGACTTTATTTCACTAATTCCTTTGTATTTATTTACTTGTTTTATTTGTTTGCTTTACTCCAAAACGAAACAACATATTTGAATGCGGTGAAAAGTATTTGATAGCAAACATTTCAATAGTTATACTCTTGCCTCGTAGCATATGATATAAGGCTTCAAATCGGTTTTAATGGTCGGTTGCGCACATGCCCCATTTTCGGGGAAAGTGCACAGTTGGATTCTTTACAATTTTCTTAAAAAATTAAAATATACAAGAGAAATTGGCGTTTTTGTCAATGTTAATTAAAGCGTATTAACTCAAGTATTCGTTGATTTCAATAAATGTTAAAGTATTATAAAACAAATTGAAGATATATGAGTTGAAAGTCAAACTTACTAAAAACTGGGGTGCACTTACCCCACTCCACCTTACATAAAACGCCGTTTTTCGTGGGAGTCAGGGTGTTAACACGTCGAGTACCAGGGGGGTCGCGAGGTGACCAAATTCAATTATTACAATTCTCTGAATTAATGGCGCAGCTACCAAACAGTAGAATTTATTTCGTTTTCTCGCGGAAACCTTGGAGAATGGATTTACCGAAGTTTCGAATCGTTTGTGATTCAGTCCGCGCATTACTGAACCGATTTCCATTTCCATTTCCGACTTCTCGGAAAAGCATTTGTCACCTTTTCAATAATTCTACAAAAAAAAATCGGGAATCGGTAATTTCGACTTACCTGGTGGGTTTGCTGTTAAACGATGATTATTAAAAAATATTCTTATATTGTAAAGAACGTTAAATAACACGGTGACATTTAACAAGACAATCCAACGTAACGCGATTCGATTAACCCTTTACGGACGAGAACTTCTCAAACTTTTAACACCTCGCCGATTTTGCGCAGAAACTATTCCGTGTCGCTGGTTATTATTCCATAATTAACACGTTCGGTGCCACGTGTATCACATATGGTATTTTTGTAACAAAATATTTTTAAGGGACACATGGTCAAGAATAGCTGTATACGTTACAAAGCACCGAAAACATCAAGAAACGATATCAAAATATATAAAATTAAAAAGAAACTTGAATATAACTTAATATTTTATTTAAAAAATCGATACAGTTTATAAGCAAAATATGACCGAAATTTCCGTGGCTCGGAACGTGCTGAATATGAAAGTGAAAGAATCCAAATAAAATTCAATACACGTTATTCGTGCATAATTGAAATGAAACTTTCGACGTATCTTTTACATAACTTTGAATCTTTCGCTTGCGCAATATTCTATATTGCCCTGCGTTTCGAACGTTGAAATATCTAGTGCAACTACAAACACGAGTTAATCGTCAGCAATGCGTTAACAAATTTTTTCATCAAAAATCGATGTATCGAGATCTTAAATATCAGAAGAAGAGAACACGTATTAATCTCTCGTTGTTTAAATAATTAAATTACTCGCTTACAGCTTGCGATTTTGCATCAAAAGTCGTTACGAGGACATTCGACCCCGAAGGGTTAAATAATGTAACATCTTCTTCATTTGGCGTATTTCACACCTTAACTCTTTGCGGACGAATCGAGTTAAATTATATATGGATTGTTTAATTAATAGAAAAAAAAGAATACTGCGTGCTAATCTCATGCCGTTCGACTAATTAAATCATTTGTTCGCGACTTAGCGTTACGAATATAAAGTTTCATTTCGCCGAAATGTCGACATTCGTCCGCAAAGGGTTAAAATCGCGCGGTACGCAACACGTTGACTATCAACAAAAATCTGAAATGTTTCGACACTCATTCTTTGACGGCGGATATCAAGAGAAACTGTGCACGCGTTTCTTCTCGGTTTCCACGTTTTTCGGATTCTTGTCGGCTCGTCGAGCCGTCGTTAATCACTTTTACTTTCAGAAATCGCGGACCCGAGGTTTTCTACCGAGCGGAATACATTTACATGCAGAGCTCGGAGAAAGTTCGCGCGAGAACTTTATTTTCCAAGGAACTTCTCGGCTCTGGACGACGCGAGTCTCGCGCGCCGTGAATGACGATGGGGAAACTTGACGGATCTAGGCGTCAACGATCCTCGTGCATACCCTGCACCGTTTTAATTATTCCACTGTACGTTTCTTCTTCGTTTTCGCCAGCTTTCTTATGATTATTCGAACCGGAGGAAGGTACTAAGTATGTAAGGTACTAGGCTGTTAGAATATTCGATTTCCAATATGTCAATGATGACTTGGTATTTTTCTTTCAAGTTTGAACTTCGATGGCGAATCAGTAATTTTAATCGTTGCACGATGCGTTTTCATTTTCTCTCTTCAGTTTTCGCAAAATTATTTGAATCACTAAAACATCCAAAACAAAATCTCTTCGAATATTAATTTTCGATTCACTCAAGCCATAAAATATAAATTAGTACAGCCTTAATTATTCCACGATGCATTTCATATAATTTCTCCTCAATTATCCGACACCCCACAAGATTATTCCCTAGAACCTAAAGAACAGCATATCCCTTAAAGTTCATCTATAGCTCAAATTAACACATTGCGTACCGGCTAATTATCAGAAAACTGAATTGTGCGGATAACGATTTTCAGTGAGATCAACTTATATCATTATACAATACAAAAACTTAGACATCATAACGTTATGTAATATATTTTAAATCGACAATTAATTCTAATCAAATTTAATATTTCCTTAAATGCTGTGGTAATTATCAAACTTACATAACTACGTGTCTTCATATAAAAACGAGATTTCTCGTTACCAGTATGCATTGTGTTAACACGTTGAATGCCATGGGGATCACCTGTGACCACCGACCAAATCGAATCACTATAATTCAGTGTAGTAAACGATGATTATTTGCAAATATTTCTATATTATAAATAATGCTATCTAATGTGGTGACATTCAACTAGATTAACGTGCAATACTAATAACGCAATTCAATCGAATGATTTAATATTATATTTCTTCCATTTCGTGTATTTTGCTCTATGATATCGTGCGGCGTTCAACGTGTTAATAAGCAATCAGTGCATCTCACGAGTGCATCAAGATTAAAATAAAGAACGTGCTAAAGTTCGCGGGTACGCGTCATGACTCCGTGGAAGATGAAATCGTAACGAGCCCGCGTGAGAACGAACCGCGGTCCCGTAGTCTATGAATGTTTCATTATCCTATCGCTGCGAGCATTTTCGAGCTTTATTCGCGAGATTTAACGGCGGTCGTGAAACGCGTTTACGGGATGCGTTCTGCCGCAGTTCGTTTCACGGCTGCCCGCCTTTCAAGGAAATTCGTCGCGGACAGAGGATTCCAGGCCTGATCGGCGCGAGAGCGGGAAACGGTTGTCGGATAATTCGCTGGGAAATCGGAACGCGTGTCGATTCGCACCACCGTCGCCTCGGCTAATTAGCATCTTCCGTCGCCTGACAATAGGTCGGCAGTTGGGCCATCAAGATTCCACGGTTAAAAATAACAATGAATTTAAATTATTTATTAAATAAATAATTAATATACATATATATATATATATATATATTTAATTAATAATTATTATCTATTAAATATATTAATCCTCCTTAAATGATCGTACATCTATTAGAATATAACATATTTGATTAATGATAATGACAATCAATTCAAATTAATTATTAAATAAATAATTAATATACATATATATAAATACTTAATTGATAATTATTATCTGTTAAATATGTTAATCCTCCTTAAATGATTATACATTTATTAGAATATAACATATTTGATTAATAATAATAACAATCAATTTAAATTAATTATTAAATAAATAATTAATATATATATATATAAATATTTAATATATATATATTTTTTTTTTCCACTTTTTCAACGCAAGGATCGCGATATCCCGGCGCACTTATTCCCCTAATCTCTCGCCGCCGATTCTGATCGTGAAGTTTCATTTTACGGTCCGATGAAGATATTCATGAAACCATCGGATCCTCGGACTACGTATTAACTGTTTGCGTTGGAATTTAATGGAACCATCTGCGTCTCTTTCATTCGTGACACTCGATTGCAAACTAGTTCCGACAAAGTGATAAATGTACGTAATTTGCACAGTGATATTGGTATAACATTACGCTGGATGAAATAAAACGGAGAGTTTTCGAAAGTTTTAGCTTGGGATTGTAATTATGAGACGTGGTTCTGAAGTAGTTAATTGCAGAGCCTGCGGTTTGCTTCGGGGAATGCAAATGATAAAAGAATAGAGTGTTAGATTGATAAAAGTTGCTGAGAGGTGTTAGTAAAAAAGAAAAAAATGTCAACGATATTGTCGAAGAAGAGATCGTCATAGTTTGACGAACCGAAAGCAGAGTTCGTCGAACGAATCGCGAACAGGCATTTCGTTTTCGATCTTGATCCGTGTAGAAACGCGCCCTCTCTCTCCCTCTCCCTCTCCCGCGAGCCGTGCATTGTTCGTCACGCATCCGAACGAGTGCAAATGAATTTCTCGTCGTTCCTCGAACAATGGACACGTTTCCGCGGCGAGTTTCGCTGGCAGGCATCATCGAGCGTGAGTCCATACTTAGGTGCGAGATCACTTGAGAGATAGGCTGAGGAATGTTGGTTCGATTGGTCAGTTTTAATCTTATCTTTGATGCTAATTTTTCATTCGACAATATGATTACGTATAACTAGTTAAAAGTACAAATAAAACTCGCGGAAGACTTTCCGTGGTTCTGTGCAGTACTGTTGTAAAATGATCGAGTCTACGAAGCTTCAAGGATTAACCTTGAGACCTGAGTTTTAAAAACTAGGAGTTCAATAAAGCTTGAGTCTTTGAAGCTTCGAGGATTACTCTTGAATCCTGCGTCCTGAGAACTTGGAGTTTAATAAAGCTCGAGTTTTGGAAGCTTCAAAAATTACTATCGAACCCTGAATCTTAGAAACTTTGTGTTCAGTAAAGCTCAAGTCTTCGAAGCTTCAAAGATTAATCTCGAACGCTGAATCTTAGAAACTTGGAGTTCAGGGAAGCTCAAGTCTTCGAAGCTTCAGATACTAATGTTCAACCCTGAGTTTTAAAAACTGGGAGTTTAATAAGGTTTGAGTCTTCAAAGCTTCAAGGACTAATCTTGAACCTTGAGTCTTAGAAATTTGGTGTTCAGGACAGCTCAAATCTTCAAAGCTTCAGGGACTAATCTCGAACCTTGTGTCTTAGAACCTTGATGTTCGAGAAATCTCAAGTCTTCAAAGCTTCAAAGACTAATCTTGAACTTTGAGTCTTAAAACCTTGGTGTTCAGGAAAGCTCAAGTTCCCAAAGCTTGAAGGATTACTCTGTAATTCTGTGTCTTGTAAACTGGGAGTTCAATAAAGCTCGAGTCTCCGAAGCTTCAAAAAATACTCTCGAAACCTGAGTCTTAAAAATTTAGGATTCAATAAAGCTCGAGTCTTCGAGTATTGAAGATTTCATCTTTCAGACTTTAGAGCTTACGGCTTAAGTTCTGAAGACTCGAGTCGCTGCAGCTTTAAAGGCTCGAAGCTCAGAGTTTATTTTTACGACACTACTGTATAGTCCTGCTAGGCTTCGAGCCACCACCCAAGGACATTTAGGAAAACCGACGCCGACTTCCCTTTCGCCAGGCTCCAAAGATAACCATTGACATGCGAGACGGTGGGCACCGTGAAAAATCGGGGAAACGTGCCCACGTGCGTTTCCGTCACGCCGGAAACGCAGTTCCCGAGCCTAGACTCGTGAGTCCCTTCTAGTATTTACCTAGCAGTGTAAAGTGCAGGATTCACGGTGACCTGCCTCCGGGACCCTAATTTTTCTCCCAATCCCGGGAAAAGGTACGTGAATACCTACGTTGTCTGGTTTAGCACGTTGAACGCCGCACGATTTCATAGAGCGCAGTACACAAAATGGAAAAAATACAATATTAAATCATTTGACTGAACTGAATCATTATCATTGCACGTTCATCAAACTGAATGTCACCGAAATGGGTAGCATTATTTATGATATAGAAATGTTTGTGAATAATCATCGTCTAACCCTTTGCGGACGAATGTCGGCATTTTTCTGAACAGCAAGAAAGTACACAGTTTCCTTATTTTTTATGATTTAAGTATTCAGTTTTGTGTACTAAGAACAATCTTCGTCCACAAAGGGTTAATTGAGTGAATTATAGTAATTCGATTTGCGGGGGGGTCACCGGTGACCCCCATGGTAGTCAACGTGTTAAGCGCAATGACTGGGTTTATGGAGGCTGTGACTATTGTGCAACAAAAAGCAACTGTGCCTATAGTGGGCGGAACCTGGGTGGAATTTTTTATTTCTTAATTAATGATGTCTTGAAAGCAATACTGTCCCTTTGCACTCGACAATATTTATCATTAGAAACACTCATTATTTTCTGAGGAAATATTAATATTATTTGCAGCTTACATAAGGAAACATCTTGCATAAATTATGGAGTAGAATTGTTTTATTTCGATGTTTCGTGTGTTAATACATTATTTAACATTTTATATTGAATTTTTCATTTTATTATTTTGCTGCGTTCAATCAAGCTTCGACTGAGATCTCGAGTGCAAAGGATTAATCCGATCTGAAAGAATTCGGAAGTTTCGCTCGGTTCCTAGGAAACTAATTATTTTGGTAATCGCAGGAAGTGTCCTCTGAAATTAATCGTATTTATAGTTCCATCGATTTTTCGTTGCAAAGGTTCGAGACTTCAATGACCTTCTCAACAATTTTCTTGTTCATTTGGCACTCGGTTGGATGAGTTTAGCTTTAGGGATTGAAGGAAGACAATAACCAATGGAATAGATTTGGGTTAAAGTAATTCTCTATGCGATTACTGGGTGGCAATTTGAATGATCCTGTAAAGTGTAGCACGTGGTTGCTAACGGTGTCCGGGATATTAATAATGATGGTAGATTATCAGGTCAATCGAGGTAATAAACATAGACGTCGGCTGTCGGAGCCGATAATCGAAAATGGCAAAGGTGACCGAGCCTACGAATACGAGAAACATATGTCCAATCAGCTGGCGGCAAACGTTAGAAAGCTCTCTGCAAATATTGACCCCGGAAATATTGTTCCCGCGGACGAGCGATCGTTCCCGGGAAAAATTGGATCAACCTGCGTGCCTCTGTGTTACTTGTTCGATGGAACAGCGTGAATAGCGAGCTGTCAAATTAGGAATGCGTAAAAAACGTGAACGAACTTTGATGCAAAATATGACAGAATGCAGGTTGTCGTGGATGAAAGATCGACGATGCAGAAGCGACGCGCCGAGAATTTCAGTTGTGAGATAGTTTATAACGTTGACAAAAGCGAAAATATCAGGTAGTACGGGGCAGATATTTCTAAATTAATTACGGTAACTTAAACAATGGATGTTCTTTTGAATGGTTCATATATCGATCTTTACTTTGTTTATTGCTATATAGATGAAGGATTTGAAACGTATCGAAATTAGCGATGGAGTCGAGTGGAACATGTATTCTAAAGACCAATGAATTCATTTCTTCAAATATTTTATTAATAATAGTACAAATAATTTGATAGTTTTACTCTCAGTCCTAGATATTACGTCTTTATTACTGTTGTTTGTTATCGACACGTTCGATCTCATTGTTAGTTACAAAAATAGGACTAATATTTTAATTCATACTTTAATTACATTAATTATACGTTTTAAAAACCATAAATTTTGTCCATTGCAAGATATTTTTTATTATAAATATTTTATGGACATGTTCGATCCCATTGCTAGCTGAAAAGATAGAACCACCAATGTCTCATTTCATAATTTAATTAGATCAATTATATATATTTCGATTTTTTACAATCATCAAACGATGAAATGATTAATTATACAATTTTCGATTAGAGTTCGATTCCATTGCTAACTAAAAAGATAGAACCGCCAATATTTCAGTTCATACCTTAATTACATCAATTATACATATTCAAACCATAAATCTATCCACATCAAGATACTTTTCATTCCAAAAATCATTCTACTATAGACGTTTATTCGAACAATGATAATTTATTAATTTTCGTTATCAACATAAATTTCATTTTTTTCCTGTTTTTTTTCTCGTTTATTCAAAACAACGCATACACGCACGCTACACCCATTCGTACACACACACACACACACATCCATGAAGTTTCACATCAATATTAACCTACGCGTCAACGCTACCAACTATATTATCAATTCCACCAACAATTCCTTCGAGCATCAATTGTTTCGTGTTCGCGAGCCGTTCAAACCCATCGCTAGCCGGATAGATGGGGGCGTCCGCATGGAGGGGGTAGACGGCAGCTGTTTGTTGGACTGCACGGCGGAAGGGTCGCGTTCCATGTGTACCCGCCAGCAATGCCACATCGCTGTCGCCGCTCTCCAAACAAAAGTGGTGTTTCTCCAGTGAAATCCTCGCGGAACGACACCCGTGAAAGATGTGACGACTCCGTCAGCTCCGACGGCGTCGTTCTGCGTGAAAATCTCAAGACGGTCTTGCGTGAAACGAGAACACCGACACGAAGAACGAACGGCGGAGCGGCTCGCCGCAGAGGCTAGGGAACACCGTGAAGCATGGAGTGTTTCGAGGAAAACAGTGTCGATCGACGTGACGGGAATCGGTTCTGTGTACAAGAAACGTTCGTCGACGGCTCGTAAAAGCTTCTCGCCTTGCGTTCAAGCCTCGTGAAAGCATGGACGCGAAGGAGGTGCGTGGAAAGTGACAGGTTAAGTTCGAACAGGGGACGCTTGCCTCCAAACAACAGTCCTCGGTCGGTAACGTACAAGAAATCGATCGTTCGCTCGGTGGATGCAGTCGCTTCACCTTCTTTCCCGCGAATTTCATCAATCCACCATTTTTCCCTCGGATTGTGATAGATTTTTCAATTAATACGTTCGTCGAAAACATCAGGACATGTGGTCGCGACGGATCGTCGATTTTTATAGGGTTTCGAATTACGCGCCATTTTTGGGCGCCATTGGAAAATTCAGTGGGGTGTCGATGTCAACGGTCAACGGTGATTTATCCCGGGAACTAATTGCCCGGTAAATCGACGGTGTAAACGGGAGTTCGGACGGTCATGCTGTCCGGGGAATTGATAAATGTCACGGAGCATTCGCACAGGTAATTCGGGGGCGACGGTCATCCCTTATCGGTGCTTTTTTTATTTCTCGGGGACAGCTATTTTTGCCGTGACACCTGTTCCCACGATGGAAATTTGATTCGACTCGCGCAGATTGGGTATCGATGCAATTTTTATCTCGTTGCGACAGTTCGGTTTCGTTTCGTGAAAAAAAAGAGTGCTCGACGGAGGAGGATACGAGGCCATGTGCATGTGTCAAATTTTGAGAATCCAGTTACTGAAACTCGTCGGATGGTACAGGTACTGTGCGCAGGTTTCTGCGTTTCAGATTCGAATCAAGCACACTTGTATCATGGAGAAAATTTCTTTTTTGAAAAATAAATTTTTGCCACGTGCACTGTACATGGGTGGTTCAACCCTTTGCACTCGAGAGATGACTCAGACGCTATTTGGTTTGATACAGTAAAATTACGAAGTTTGATGTTTAACACATTATTGACTTGCAATTTTACACGGAAGCGATTCCATATCACTGGTTATTATTCTGGTAATTAACACGTTCCGTGCCACGGAAATTTCGGTCATATTTTGATTATGAACTGTATTGATTTTTTAAATAAAATATTAAGTTATATTCAAGTTTTTTTTTAATTTTATATATTTTGATACCACATGTGATACACGTGGCACTGAACGTGTTAAATATGAAAGTGAGACAATTTAAATAAACTTCAATATTGCCGACTGTATGGCAAAGGGTTAATATTAATTATAAAACGTATCATTGATATTTCATTAGAAAATGAGGAATATATCTGAAACAATTCTCGAGTACAAAGGGTTAACCCATTTGCACCCGTAAGTGGAATATTCCGCATATGACAATGTAAACTGCCACTGTACGCTTTTAACACGTTGATTGCCGTGGGGGTCACCGGTGACCCCCAACCAAATTGAATTACTATAGTTCACTCAATTAAACGATGATGATTTGGAAACATTTCTATATTATAAATAATGCTACTTAATTTTATGACATTAGCTAGAAGAACGTGCAATAATAATAATGCAATTCAATCCAATGATATAATATTATATTTTTTCATTTTGTGTATTTTGCTCTATGAAATCGTGCGGCATTCAACGTGTTAATACGGGCCAACAGCTGAACGTCGCTGTTTGAACACAGAGACTTAACACTTAGTCGACGAAAAAGAACTATAACTACAACCTTTTCTATTATCTTCAATTGAACTCATTCAATTAACCCTAATCGGACCACGACGTAACTTCGAGTCACATTTGAACTTTTTACTTAAAGTTTTTCATTATTTCGTACTGCATTTCCAAAAGTTCTTTTGGGCTTTTAAAATTTAGGCCGTATAAACAAAAAGAATAATATTTTAACCCTTTGAACTCTGTAGGCTCCAATATTGCAGCAGTTAGAATATTAAATATTTTAATAGATCTTAAAGAAACTACAAATTTTGTACTAACAAGGAAAATAAAAGATCGAAGAAATGTTATAGCATTTCTAATTTTCGCTAGGAATACTGTAAAAATTTGTTGCAGTTGCTTAACACGTTGACTGCCACGAGAATTTCGAGTGTTTCGTTATAGCAAGATTTATTCCTTTATAATACAGGAAAATAGTGTAATATGAGCACTGTAATACCAAAACATTAATAATTATTTCTAATATTATTTTCTAATACTATACTAGTATTATAGTGCTCATATTTTATTTGAATAAAAAATTAGAAATAATTATTAATGTTTTGGTATTACAGTGCTCATATTGCACTATTATCTAGCTTCTCGTGTTACTGAATATTTTGATTCAATAGCAATTTTCTTATTGTAATTGTTTTCAAGCAATTCGGAAGCTCCGGTCACCGGTGACCACCATGGCAGCCAACGTGAATCATTCCTTTTATTCTCACAAGTGACTGAGAGTCACATCGTTGTATGATTCGGTATAATAACACGTGGTACGATTAGGCTTGATTCGGTTAGAAACTGTGTTCTGTACAAACGAGAACCGTATTCGACGAATTGCAAGTAATCCCACTTGAAGACTTGCTAAATAACAAAAGAAAAGATACACAGAATAAAAGTTAATACGCTGTTAAGTGAAAAATAGGAGACCTCATTCGGTTGGCTAAGTATTAAGTAGAGTCACGATGCAAATGGGTTAACACTATTTCTACCGAAGGCGTCAAAAGACGCTTTTTGAAATTTTAACTTAAAATCATCTTCCCAGTTGAATAATTTTCCCTAATTGAATTTTCGACATTTCCTATAGTCAGTTTTATAATCGTTACTGGAAAAGTCGAAAATTCAATTCAGAATATACTAAGCTTGGAAAATAATTTCAAGACACATTTTAAAATTTTAACTTAAAATTATTTTCCAAGCTTAGTATATTCTGAATTGAATTTTCGACTTTTCCAATAAGGATTATAAAACTGACTATAGGAAATGTCGAAAATTCAATAAATGAAAAATTATTCAACTGGGAAGATAATTTTAAGTTAAAATTTTAAAAGGTGTCTTTGACACCTTCGATAAAAATAATGTTAAAAGCGGCAGGAATTATTCACGTAATGCCCAAATGATTCTTGCCGCTCGGCGCGTAAGTTCGCCGTGTGAAACCGGCGAGAATTATCTGCGCGAGGATCGATGGAGTTACGGCAAAGATCACTGTCGCCGAACGGGAACGCATCTTTCTCCTTCTTGGAAAACACGATGAGCCACTATCTCGACTTGTACGGTCGACTTGCTCTCGATGGTATTCGAACGGTAGTGAACGGACGCACGTGCGTCCTTGCGAGGTAAACCTCCATGCATGGAAGCTTGCATAACCATAAGTAGATCCTTCATGGACGCTTTCCTGCGTGTTTCAGCGATTTTCTCTCGCCAGAAGCGAAATCCCCGGCACCGACTTATCCGTGCGTGGATCTCATCGGAGTTTTAATTATGTCGCTGCGTTGTATTATTCAGATTTCCAGCAGGCACGGTTCCTGAGCAAATTAGCACCGCTCTGAAAGCGGAAGGAGGCGTTAGTCAGCGTAGGCGAAGCCAGATACCGCTGTTCATCGCGGTTACAGGCTCTCGATAAGGCGGACAATGACTCAAAGAGACGCTTTGTAGTCTCTTTCGCTAGATTCCACTCTTTAGGGGACAATTCCCACGAGTATGGTTACGTTTGGCCTTTTGGGCGTAGACGTTACTTTGTAATCGTGGAAGTGTGTTTGTCAAATGCCTATAGAATGACGATATCTTTAGGTTGATGTGGTTAGGTTGACTCTTTGGAAAAGGGAGATATTTCTGACGGTCTTATTCGATACTTCCTGCTCCAGTTTCTAACAAACTTAACAATCACAGAAACACGATTAAATTCTAATAGACGAAAGTCATTTACTGAATGATAAGTAGCTCTGCTTTTGGTAGATTCTTGGGAAAATGCAGAGATGTTTCTGATGATTTCTCGTTCGATACTTCCTGCTCCAGTTTCTAACAAACTCAACAATCACAGAAACACAATTAAGTTCTAATAGACGAAAATCATCTGTTGAATGATAAGTAGCTCTGCTCTTGGTAGATTCTTGGAAAATGCAGAGATATTTCTAACGATCTCTCATTCGATAATTCCTGCTCCGGTTTCTAACAAACTTAACAATCACAGAAATACGATTAAGTGTTAACAAACAACAATCATCTATTAATTAATAAGCACTTCTATTCTTGATGCACACTAGATTATTCGAAAACTGCAGAGACGTTACTAATGTTCTCTCCGTCGCCACTTGCTGCCCTAATTTCTAACGGCGTCTCGATAGATTTCCAGATTTCCACGTGAGAACACTGGCCCCAATATCCAGTACGCCCCCCGTCCACTAAATCGCCGACACTTCGAATCAATTAGCCTCGTGATGGAAGATCCCGCAGATTCCTCGCGTCGAAATTGCTTCTCTCCGGCCCGCTTCCGTTCTCCAGGCTTTTTCTCCGATCGGTCCATTAACTCTGTGGCCCGCGGGGCGAGGCGGGTGCCCCGTCACGGCACGCCGACATATTAAGAACACCGTGAAACGGTGACTCGGCCCGCGGAATCAAGCGGATCGTTGTTTATCGAAGGGATAACGGGGTCGTCCTTATAAAAGGGAGGTAAACACCGTGACCCGGAACACTAGACCGGAGGCCATGCGACTTAATTGTTATTTGCGCGACTCGCTCCATTTTTCAGTCCGCCGAGGATTCTTACGTGCAAATTGAAACTTTATCCACGGGATCAAACAATTCCCTGCGACCTAGGTCGACCTAGCTCGTTTATTTACCACTGGGACAACCGGCATTCGTTTTATAACACTATTCCTATCGAAGGTATCGACAAACGTCTTTTGAAATTTCAACTTAAAATTATTTTAACCCCTTGCGGACGAAGATTCTTTGAAATATACAAAGCTTTCAGCAGACGAAGCTAAATCATATACCAATTGCTTAAATAATAGAAAAACCAGAAAGTACGTGCTGATCTCTTGCTATTTGAATAATTAAATCATTTGTTGGCATTTGTTAGTCTTTGAAACATCAACATCTCATCTCGCCGAAATGTCGACATTCGTCCGCAAAGGGTTAACCCTTTGCACTCGAGAGGGGCCTTACAGTCGCCTGATTCGACGCAGCAAACTTATAAAATTTTCAATCCAATATTAACTCTTTGAATGTCGACATTTCGGCGAGATGAAACGTTCATATTTGGAAGACTGAGTCGCAGATGAATGATTTAATTACTCGGACAGCAAGAGATTAGCTAGTATTTAACACCAGAATTACCGAGTATTTAATACGATTAATATGCAATTTTTATAAAAATTGTAACAATAGATTATTTTCAGTTTCTTTAGACATTCATTATAGTACTCTAGTGAAACTATCTATATTTTCAAAATCATTTCGAATATTCAACGCTTCGAAGATGTCAATAATTGCTAAATAAAAAAATCGAAACCAGTCATTTTGACTGTTACGGTAGTTCTAGTGTTAAGCAATCAATATATAATTTAGCTTCGTTTGTCGAAGGTTTTCTACATTTCAAAGAATCTTCGTCCACAAAGGGTTAAACCTTGTGCAATGTATCAACACATAAATCATCGAAGTAAAATAGTTCTCTCTTATTTTATACAAGATAATAAATTGTGTTAGTTGCGAAAAATATCGTTAATATTTAGTCAGAAAGCAATGAATATTTTTAATGAAAAATATTGTCGAATGCACAGAGTTAAACTTCGTCGTACATTCTGAATTGACTTTTCGACTTTTCCAATAACGGTTGCAAGATTAACTGTAAGAAATGTCGAAGACTCAATCGAGGAAAGATAATTCAACTGAGAAAATAATTTAAAAATCAGCTAAAACTTTACGAGGTATCTTTTGACACCTTCGGTAGAAATAGTGTTAATGCCTTCGTTCCATTCTGTTCAATTTCAGTTGTGCCGCGAAGATCGATAACCCTTCGAGCTCGAGAGGTGACTCAGTCGCTTGATTAGATAAAGTAGAATTATGACGTTTAATATTGAATGTTTAATGTTCAGTATTCAATATTTCATATTAAACTTTTCGTCACTGTACGAAATACTGAAATACTTCTTCATTAGTAAATTTCAAAGAATTACCTCGCGTCAGGATTGAATTTCTAAAAACTGGAGTGTAAAGGGTTACCATATCAGGCTGATTCCTTTGTTCCTAACAAAAAACTGTCCAGCATTCGTCGGCGTTGGCCGTTTCTTTTTCGTTGCCGTTTAGTCTCACGTTCTCAACGATCGACAGCGCGGTTATTACAATTTCAAAGCGACTTTCCCGCGGTTCTCCTTCTGCTCTCGTTTCCTCGAGTATCGCTCCCTTTCTCTCGGCTTGTTTTTCTCTTTATCGAAGCATCGCGTGCTCGTTCCGGCCCGGCAGATTTATTTATTCATCTCCGCGGAAGAAAACGCCGCCGCGCAATTTTCTCTAATATAATCCACTTTCGTTAGCGCTCTCTTAATGGCCGCCGCGGCGAGCTTCCCTGAACGTTGCCCGAGGAAGTAGTAAAAGTTCTAATTCCATTCGCTCCCCGGAGGAAAGTAATATCCGCGGATCGAAGTCCCTGCCCGATTTTCCTTTCTCTATCTTTGCTTTCTATCGTCTGGGAGGATCAGTGGATCCATTTGCGAGATCGTTGATCGCTATCGATCCCGTAGAACGTAGTTTTTACCGGAAAATCATTGGTACTTCGATAGAAAATCGCGAATTATCCGTAACTCGTCGCTTCGACTCGCAATTCTTCATTTGCCACGTTTAATCGTTATCGTTAGAATTCTTCATTCTATTATATCAGCTACCGGGGGTTCATGTGGGTTTTTAGATCAAAAACGCAGAGAATGTTTTCGTAGATAATTTTAATAACTTGCTGTTACGTGATACATTCATTCATTAACCTGTTGACCTACAATACTCTGCCAGACTCGTGAAAAATGTTCAACTATGTTATTTATTGTTTCTGAATATAAGTTAAATATTACTTTTCTATTATTAGTCGTTAATCTTCAGAGTAAACTATTCTTTTCCTAATAAATGATCAACGTTAAATAGTTGTATCATAGCGAAGAAATAAATCATAAGGCGGTGGATTGAGCTAAAGAATTCATGAACCAATGAACCAATTCATTGTTACCCAGAGAACTGCGTGAATTTTATCCTAATAAGGTAATTTCCTCAATCATCTCTGATCGTAAGTAATTGTGATAGTTAAAGGAACCCCGTGTTAGCAGCAATTTCCACGAAAAATAGAGAAATCCTCTGTCGGGAACACGAGCGCGTCTTCGAACCTTAATCTCGTAGAAAATCCCGCGGCGTAATGGCACCGATACGATCTGACTCCGTAACAATCGCGAGATGGTAATCGCGTGGTCGTAGAACGGGGAAACGGAGGCATTGTTAGCGGTTATTAGCGCAATGGCCGTTGAAAAACAGAACACCGCGCATCCTTTCCTCCCCTTTTGTCTTGTTGCCTCGAGTCGCATTGTTGCTGGGATTTACAGCGATTTACCCGCCAATTGAAAAGGACCCGGCGAATATTAATGAGCCAGTTCTCCTATGAATCCTAATAATCCACGATTAACCAAGTCCCATGAAATTTTTTTTCTGAATTTTTAGATGAAATTTTGTGTTTCGAATGAGTACTCTCTTGGAAAAATAGTGAAAAGAATCTGACATATTCAATATACTATATATAGCATGATCTATAGATAGATTACTGAGAACATACGTTAACAAATAAATTGCCTATAACAATTTAGAGTGAGTGATCTATTAACTCTTTGAACTCGAGGGCTCCAGAGCAGAGCCATTTAAAATTTATCATTACAAACTGTAAAGCTTTATTATTCAATATGTTATAACATTTATATCTATAATCGATAAAAACAATGAAATATATCTATGACTTTTCTTTTCATACGCGTATCGTTTATTTATATGTTAATATGCTTTTTCTATTAAAATTGCTTAGAATTGCTGGTAACACCAATGAGAAAAAGTGCAAAGGGTTAATAGATCACTGGGACTTAATGGGTTAATTAACGAACCGTCCTTTTAGACTCGAAAGTTTTTCCCCAGACATTCATTAATCCTTAATAAATTAATTAAACCACTAACCCCATTAACCCATTTGCATTATAAGCGCATATATCCGCGCCACCGTTGTGTAATTTGTACATCACGAAAAAAGAGAAAGATTCTTACTTTCTTATACTATGAACCATTTTTATTTTGATGCAATCGAAACATGACGGTGAGGACCAATTTTCCACTGTTTGGTTTGACGCAAATGGGTTAAATATAAATAATACAACAATCAGTAAAACTATTTCATTCGAATATTTCACGTCCAATTACATTCTACAGAACATGACGTCGAATACAGAATGTTATAGTTTCTCTATATCGAAGCAATCGGCGACTGAGTCGTCTATCGACTGCAAAGGGTTGCTAAATAAGGTTCTCCCTCCGCTTTTGGAATCTATTGACATTCAAGGACTATATCACGGCTGACCGAAGGTTCCTAATTGCTTCATCGGACGGGGATTTCGATGAAAAACTCGCCGGTTCTCCGAGTAGGTTTGTTTAAGGGAAAATTCCGTTACGAGCTCGCTCCCTTCCGTCGATCGTCACACGGCCGCGATCGAAGGATCACCGAGACAAATCGGACCGCTAACGATTTAGTTATCCCGGGCTCTAATTACCCCATTATCATTCCACCGGCCCGTAATTACCTCGTTAACTTCTAACGAACTCGAATCTGCGATCGCGAGAGGCTGTTTCATTCCTCCCGATCGATTCGAGTGCGTCGGGGCGGGCGTGCAACTCTTTTCTCCTACACTTTCCTTTTCTTCCTTTTACCGGACTCGCTGATCAGCAAACTACTGAATAGTTGATTCATTCGTTCGCCTTATTAACGTCGATTAACCAGTTAAGTATGGAATTTAGTTTGAAAAATCTCTCATTGTGCGCGCAATAAAATCAAATAATGAAGTGTATACTCATTAAATGCAGGCCAAATGCACTTAAAATATATCCTAACGCAAAACTAAAGCGAAACGAAGAAGAATTATATATTTGTCTCATAAATAAATAATCCATCGTTGAAAAAGTTGGCACCATTAAGAGTTTTAAGATGTTAACCCTTTGAACTCGGGGGCGACTCCCAGGTGCGAGATGATTTGATACAGGAAAATTATAAACTTTTCTATTTACCATTTAACTTTGCATACTGCATCAATACGTGAAATATTAAAAGAAAATAGCTTTGTTCCCTAATTTATGTGTGATTTCTTGATAAATTCATTTTAAAGAATCTTGTCTATATCTGTTTAGAAAGTACTGAATATTTCAAGCGGAAAACTTTCGAGTGCAAAGGGTTAACTGGTTAAGAACGTCAGCATCTCAAACTGAACGTATACAATATAAATCGAAAGCTCAGAGTGGTTGGAAGCTTCGATGGACGAAGCTGAATCATATCGAATGCTTAACCCTTTGCGCTCCTGTGTCGAGCGTGACTCAGTTTTATTCATAGGTGTGATGTCAAGATATTTTTAACATAGTTTATACTATTATATTTTCAATATTATTAAGGAGAATCGTTTGCACTGCTCTCTACAAGCTATTTTTCAATTGCATTTCAAATAACATCGTAACAATACAGAGTTATCCAGGAAAAATGCGGAAGAAATTCGGAGTGCAAAGGGTTAAGGGTCAACAATGCGTTAGCAATGAATCTCGCGTCCGAGATGCAAGGAGATATATTTTATAGATCGCTATAGGAAACCTCGACGTTTTGTTTAGTAAATAACTCAGAAGTTTCAGGAATCTGAATGATAAATTTCAGACCCATCATTGCGCACCCCTTAAAGTCCGCGCGTTAATCACCGTTCCGGAACTGTTCCGTGTCAACCATCTGCCCGTTAATGCTCCAGTATCCACCGTCTATCTAATCGCTGATGTATTTATAATACCGCTACACTCGCCAGTGTTTAACATGCACTCGTCCCGACTCGTTTGCGCGATTACCTCTAGACGTATCGTTTCGATTGCGCCGTTCTGCTCTCTCGAACGACGATAACGTCTCGATCATTAACGCTTCTACGCGTTTCGATTTCCAAGAACAGGAGGAGAGGCCTCGAATTGTTCGATTTCAAGCGAATTTCTGTTGCTAAACACCTAGATGTGAACGAACGATTCGTGACAATGCTGTTTTCTTGATTTCAACATTCGATATTTCATCCCCTTTGCACTTTAGTTTTTCACTAGAAATATTTTAATATCTCTGTGTGAAACTAACTCGAAGGGAAATCACACGTACATGGAGGAATAAAGCTATTTTATTTCAATATGATATTAACCCTTTGCACTCGAGAATATTTTTCTCGACAAATATTCATTATGATATTTTTTACGACTAACATAAAGAAATACCCTGTATAAATTAAGTAACAGAATTATTTTATTTCGACGTTCCATGTGTTGATACATTAAATAAAATTTAATATTGAATTTTAAATTTTACCATTTTATTGGGTCAAAGCAAATGGCAACTGAAAGACACTCCTCGAGTGCAAAGGGTTAAATATAAAAATTTATAGTTTCACTGTATCAAATCAAATAGTGAGTGAGAGTCACCTGTCGAGTTCAAAGGGTTAACATTCGTTCCCTCTAACTTTGCAGTATGGCTGAATATATTCATTTTTCTGTCTTTCGGCGCATTTTCGAATTCTCTGCATTCTATCGAACGATAATCGATTGAGAAAGATTGAGAAAGGTTAATTGTCTATTTCCTCAGTCCCCCATCTTCGATGTGCGATGACAAAAGTCTGCGTCGTGGGCTTTCCACAATCTCCATTCTGCGAGCAGTTCGCATCGCGATTGCGAGATCAGCGTGGGATTTGTTTTCCAATTTCGTTTGAGCGTTGCCTACCTTACTTTTTCGTACCCATGCTTCCGTGGGAAGGGGCCTACGCAGGGTCGTAAGGTCAGTGCACGGTTCTTGCATAGATTTTACGATTCCACCCTGCGTCCACTGTTCGTCCGAGCGGAATAACAGCCTGCGTTATCGTTTCGGCGTCCATGTCCGAGGGTATAACCCGCTAAAGACAAACATTGTCCGGTTTCCAATTACCGCATCCGGCTGCCCGTGTTTCCGGAACATCAACTTTGATTCCTTCAGCCGAGAGAACGATCTGAGATCGCTTGAACCGACCGAAACCGATTTGGCTCCGGAAGTTGAGGACGTTATCTGTGTTGACAGTTTGTAGCGTTTTGTACAGTGTTATTCTTTCGTCGCAACGACGAATCTTAATCGAAGGGGTTCACTGCTAGCATAAGACATGCGATTTGTATTTTTAATTCATTTCGCTGTATACCAACCCTTTGTGTTGATGTTAATTTCACTTAGAAATTAAGAGTATTTGTTAAATTTTAGACAAGTTTGATGCAGTAATAGATCTCTATTCTATATAAATCGTCATATATAATGTATAATTTCATGTTTTAATTAACTTCGCTGTATAACAACCCTTTGTGTTGATGTTAATGTCACTTAGAAATTAAGTGTACCTGTTAAATTTTAGACGAGTTTGATGCAGTAATAGATCTCTATTCTATATAAATCGTTTTAATAATGGATATTCCAATATATAATTTCATATTTTAATTTATTTCGCTGTATACCAACTCTTTGTGTTGATGTTAATTTCACTTAGAAATTAAGAGTACTTGTTAAATTTTAGACAAGTTTGATGCAGTAATTTCTACATAAATCGTTTTAATAATGAATATTCGAGTATATAATTTCATACTTTAATTATTTCATTGTATACGACTAGAACGATGAAAGGTTTAAAATTACGACCGCAAAGGGTTGAGATACATGTAAAATGCAACGGATATACTCGTGCTAGAAATTCGAAACGCTTCTTTAACCCCTTAACCGCGGAATTTTTCACGGGTATCAACACTGCAATTTAACGCGCTTTATCTTAACTCTTTCTCCCTCTGAGTTTATTGTCTGTTTTACAACGTAATTAGTTTTCTGCCGAAAAATAATGTTTCAAAGATGCACTTCTCGGTAGATGCACCCTTGAAGTTTCTATAGAGGAATTTCGAAAAAATCAATTCAATTGATCGGTAGATCTAGCATTAACACTAAATCTACACGAGTCAAAATTACGCATTCCTGATTTCTTTTTTCTACAATTATTAAAAAATCACAGATATTTCCCTGAGAAATTATTCAAGAAATTGACTCATTCATACAACAACTGAATCGTAAATCAATTAAAGTCTCAATAGATGCACCCTTGAAGTCGCTATAAAGGAATTTCGAAAAGTCAATTCAATTGCTCGGTAGGTTTAGCGTTAAGGACGTTTACCTCGGCGTCGTGGATCTTCCCGTGGATCAGACGCCCTCGATCTTGCCCGGCCGGACCACGGACGCCGGCAATAAGTTTCATTGGCCTAACAAATTGTCACGCCCGTCTCGAGGAGGAAGAGGCGACATCGTCGTTTCAGGCCACTTCTTCGTAATGGGCAATTGCGGCTGCGCTGCCTGTCCTGAGTAAATAATAAAATCGTTTCGGGCCACCAGTACACCGTGCGACGCGCGCGCTGATCGGTCCCATTGTTCGCCGCGATCCTCTTTCCGATCAACGATCGTCAAAGACTCGCTCCTCGCCGGATGGGACCAGCGTCTGCTCGTAACGTTCCGAGGAACAGCGAGTCGGTTTTCGGGGAATATGAAATTTTATGGGCCGGTTTCTTCCCGGTGAATTATTGAACGGTTCGACCCGTACTCGCCTCGTTGTAAACGGAATTAGGGACGCGAGAGTTATGGTGGTGCCGGGGGATTGTTTCGGGCTCCACAACGATCCTTCTTCGCATGGAGAACTTCCGACGAATCGTGGAAAATTTAGAGAATTCACAGAGTTTAACGCGTTGAGTGCCGCACGATTTTGCCGAGACAAATATAGAAAATGAGAATAATGTAATATCAACTTATGTAATTGAATTTCGTTTATTGCTTTTCCTTTGTTTATTTTAATTGTTGAATATCAGTGCATTAATTGGTATTACTTATAACAGAAAAGTTTTCAAATAATCGTTTAATCGAATGAATTACAGTAATTCGAATTTAGGTCACCGGTGACACCCAGCGTATTAAAGAATGTAGATTCAACAAATTTTCTACAAATTTCAACGAACCCACGAAACTGCGTTCTTGATTAATTATACATTCGATCTTCGACTTCCATTCGCGATTTGGACTCCCGATAGAGTACTAAGACCTGCAGATTGAATTGTCATCTAAAACACTGTTGCAAGGATCCATTTCACGAATCCCTTTAACCAAAGTGAAGTTAGCAGTAATTCCAGGGATCGATGAAGTTTCTAATGAAGTATCTCTAAGTCGTGAAGCTTTAGCTTCAACGAGTTGATCCTCGCTGTCGAATCCGCTAGGGAAGGTAACGGCGACCTGTGGCGCGTCTCGCCGCTACAATTGTCGCGCGGATTGTTAAACGCAGAGTCGGGATTGCTCGCGTCAGTGTCTCTAACTGCGCCGTTAAAGGTGGCCATCAAGTTTGATGAGGGACGAAGGATATCGTTTCGAAGTTTTACGTCCCTCGCTGTGGATCAGCCGCGCGGGGGTGCGCAGGGGGCGCGCGTTTATACGGGCCCGCTAACTGAGAAATATTTTTCAAGGCCTCGATCGTTACGCCGCGTTAAGAGGCGGCGTAAAACTTTATGCCGCGCGGCCCCGCGGACCGTTGCACGTAACGCGAACAATTATCCCCCGAGATATGCTCATCGTGTTTTCCGAAAGCGAGAGAGCGCGGGACGCCGATCGTTCCAGGTTGAACGAAACCGCTCGTTTTTCAGCTTTATCGAACCAAAGAAGCCGGTCCGGAGCTAGGGGCCACGATTAAAACAGTCTTTCTTTGCCAAAGAGACACCGGAGGTAATATATACCCGTGCGCACGGCCGCAGAGAGAATATTTTATCGGTCGTTCCGCGGGATCTCGCCGGGGAAATCGATGAGACGCGACGGAAATCCGAACGGCCGAGATCCTAGGGGTCTCCGGTGGAAAAAGTCGACCGGGAATAACGACGGGAGGGACTCGAGCGGGCTCGAGCGGACGAGGATAAATCGCTGGGTTCAAGTAGACCGAGCCGGCAGACGGTCCAGATGAAATTTCGCAGATCCTCCGCGTGCAGCCCGAAGATGGAATTGCTCTCGAGGCGGTCGTCGGGCGACAGGATGTCGACCCTGAAGAGGTCGAGGTCCTTCCGCGCCTCGTTGAAGCTGATGTCGAAGCTGCGGGCGCACGCGAGCCTCCGGCTGAACGCGGGCTTCGATCTGTCCCCGGTTAAAGTGCTCGACCAGCGCGCGAGGAAACGGCCGGCCAACAAGCTGTCCTCCGTCGACGAGTCCTCCAGTCCCGCCGGGAATACACAGATCATCGGCAATCCCTGGACAAACGAGCCCGAAGCTCCCGCCGTTGAGGCGCAGCCGGCTACGCGGGAGAACGAGCTGGATTCGCGCAGGATCAGCAAAGAGCTGAAGACTAAGCTGTGCCTGACGGACAGGATCATGAGGAAGAACCGTAAGGATGTCGACAAACCCGCGGGAATCGCCGGTAACCCGCTGTCGCCGAAGGTGACGCACATCTTCCGGTGGAAGAGCTGCGAGGAGACTTCGAGTCCGAGGTTCTCGGAGAGAAGACAACAGGCTTCCAGTGATCGGGTGTCCTATGAGAACCCTACGTTTTCCTTGGACAGCTCGTTGGACTCGTCTGTTTCGAGTTTCCTGTTCGAACCCACCAGCCTGGACCATCACGAGATTGCCGAGGAGGATCCGGTGGGTCAGAAGTCCCGGCAGGATGATGGGCTGACCGTCGTCGTAGATTCCCGGGTGTCCTGCGAGCGGAAATGCGTTTATGGCCGGGAGGATAATGACGGCAGGAGTTTCGAGTGCAATAAACGGTGCACGCGTCCTCCGCTGATGGCGGGGACCAAGGCTAGGAGCCTGTCCGTGAACGACGTGGTCCTGCGGGACGAGGAGGGAGCAGTCAGTTTGGACTTGAACGCGTTCGACTCATTGTCGCGGGACCGGGGTCTCGAGTTGAAGGGACGCAAGTCGCCGGACACGCTCGGGAAAGCCTCGGTTTGCTCGTCGAAGTCCTGCAGGATCAGGACCGTGGACAATATCGCGAGCTTCTGGTCGAGCGCGCGCGGCGGCAGCTTCCGCAGCAAAGTCTCCGTGGGCAGGAAGAAGTCGATCAAGGACTCCAGGGAGTCCCTGGGACCGGACAGGGTCTTGCCCGCTGCTGCTTCCGGAACAAGTACGGTTGCTATCAGGTTTTTAGCTTTTCGCTATGCGGTTGATGTGGGGTTATCGGGGACGTGTGGAAATGTGGTTGAGATGTGACGTGTAATGTATAATATAGGATCGCTTGAAGTCGTTGAAACTAGCAGTTGCGATTGGAGGTTGCAGCGAGAATTACTGGGTAGTACTGTAAAGCGATAACTGTAAATAACGAAGGTTCTACTGGTAACTACTTTGATATTTTGAATATGAGGACTTATAAAATGATATATATATACTTGCAGTAGCGAAGGTTTTACTGTTTCAATATTTTTAGCCGATACGAAGTGTTTAGAACTAGTTGTAATTGAAGATTGCAACGGAAATTACTAGGTAGTACTATAAAGCAATAACTGTAAATAATAAAGGTTCTACTGGTAACTACTTTGATATTTTCAGTATAGCGAAGGTTTTACTGTTTCAATATTTTTAGCCGATACGAAGTGTTTAGAACTAGTTGTAATTGAAGATTGCAACGGAAATTACTAGGTACTATTATAAAACAACAACTATAAATAATAAAGGTTGTACAGATAACTACTTTCAATACGACTCGGGTTAATAGGATAGTTGATACATTTGCAGTAACGAATGTTTCACTGTTTAAATATTTTCGATATATACGCTTATTTATTATAGTATTTATTAATTAAATGTTAAATTAACTGAAAGATACACAAGATTAAATAAGGAACAAGGGAGAAATCGCGATGAGAACGTCCCCGATTTCGGGACCTTCGTATTCCTCGGATCAAACGCGAGTTTTATCGGAGACGAACAATCCGATAAAACTATAAAGAGATGCGGGAAGGATTGAATATTGGAACGAGTCGAGTCGTTCGCAGCGGATTATTCGTTTATTTCGTCCGTCAATTTCCGAACCGATCGATCGTTTCGAATGATACATTAATTGAAACGTTTGCGCGTCCCATCAACTGCTACGCGAAGTAGAACATTTCGAAATCCTCCCCAGCGGTATCGTGCGTTATATTATCGGATAGCTGACCTTTGAGAATCAGAATTGATGCGGCCAAGCCAAGCGGAGAATATCGGTAGACAGGTAGCATTAAGGTAAAAAAGAAAAGATGTCTCTATCGCCACATAGACGCGCCTTCTCGAGCGAAAGGCCACTTATATTTATAATGGGAATTTTTATAGTATCTCCCATTTGTTTCCCTTTGAATATCTTATATTTAGAATTCACTGTTATTATTTTTTTTTCTTTTATATTTTTTCGTTCATTTTCTTGTTTCTTTTATATCGTCTCGTTTATTTTCTTGTTTCTTTTATATCCTTTCGTTCATTTTCTTGCTTCTTTTATTTTCTTGCTTTATATCATTTTTATTTTTGTTTCTTTTATATTTTTTCATTCATACTCTTGTTTCTTTTATATTTCTTCATTCATTCTCTTGTTTCTTTTATATTTCTTCATTCATTCTCTTGTTTCTTTTATATTTTTCATTAATTCTCTTGTTTCTTTTATATTTCTTCATTCATTCTCTTGTTTCTTTTATATTTTTCATTAATTCTCTTGTTTCTTTTATATTTTTTCATTTATTCTCTCGTTTCTTTTATATTTTTCATTAATTCTCTCGTTTCATTTATATTTCTACGTTCATTCTCTTGTTTCTTTCATATTCATTCATTCATTCTCTTGTTTCCTTTATATTTTTTCATTCATTCTCTCGTTTTTTTTTATATTTTTTCATTCATTCTCTTATTTCTTTTATATTTTTTCATTTATTCTCTCGTTTCATTTATATTTCTCCATTCATTCTCTTGTTTCTTTTACACTTGACCACACACAGTCGTTCATTTACTCTTTGTTTCTCTTCTAGTGCTTTCAATTACCATCTCACTATCACTGGAATTTATTTATGGCAAAACAATCTCTTCCGAGAAACATACATCTTGCTCCCCCTCCGTTCATCTTTATTCAGCCTCTGTTGTTTATGTTCCCGCAGAGTTGTACTCTTTGCAAGGGATGGAGTTCCTGGAGGGTTTCGGGAAGAAAAAGCAGCAACCGAATCAAGCGAATAGCGTATCGTCGGTGCACATCAATCCCCTATCGGCACAGTCCCTCAACATCCATCTGCATGGTATTTTGTTTATTTTACATTTATTTCCGTTTTATTCGAATCGAAGCCCCGCGTTCCCCGTGTTGCGTTACTCCCCGATCATTCTCCCCGATCGAATTCCCGCTTCCCATTCACCGTTCCCATCGAAACACCGGTATTTACAATTCAATGGGAGTCTGTTCGCGCTTCGACGACTCTCGGTCCGCGCTCCACCTATTTTTCAATTTTCGTAAAACAATCGACAAACTGCGGGCCGCGCATCGCGTAATCAGTTGAAACGTAAGCTACTCGAGTCGCTTTTAATTTTACCTATTCAACGTGCTGTTTACTCGGAAAACTCTGGAACGTCCATATTTTCCTTCTTTCGTGCGTGTAATTTGATAACAAACAGAATTGACAATTGCAGCGTTTGTAGTTTTCACGCATTACGTTTGACAGCAAGTGTACGGAACACGTCGGTTTGACGCATATTGAAGTTTATAAACATTCGGTGAATATTCCTGTGAATTTCCATCGATACGCGAATATGTCTTCACCCTTTGCACTCTAAAAATACTAGAAATATTCAGCGTTTACTGATGAGATGCAGCTGTGTTTCGAAAGCAACTTGACGAGAGTGTACATAGATTAAGGAGCACATTTTTTATTCGATATTCCACATAATGATGCATTACACGAAGTTTGACATTGATTATTAAATTTCATAATTTTGTGCTAAATAAAGTGGTCACTGAGTCTGGCCAGCGGAGTGCAAAGGTTAATTGTCTAGTTTTAAATTCCTGATTCTCAAGATTCAAATTAACGAACATCAACTTTCCTACCGACAGGAAAATAAACTATAATCAACGCCTGTAAACTTATTACCCTTTTGCACTCGGGAGGTGACTCTCAGTCACCACTTGATTTGACGCAGTAAGATTATAAAATCTGATATTTAATGTTAAACGTTGTGTAATGTTCGTTGTACAAAATAGCTTTGTTCCTCGATGTACTTGTGACCCTTCGAGTTTCAAGGAATATCGTCTTCGCCGTAAAAATTTAAAATTCGATATTTAACCTGTTAACTGTGGAATTTCGTTTGAAAAATCTCTTATTTTGCGCGCAGTAAAGTAAAAAAACGGAGTGTGTACTCATCAAACGCAGGAAGAACGCACTTAGGATATATTTTAATAAAAAAAACAAAAGCAAAGCAAAGACGAATTGTTTATCTGAAAAAATTAAGAATTCATCGTTGAAAGGATTAGTATCATTTGAAGATTTAATACTAAAACTACCAATCAGTTGAATTGACTTTTCTAAAATTCTCTATAGAAATTCCAAAGATGCGTATATTGTGACTTCAGTTGATTTACAATTCTGTTTGCGTATTGCTAAATCAATTTCGCTAGTAATTTCTCAGAGACACCTATTAGTTCTTTAATAATCATAAAAAGAAGAAATTAGGAATGGGTCATTTTGACCCGTCTGGTAGTTTTAGTGTTAAGATGACTCGTATACTCGTCAAACGCAGTTAACTGGTTAATATATTTCCTATAATGTATCATTTTGAAAAATATTGAAATAAAATAGCTTCGTTCAATGTATGCGTGACTTCTCGTCGACTTTCCACAAAATATCAATTTTATCTCATCAAAAACCGTTAAAACATTTCTAGTGAAAAACCTCCGAGTGCAAGGGATCGACAGTAACAAAGTAATCGAATGTTTGCAAATGATTACTAATCGAATAATTTATAACCTTCCTGAAGAGCTCGATTATTGGCATCAACGATTCCCAGCGAGCAGTCTTCCATTAATCAATCTATTTGTGTCGAATCGCAGCTCTCTTCGCAGCCGTGGAACATGGCCACCTGGACAAAGCCCGGACCATTCTGGAATCGACGGACGTGGACGTGAACAGGTGAGCTGACTCGATCGGTTAACCCTTCCGGTGTACAAACGCCCCGCGAGAAGCGACTTCGGCGGAGAAGCTAACGAATCGGAAAAATTATGCGACGTCACGCACTGATTTGAAACGCGACGCCGCCGGTGGCACACCGCGCGGTCGCGATCTAGGTTAATTGACGCTGCTAATTAATTTCCTCGGCCGTTCTAGAAAACGAGCCAATTAACGAGCGATCGACACGACAACGCTCGGAACAGGGAACGCCGTGTTCCTCGAGAGTCCATCGATTCTTGATTTGGAAAAGCATGAAGTCGCTGATGTAGACTGTCCATTGAGAACTGCGACTGGATACGTTGCTCCGTGGAGTCCGGCTCTTATAATTAACACTAGAACTGCCGAGCAATTAATTACCTAATATGTGTATCCTCGAACCAATGACAAAACTACATTTATTCGGATTTCGATTGATTTATTTAGAATGCACGTTAACTCTTTCCGCTTGGATTTAATTACGATAAATTTAGTAAATCGTTTAAGCATTGCATTTTGTAAATAGAAAGAATATCGGTGTGGGTCAGAAATGATCCGATACAGTTTTAAAGGTACTCCGAAGGTTTAATGAGTCTAGCTCGTTGTAGCGTAAGGGGTTAATGCACCATAAAACCTTCCAGGAAAGTCTGTATCTTTTCACAAAGTGGAAAAGTAGACAGAAGTAGGTAATTTTGACTCGTTTGGCAGTTCTAGTGTTAAGTTAACAGGCATTAACCGTTTGAGTGTTGAGGAACGCTACAGCGCTCTTCTTTTGTTGTGCCAAAATTGCGGAGAGAGTGTTTTTCAAGAAATAAATCAAAGTAAATTTATTTGAATAAATGTTATTTTCTGATATTTTTTGTAATAACACAATATTTGTGATCTCGTTAGATAAGTACTCTTATTAATTTTTTTGCATACACACCCAATCACTTCCGCATTTTTGGTACGTGTCCACGAAAGTTGTTTAGCATCCAAACGGTTAAGGAAATTCTCTGCGTCGACGAATTGTATTCGTAACGACGGAAAACCGCAAGGATCCGAAATGGCGTCGACGGATTGTAATCGTAACGACTGAAAACCGCAAGGATCCGAAATGGCGTCGACGTCTGCGTTTCCGTTCGACTGACGTGTTAATTGTCAACCAGACGCATCCGTGAAAGCCTAGACACGTTGCGATACACGTAGCTGATACATTCTAGGTTTCATGGTACGTGTTTCAGTGTGTGTAGAATTTTAGCTTTCGACTCGTCATCTCTTGCAATGATTATAGACACCATTACTGAAACGAATGCTGAAGACTTCGAAAGAAGCTGAGACGATTATATATATATATATATATATATATACACCTGACTGCCACGAGAATTTCTAGCGTTTTGAATAGTTATACTCATTTTTTAATGACAAAGGCAAATGATATTGAAAATAATTATTAAAGGTTTAGTATTACAGTAGTCATATTACGCTATGATCTATCTACTAAATATTTTTATTTAAGATCAAGGTTTTTATTGTAATCGTTCTTCAGCAATTTGGAAGCTCCGGTCATCGGTGACCACCATGGCAGTCAAAGTGTTCAATTCTATTTGAAACCTTCACCACGAGTCGATATAACCAGAGCAAGAGGTTAAGAGCTACGGTACCAAACGATTAGCAATTAACTCTAATACCATTTGAGTTCGTTATGCAACGATATTAACACGTTTTGTGCCAGACTGTTTTTTGAAGACTTTCCGCTCAGGCCGAACAATTACAATTGTATTGTTCTGTTTCTGGAGTATGCCTTACAATGATTAAAATAATGAAAAATCATAACTATCCAGGAAAGGGTGTATAGTTTAAGATGCATAACACAGCAAAGCAATAAATTAATTTTTCTAGGAATTAGTTTAACAAATACCTGGATGAACATTACTCTACCGAGCGAGTGGCATCCTCGCACATAATATTTTTTTATGATGTCTATATTAGTTTAAAATAAAACATTTTAGTTGAAATATATTTAATATTATATTTATGTGACAAGTTTGTATACAATCAGGAAGGGATGTTACGGTGAAATTTGTTAAAACATGGCAAACATAAATATGGTTTATCCACACAACTGTCACAGAATGTTGCAACTTTTACAGTACAGTTTCTTGCCGATTGAGAACCGAATTTTTTAACGTTAACACAAATCGCAGTATAAAAAATGACTACCACGCGGCGTGGGATGTAAACGATCAAATAAACACAGCGGCAATAGCATTAAGATGTCCAGAACTGATTGCATAATATATTTTTAAAAAATTCTTCATTTTACAATGACAATACCTAATGGCTTGACCGGAAAGTTCGCGGCACGGAACGTGTTAACGCATTGCGTACCGGCTACTTTTCAGAAAACTGAATTGTGCGGATGGAAATTTTCAGTGAGATCAACTTATATCGCTATAGATACAAAAACTCAGATATCATATTGTGTAATGTATTTTAAATAGACAATCAATCTGAATCAAATTTCATATTTTTCTAAGTACTATAGTAATTAGCAAAATTGCATAGCTAAATGTCTTTATATAAAAACGAGATTTCTCGTTGCCAGTACGCAATGTGACTCTTTGCACTCGAGAAGTGACTCACCACTTGATTTCATACAGTAAAACTATAAAATTTTATATTTAATATTACACCCCGTATAATGCATCAATTAGAGAAATAATTAAATACAATAGCTTCGTTCCTCAATGTACATGTGATTTCTCTTCGAGTGAGATTCACAAAATATCGTCTTTATCTCATCAGAAACTGTTGAAATATTTCCAGTGAAAAACTTCCGAGTGCAAAGGGTTAATATTACACGAAACACTGAAAACTCTCGTCGTAAACGTGGCAAGCGTCACGTCCGTGTCCAGTTGCATTCGTCGCCGTTAATCCTATCGATCCTATCGTGACAGAAGGCGCGCTGGATACGCGCCGATTCCCCAATGATAATTCGATTCCGGCGAACGGACGGACAGTCGTAGATATTCCGTCGGACGATCCCCAGCCTCGAACGGAAACGGTAATTCGTTTACGCCGCTGGTTCCTTGCCGGTCACCGTCACCGAGAAACGATTAATCGGTTTTCTACCGTCGCTGCCTGCTGGCAGGAAGATCGAGGCTTCGCCGATATAGGAAGCTGCGATGCTCGAGACTCCCGTCGCAATGTATCGGTCAGTTTCTCGACGGAATCCGTCTTATTTCACAACTTAACACTGAACCTACCAGACGAGTCGAAATCACTTATTCCTGATTTCTTGTTTTTGCAGTTGTTATCCCTTTGTACTCGTGCTTTGATTTCGTACAGAAAAATTTTAAAATTCGTTTAACACGTTGACTGCCAAATAAACTCACCAAAACCTTCGTACAATCGAAACAATTTTTATAATGAAACCTTCGAATTCTCGTGAAAATTGTTCCAGTTTTTATAAGAAATTAAGTCACTCTAATTGCTTAGTAGTTTCAGTGTTAACATTAGAACTACCAGAAGTCGGAATGGACCATTCCTAAATTCTCAGTTATTGACAAAACAATAGATCCTTCTCTAAGAAATTTCTAAAGAAATTCTTTAGTAATACGCAAACCAAGTTATGAAGTGTCGATAGATGTTAGCGTTTCTATAGACAAGTTTTGAAAAGTTGACTCGTCTACTCGGTAGTTCTAGTGTTAATTACTGTCCAGAGCACGAAGTCTCGCAGAAAAGGAACCGGGCAAGACAATAATTTTATACACTTACAACAAATTTACAACAAGTTTACAATAAGTTTACAATAAGTTCATCGCGTCGCATCGTGAAAAACACTTTTTGCCCTGTTTCTCCCCGCTGGACTTCTTTCGTGCTGCGGGACAGTGCCGTGAATTGGATCGTCTATTGGTAACGAAACATTCACGGCTCCTGTATCATCGAACGTCGCATCGAACGATCGCGTGATCGTCGCTGAATGTCCATTCTCCGCCGTGATAATCCGTTTATTCGCTTCGCCTCCCTTTGTCCCCGTTCGCTAATGGCAGCTCGCGAGAGCTGGTTTATGCCGGAACGAAATTGGTGGCGATTACGTCGCGGAAACGGGCGCAATCCGTTCGCCTTCCGCGTGGGGATCGTCGTCTGGGATTTTCGTACGAATTCGATGACCGTTCCAGCGAATCGAGCGGTTTAACGCTGGGATTACTCATCGTTCTAACTGCTTAGTCATTTTTTAAATAGTACTCATTAACTTAACCCTCTATAGACACGTGTAACTTTGAAGTCACATATTAGTATGTGGCTTCTCGTAGATTTATTTCCTTTTGCACTCAAAGTGGTGAATAAAATTAAGTAATCAGTTAACTTAAACTTTTACTAGTTTCTTCTAAATTAGAAAGCTTTTTTATAGCTTTTGAATATGTACAGTCACTTGAGAAGCCATTACATTTCTCGATTTCCGTTTCCCGACTTAATCACATTGGCTAACCGGCTCATTTCTAATATCAAACAATGATTCATTCAATGTTTCCTTACATTTACATTCGAAGGAACTGTAAGATATTTTTTAACACTAGAACTACATTTCATGCGATCGATACCTAATTCCTAGAAAAACTGCAACAGTAAGTGATCCTCAATTTCTTCTGACGTTTGTAACAATATTCAAGCGAAACTATTTATTGTCGAAATCATTTCGAATATTCAATGCGTTTAACCCCTTGTCCTATAATTTATTTCTGAACTATAATCGAAAATACTTTACTGTTAATAATTTATTAGGAAAAGAAAATTCGTATGTTTATTCTGTCTGCCTTTACTCCAAAGGTCAACGATCGATAATAGAAAAGTAATGCATAATTTATATTTTAAAAATGAATAATCCTTAGGTTTCTCAAATTCACTTAAAAATTTTTTCTTCACGAGTCTGACACGATACTCTAAGTCAAGGGGTTAAAATAGAAATAATTCGGAAAACCGAAACCAGTGTCCACCGTCAGGGTGGTTCTAGTGTTAAATGTTTATCCGAGTTTCCCGATCCCGAGTCGAACACGGACGGTTCGGCGAAACTCGATTCGACATGTGTCCCGTCCGATGTAATAGAAACGAAAACTTGAATCCCGCTTAAATTGCCCAATTAACGTCTCCCCGCAACTGACGACCGGTTCAATTGGATTTTCAGCGTGAACAGCGACGGTCTATCGGCCCTGGACGTCGCGGTGCTCAGCAACAATAGGCCGCTGGCAAAAATGCTGGTCGCGTTCGGCGCGCAGGAGGGCAACCAATGTAAGTGTTCAATTACGAATTCCATTCGGTCGTTACGCGACTGGATCCTGTCCGAATCGAATGAGTCACAGTTGTTTAGTTGTGTACCGCTGAACGAACCCGTTGGTCTGTTCTCTAATTTCGAAACTGCTCTGCGTACAGCGCATTCAATGGTCAACGATCATTCCGACAGTTTCCTATTATTTCACTGTAGAAATGTATTTAACACGTTCGCTGCCACTTTAGCGTTTTATTTATCACCTTTCTATAGCAAAGGTACAAAGCAATTAATTCTTTGATATGGAAACTCTCATGTTAGCCTATTATCTAGTTATTTATGGAACATTTGTATTCGAAATCAATTATCTTCCATGTTATAATTATTTTCTTGTAATTTGAAAGCTTATCGTGGTTTTTTTAGACAGCACTGGCCTGTAGATTGAGCCTGGAGGTTTTAACCCTTTGAACTCTGTAGGCTCCAATATTGTACCAGTTATAATATTAACCCTTTGCGGACGAAGATTCTCTAAACTATACGAAACCTTTTGTAGATTCTGCCAAATCACACATTGAATGCTTAAATAATGTGGAATGAGGCAATTATGTACTGGTTTCTTGCTGTTTGAGTAGTTGAATCATTTGTTTGCAACTTAGTATTACAAACATGAAAGTTTGATCTCGGTAAAATGTCGACATTCGTTCCCAAAGGGTTAAATATTTTAATGAATCTTAAAGCAACTACCCTAAAATTATTAGATTCACACATCCAAATTTTGTACTAAGGAAAATAAACGATCGAAGACATGTTATAGCATTCCTCATTTTCGCTAGGAATACTATAAAAATTAGTTGCAGTTGCTGATAGATTACAGAACAACCTGGAGTGCTAAGGGTTGAAAGATACCTAGAGCATAGTGCTCCCTACCCTTTTAATTTGAGAATTACTGGTTTACCAACAGGGGGTTCTGTTTAGCAGAGCTGCTTCGATATTTGGAATATAAGAAAAGTTTCAAAAAACTTGTGAAAATCGCCTGCAAGTTAACCGTTTAGGTACGGTACGCCACTATAGTGGCCTTCCGCCGAGACTCTCCATTTTTCGGAACGCCATTACAGTGGCTTTCGTGGATCGCACCAATTTGGACGATACCACTTCGTACAAAATTATTGACAAACGACATTTGTGTACATATCTGTATATTATAGGCGAAGACAAAATTCTTCGCGCGACACTCTGTCGAGTTTCTCAATTCGTTGCCAGCGCAAGTGGCTAGAAACCATAAAATTTTCCATAAATCTACTGGTAAATCATTGTCAGTACGCGACGAGTATAACATATATACCACAGAGAAAACCATTTTCCAACATAATTCGTTTTTCCAATCGATAATTACGAGACAATACATTTTACCCGCGATTCACGAATTTCGGTCGTGTTGCGTCGACAACAGCCCGAAAGGAAATGCTTGTCAGCGGAGCGTAAAAACAAAGGCGAGCGAATTGTTGCTGCTTCTTTGTTGCTTCCCGCGCTGTCTGTTTCAACGGAGAATGGGAAATTGTCTCTATAAAGGACGCGCGGCGCGCGTAAAGTCGATGAATTCGGCCGACAGCGGCGGTCATTTATTTCGGCGTGCGCGAACCGCGGCAATTAAACCTTTGAACTCTATGGGCTTCGATATTGCACCAGTTATAATATTAAATATTTTAATGAATCTTAAAGAAACTAGAATTATTAGATTGTCCGCGCATCCAAATTTTGCACTAAGAAGGAAAATAAAAAATTGAAGAAATGTTATAGCATTTTTCATTTTCGCTGGGGATGCTATAAAAATTAGTTGCAGTTGCTGATAGATTATAAAACTATCTGGAGTGCTAAGGGTTGAAAGTGCCAGCCTATCGGTTTAAAGAATTAGATGAAATTTATTCACCTATTTTCCTTCTAATTATTTATTTTCATTTCTATTATTAACAGCTTGGAAACGAACAAGCGAAACATTCCCAGTATTTCGAATTTTTCTGTATAACAATACAAAACCGTATTGGTTAACCGTTTGCACTCGAGAGGCGACTCTCAATCGCCATTTGATTGAACACAGCGAAATGATAAAATGAAAAATTCAATATAAAATGTTGAATAAGGTATTAACATGTAAAACATAGAAATCATACAATTCTATTCTATAATCTATGCACGATGTTTCTATATATATGTTTTAAATAATATTGTTAACCGTTTGAGTGCTGAGGAGCGCTATAGCGCTCTTATGTTGTGCCAAAATTGCGGAGAGCGCGGGGCGCTTCTGTTTATCAGTATCAATTATAATTTTCTTACTATGTTTTTCAAGAAATAAATCAAAGTAAATTTATTTGAATAATTGTTATTTTCTGATATTTTTTTGTAATAACACAATATTTCTGATCTCATTGGATAATTACTTTTATTACCTTTTTTGCACACGCACCCAATCACTTCCGCATTTTTGGTAAATATCCACGAAAGTTGTTTAGCATCCAAACGGTTAATATTTCGTCAGAAAATAATGAATGTTTCTAATGAAAAATATTGTCGAGTGCAAAGGGTTAAGAATCGCGTTCGTTACGCGCCGGAAATCCCGATGAATCGGATACGCTGCTGGATCATATCGATTGTATCGCGGTGTCTCGAAGAAAACGGCGGAAAAGGCGGACGAGGGGTGGGGGAAAACAGTCGAACGGGATGGGATTCCAATTAGGATGTACCGTGGCCTGTAATAAAAATGCCGTCAAGCTTTATTGCGCTTGAACCGCGACGGAGTAAAAATAAAACGAGGCATCCGACGGGAAGGGGGCAGGTACTTCCCTGTCTGGATTTCCACAGAATCACTTGCTTCTTTACGTTTTATTTGTTCGGTGTTCTATTAATGGAAATATAGTTTCCTTTGGGAGTCCTGTCGTGACAGGTGTAAGATAATTAAAAGGCACAGCGTAGGATTACATATGTAATTTCTTCATAATTTCTGTGATTGCAGTCGTTTATTGATATGTTTCGTAAGGAATTTGTCGCGTTGTGTTTTGTTTATATGTTATTCGACGTTATGGTAATGATAATATACTGTTCTTTAGAAATTTTGTTACAATAGGTGCAGGATAATTGATAATTGTGTTTTGTTCATTCATTATTCGGCGTTCTATTAATGAGAATGTAGTTTTCTTTAAGAATCCTGTTACGAGGGATGTTGAAAGGGACAGCGTAGGATTAAATATGTAATTTCTTCGTAATTTCTGTGATTGCTGTCGTTTATTGGTAAGCTTCATAACGAATTTGTCGCCTTATGTTTTGTTTATATGTTATTCGACATTGTGGTAATGGTAATATAGTTTCCTTTAGAAATTTTGTTCCAGTAGATGCAGGATAATTGATAATTGTGTTTTGTTCATTCATTATTCGGCGTTCTATTAATGAGAATGTCGTTTCCTTTAGAAATCCTGTTACGAGGATGTCGCGATCGTTGAAAGGGACAGCGCAGGATTAAATTAGTAATTTCTTCGTAATTTTAGCTGTCGTTTATTCATTATTCCTGTTTTATTAATGAATATGTAGATTCCTGTAGAAATTCCGTTACAAGCGCAGGTTTAAATTTGTAATTTCTCTTTCGTTTATTCATAAATTTAATGACGAATCTGTCACCTTGTGTTTTGTTTATTCATTATTCAACGTTCTATTAATGAGAATGTAGTTTCCTCGTAAATCCTGTTGCGAGGGATGTTGCGGTAATTGAAAGGGACAGCTCAAGATGAAATTTCTAATTTCTTCGTAATCTCTACTGTCGTTTATTAATCGATTTAATAACGAATTCAATAACGATTTTGTCCCCTTATATTTTGTTTATTCATAATTCGGCGTTCCACTGATAAATTCACAGTTTCCTTTGTAAATCCTGTTACAACAGGTGCAAGATAATTGAAAACGGCGGAGCTGGATTAAATTTGAGGCGTACGCAATTTCTGTTATCGTTCGGCGACGAGTTCAGTAATAATTACCGAAACAGTTTCCCTTGATATTCACGCGATAATCGATGATCGGAATTATGAACCTCGCAGCGTTCGACGATTCGCCGAGCAATTTCAATCGACCATTCGCAGCTAGAACGAATAGATCGGCTCGCTGACGGTGTTACTCCGTTAAACGCAACGTTATTCTATTCCGCGAACACCCGTAGATAATGCTCGTTGGTTAAAGCGTTTCATTAAGACGGTTAATTAGATCGTGTGGCGATTTGCCGGACGAGAACGAAACCGTGTTTGACGTTACACTTTCGCGTGTCATTTGAAATGCGCCTTTTCAACGCGCGTTGCGTTTTTGTTCGCGTAATGGCGGCTGGTCTAACGTTCTGACGTCGATTCGACGCGTCTCTCGAAAACGTGTGATCTACTTTTCAAATGAAAAGTCGAATTTTAATATTATTTTATTTGATTGAAGTCAATCTTTACTTTCTCTGTTTCACTATATAAAAAAAGGTAAAATAGAGAAAGTGGAGGGAGAAATAGAAAATTTGAATTTTAATATTATTCTATTTGGTAGCAGTAAATCTGTGCTTTCTTTAACTTCACTAAAACAAGAATAGTAAAATAGGGAAAGTGAAAAGCGTAACACAAAATTAATGATAAAAAAAGAGAAAAACAACAAAAAAGTTCGAAGACAACTCATTATCGAGAAAAATAGTGTATTTTTCAAATGAAAACTCAAATTTCGATGTATCCGATTTGCCAACAGTAAATCTTTGCTTTCTTTAACCTCACTATAAACAAGAATATTAAAATGGGGAAAGTGAAAAGCGTAACACAAAATTAACAATAGAAAAGAAGGAAAACAACAAAGAAGTTCGAATACAACTCGTTATCGAGAAAAATAGAAGATAAAATCCGTTCCGTTCGCGGTCGCAGGTGAACGCCGGCGAATCCCGGAAACGAAAGCACCGTTCCAGTGCGGCCCCGTGTAAATTACATTGTCCGTTAAGCGTTGGATCAGGATCTGAAATTCAAGTCGTAGAAATTAAGAAACCGGCTAACAGTAAAACGGTCGTTAACGCTCCTTATCGGATATCTCCTTTTTTCCGGCCGCAGCGCTCGCTCGCGCGTCTGTTAATTCGAAACGATTAGATCAGCGTTTGATCCCGGGAACGTTAATTGAATTTTCATCTATTATTCTTTAACGAATTCGCTTAGAAACCCACCGATAACATCGGCTGGCCGCTCGGCAACGCTGATTCGCAAGGAATCAAAGACGAGCGAATTAACCCTTTGCGGTCCGAAGTGCTCTTGGTTTCTCACTTCGAGATTCACGTCGACGTTTGTTCATTCAATTACAAATTAATATGACGCTCTATTTATTTATTCAAGAATATTTGGGAGTCGTTGAAATGTTACATTTAAATGGTACAATCGTGATAGTAGAAATAAATATAGAAAAAATTGTTAAAACAGGTAGAGGTTGCAATAGAATAGAATGTCGAGTCTGACTCGACATAAGACTGTTAACCCTTTGCACTCGAGAGGTGATTCTCAGTCACCACCTGATTTGATGAAGTAAAATTATAAAATTTGATATTTAATATTGGACCGTGTATAATGCATCAGTGCGTGAAATATTGGGATAAAAGAGCTTTGTTTCTCAATTTACTTGTGATTTCTCTTTAAGTTACTTTCAAAAAGTATTATCTTCGTCTAGTTAGAAAATGTTAAGTATTTCCAACGAAAGACTTCCGAGTGCAAATTAATGGAACTGGCCGCAATTGGTCGTTGCCAATTATATTCGCGTTGATCCTTCCATCCTAAACAACCAAATATTACATCATTTCCAACGCGATTATGCAATTTCCAAATTACGTTAATCCATCGTCACATTTCATCTGATATGTCCTTGCTGCATCATCAAAATAGTGCTATCTAAATGTTGGTAAAGAAAGTCTTGTCGTTTTATTTCAACAATTTACGGATTAATTGGAGCACAACAATATACTGGGTTGTTAGGGGTTAACACGTTGATCAACGATGGCCGGAGCTTCTAAATTCTTTAAAAGTACAAGAAGAAAATCGATGTCAAATCGAAATATTTTATGACAGAAGTAATGAAATAACAGTGTAGCTTAAGAACTATGATAATTACTAACTTATTATTAATTTTAATTTTCTAATTCAGAGTCTCGCCATGTCAAATGAAACGGTGACTGTAAATCGCCCCTCGATCGCAAGGAATTAATAAACAAGATTAGTATAACACATCCGCGCAAACTAGATAAAAACAAAGTTCTTGAATTAGAATTCACTTGCTGCAATTATTGTCAATAATATTTTATTGCGCCTTTAGGCGTCAGCAGTAGCCAAGTGATTAACGTGTTCACCCTTTGCACTCGAAAGTTCCTCGCTCGAAATATTCAACCCTTTCTAGTTAGATGTAGACAAGATCCTTAAAATAAATTTCTCAAAAAATCGCACATAAATCAGGGAACAGCCATTTCCTTTCAATATTTCACGTATCGATGCAGTATACAAAGGTTAATCGTAAACACAAAAATGTATAATGTTCCTGTAAACATTTTTCCTATAGCAAAGGGTTAACGTAAGTGGTCGAATAATTCTGGACGGGATCATTGACGGCGTTGCGGGCGGAAATCGATACGGTATCGCGGCCGTTGGCTCGCGTCCGTCCCGGACACGGATCCGCCGCGGAATTTTGCATCCGTAAACATTCGTAATAACCGGGCCGGATGAATCGACTCAATTAGCAAGCATTTTTGCGGAATTCACCGCGTTGATTCCCTGGATTCACCCGATCACGTGTTTCCCGGCTGGTTCCGTTCTCGATTACATTGCTCACTCGTTCCCTCCCTAATTTCTGCGAATATCCACGCTGCAGCTTAATAAGCCGTATTCATCCGTCGAAAAGAGCAAGATGAAGTAGTTTCCTGGCGCAGGAAATTTTCAATCCACGTTGAAGCGCTTCTTACTCGAAGTGACTCGCTTAACACTAGAACTATCAAGTAAAATGGTCCTGATTGAATTTCTCGATAAAAACTATGACAACTATTAACGCAGTTATATTCAGCTAGATGAACGTGTAATAAGAATGTAATTTAATCAGATGATTAAATATACTTTTTCCATTTCGCGTATGTTGCTCTATGAAACCGAGCGGCATTCGTGTTAAGCTTTCAATTGACTCGTTTGCGTATTAGCTGATGGATTGCTTCAATAACTCGAATGACCATTCACGTCCTTTCGATAATTGCTAGAAAAGAAACCGGTAATAGATCGTTTCGATCCGTTTGGTAGTTCTAGTGTTAACCTTAACGGTCGAGAGCTTTTTTCTAATACTCGCCTGTAAGACATTATGTTACAGTAAATATTTGTCAGTGTATAATCAACAAACCAATGATATAAAGTTGCGATATTCGATAAAGAAAACTACAGCGATGATAAACAAATGAAATGGAAGCTTCCTTTTCATATCTCCGTATTGGGGCCTTTCTGTGGCGTAAATGCTTTCCCCATAGTGGAGCCTTTCGATCATTAACCAGTTAACTGTGGAATTTAGTTGGAAAAACCTCTGGTTCTGCGCGGAGTAAAATAAAAAAATGGAGCGTGTACTCGTCGAACGCAGGACGAATGCACGTAGAGTATATTTTAACCCTTTGCGAACGAAGATTGTTGAAAGTATACAAAACCTTTTGCAAATTCTGCTAAATTAAACACTGAATGCTTAAATCATAGAGAATAAGGAAACTGTGTACTGATTTCTTGCTGTTCGAATAGTTAAATCATTTTTTCACAACTGAGTATTCCAAACATGGAAGTTTGATCTCAGCAAAATGCCGACATTCGTCCGCAAAGGGTTAATGAAAGATCAAAGCGAAACAAAGAAGAATTACATGTTTATGTGAAAAAATAAAGAATTCATCGCTGAAGAATTAGTATCGTGTCAAGCTTTACGATGACGTGTATACTCGTCAAACGCAGTTAACTGGTTAACCCGTTGCCCTGTGACTTGCTTCTCGGTTAGAGACACAACTACTCTGTGAGAAATTTCTTGAGAAAAGAGAAGATTCTAAGTATAATTATTGTAGAAGAGTAATGGTTCATTTGAATTCGGAAGAGTCGTATAATGTTTGTGATTGTGAAATTTTGTGTCGAATTTTCAAGAGTCCGGCATGTTACAAGACAAGGGGTTAAGTGTTGTAACGTGTTCTATATTATTGGAACTTCATGGATTGAGATGTTTGAATTGTTATATTGTTACTTCGATATTGTTAGTAGACTGTGGATCTTGATATGTCTAATGAAATTAGAAATATAGAGTTGTATTGTAACGTGTTCTATATTATTGGATCTTCATGGATTGAGATTTTCGAATTGTTACATTGTTACACAGTTAACTGGTTAAGGGTTAAAGCTTTCGAGAAACTTCTTAGTTAATGAGCGAAAGAAGAAGTTTCTTGTGTATACTGTTCCACTGAGAATTGATTAGTAAGAAAGTCCACTGATTGATCGCGCAGTCAAGTCTCCGGAGTCTCTGGGCAGCCACCTGGCCTCGTTGCTGTCGGAAGCGGAGCACAGGGTCCAAGAACTCGGCGGGAGCACTTCCGGTAGCGGCGGGACCACTCTCTTAGAGCCGCCAAGCAGCTATAGATCAAGTTTTTCATCCCAGCACAACAATCTGACGGGATGCGCCGGTAGCAACGAGGACAAACAGCTCGCGCTATGGGAGAGGAGAGCTAAGGCGCTCAGGAAGATGTTGCAGGGTTTCGATCAAGCAAGTAAGTTGCTTTCGGGTTGCATGGAACCAGCTGTGTACGCAAGAATGTTCATTAACGTTTGAAAACGTTTGTTTCAGGACCACCAGATATGCCTTTCCTGGTCGCCGTGGACGTGACAGGAACCAATTCCGTGACGGTCAGGTTCCAGGAGCCGGACTCCCACGATTCCCCGATCTGCACGAAGTTCAAGGTCCAGTGGAGCGTTAAGGATGATTTCTCCGTGATCTGCGGGGAGAGAGAAGTGCTGGACATGAAGCAGAGGGAGTGCAGAATCGATGATCTGACCCAGGGACAGAAGTACCATTTTCGAGCCGCCGCTGGGAACCTGAAGGGCTACAGCAGGTTCAGGAACTCGACGCCTGCCCATGTCACCCCTAGCAGTACGGTCGATTTTAGTTTTTTCAAGCTGAAGCTGTCTGTTGGCTTTAGATTAAGTTGATGGTAAGAGGAAGCTGTTGCAAGCAGTCTCATGGGAATATTGTTTCAGGTTGGAGAGACATCGATGGCAGAGTGCCAAGGTTTGCCGGTCGGCTGGAGCAACTGAATACTTTGTTCACGGACATTAGGCGGCCCGAGTACACGCAGGAAACGCCTGCGGTGCAAAGGCGAAACCACAAGAAGAAGACGACCACGATCAAGCAATTGTTCACGGCGACGAGTAAGTTCCAGAAGAACTTGAGACGCGGCGTGTTTCTCGCTTGTTTGCTCTACCACGAAGACAAAGTGCTTGTGACCAACGAGGATTTCCTGCCTGTGATCGAAGTCGACGAGACGTATCCCAGTTGTATTTACAATGACTTTCACTGGCTGATGAAGGTGGCCTGCACCTGGGAGGACGTGAAGACGCTTCGCCAGGACATGGAGAAGAGTCACAACAGCTCGACGAACTACTTTAGGATAAAACTGCTGCAAGCCGCTGCTCAGATGCAGGTTCGTTTCTGTGGGAAACGCATTTCTGTTTGACACTAGAACTACCGAACAGTTGGATTGAGTTTTCGAAATTTTTCTGTAGAAACTCCGTCAGTACTATTGAAAGTTTTATTGATTTACAATTCAGTTTGGCTATCGCTGAATCAGTTTCTACAGTAATTTCTCCGAGAATTATGTTATCTTTGTAATAATTGTAAAACGAAGGAATCAGGAATGAGTGATTTTGATCTCTCTGGTAGTTCTAGTGTTAAGTCACTTTTGAGCTAGAAGTTTGAATACTACAGTAACGTTGGTTTTTTAGGCGGTACTTTGCATACAGGACCTGGGGCAATTGTATCATAAACCCATCAGGGATATGCAAGGCACCCTAGTTTTCTCAACGGTGAATTACATCAAATCCCCAAAGCTTATCTCAGTATTAAACAGTAGGTGGTTGCCACTGAGTAAGGTGACGAAAAAGGTGATAACTCACGAGGACAGCAACGTGGCGGATATCCTGATAGCCAGCATTCAGGAACAGATGACGTACCACCAAGTCAGTAGTATTAAACTGTCGAAAGGATTGTACCTAGGTTACCTGAAGATGCAGAGCAGCGTGGACCTCATTCAGGTCGTGGTACCCGCGAAATCGCCGAACGTGTTGCCTCATTGTAAGGTCCGCGACAATCCTCATGTGACTGCGTACGTATCATATGGTGTGAACCGCAGTTCTGCGTGCAAGCTCGGTGAATCATTAACCTTTCTTCTATTCCAGGGAAGAATGGGATTATCTGAAGAGGATAACCCGACTACAAGTTTCAGATACCTCGGTGACAGACGCCGAGGAGAAGGAGAACGTAACTAACGAATGTCAAGGAACCGAACAGCAAAAGTTATTCGTTGACCTGGTAGCAGCAACCGCGAGGCGATTGTTCAATTACATGGAGATCAGTCCTGAAGATACGCTGATCCATCGATTGTACGATGCCGAGGTGATCGATCTGACTCACGACGTGTCTTTCCTGATTGCTGTACCTCCAGCAGAGACCGCCTGTTCCGTACCTGGGACTAGGGAGATTCTTATGCAAAGAGGAGACTTGTTGTCCTTGCCCATTCAAGTGTTCGAGATGGTCCACTTAAATACGTACCAGAAGGATGTAATTAACAGATACTCCAGATTAAGCTGTATCCTGGAATTGGACACAGCACAAGCTCAATATAACCATAGAGAAGCATTCAGTTCCCTAGAATTGAGCGTGGCGAAGGATAAGTTGACCAGGCTTCAGGATCTCCAGTCACAAGTGAACACCGTGTGGAAGGGAGCTAGGTGGTTGATAGATGCGATCACGTTTGCGAGGGATCGTGGGTCCTCTCAGCAAGGCGTAAGTAGATATCAGTCTTTCATTTCGAAAATTCTTTTGCTCCGTTAGATTGAACACTGCGTTTCATTGTAGATAACGGGGATCTCGATGAAGCACTTGCTCAGTCTAGATAGGAATAAAAGCAACAGTAATAGCAACAGCCTGAAGAGAAGTTTACTGCAGTTACCGCCTCGAGATCCAAAACTAGTCAAGTCCAGTCCCGGTCGAGGCAGCTGGCCAGGACCAAACGTAACCAACTCTTCCTCGAACCTCCTGACGACAGAGTTCAGCAAAAGCGAGCAACAGCTGCCCAGTAGTCAATACATTCGAAAGGGCAGCAACACATCTAACATGTCGACCGGCTCGGAGCCTCCGAAGTCCTCGGTGCCGTTAAGCAGTACAAGTAATCTCAGCAACGCGACCAGCGGTGGCAGCAACAACCATTTGGTACCGTTGCAAAACGCGAGGCTACCGCCGTCCAAATCCGAGGACACTCTAATCCTGACGAAATATAAACACAGCCCCAGGAATAGGTCAGCGACGATCACTTCAGCGTCAGCCAGCACCAGCCCCCTGCTCAGCATCAAGCCCATCATCTACGGCGGTTCACTTCTGAGCGTTTCAACGGCTATGACGAACACGACCAGCTTACTCAGCGTCAGTAACACCAATTCAGACAGTTTGCACTCGTTAAGCAGCGACGAGTACTCGACACCTAACTCGAGCGTCTGTATAAAGGCACACGGGAAAGGGAAACCGGCGAAACCTACCGCTAGCGTTGCTGCCATGGCGACTGGCGCGCTGGAAAGCCAGTTGGAAGAGGAGAAAGACGAAGCGACCATGATGCCGGCGCCTCTGCCTGGCATTCTTCAGGTATGTGAAACTATCCTTTCGTGTGGAATTAGTTGGGTAGCAACACGGTTGAAAGGAACGTAGCTCTAGTATCTTTCATCAAGGCGAGGTGTATGAAAGTATAATCTATCATGTCACTCTGTCACTGTTCAAGGGAACCCCTGAACAATCTTCCATAACTTGAGTTATCGAAACGTGAGTGGATCTTAAAATTAAGATAACCAATGCAATTTTTGATATCATAGTATAAAGAATGATTATAAATTACAGTGAAATTAATTTTGAGATTCACCAGCCCAAGTCGCCTCGGCCTTTGTTCGTACTAGATGAAAAACTGTCCTATCTCGGGCAAGCTTTCTTAGGACACTCGTTTCAATTCTGACTGCTTAATCTCTTCCAGAACCACCCGTCGAGTATAAATAATGTTTTTCCTTGTAGGGTACACAAGTCTAACCCGATTGTAGTTAAACACAGCTCACTTGGTCTTCTAGTGCAGACCGATGTAGCAGACATATGAGTAAGCCGCTACACCGCCTAGCGTTTTAGCGCTTGTTTCGCTCGGATATGCTTTCCAATTTTCGCTTTTCGTGTTTCAACATAGTGAAGCATGCCGTCTCTCGTATCAGCTTAACAGCTATGCGCACTGTCTCTCGACCAATTGGGATCATCCGTGACCCAACTGCATTTCTAACAAAGACAACGTCTCCCACGAATGATCCCAAGCCTCATAGCGGGAACGTAAACACAGCCTTTCGTTAAATGAAAGAACCTGTAACATCTAATCTATCTGGCCACATTCGAACAGTCTCTTTGCTCACCACTAACAGCCGTTTCACTCACTGTATCCGCGAATTACTGGTCAGATGTATCGAGTGCTGCCAGCTGATTGTCACTGCAAACGCTGATACTTCACAGCAGAAAATTTCTTATCTGTCTGATCATTAAAATTGTCCACCAACGTCAGGGCATCTTTGATGATGTCTTTTCAGGTTTACGCCGCCTATGAAACCGGCCTGGCATCCGGTACCAGCCTGAAGCTGCACGTGACACCGAGAACAACGGCTAGAGAGGTGGTCAATCTGGTCGTGAAACAGCTGAACATGGCGGTGGTGCTGAAGGGACAGGAGGGCCCCATTTACACGTCCGACGAGCTGCCGAACTTCTGCTTGGTGGCTGTCATCGGTGCGCGGGAACGTTGTCTCAGGGACGATTTTCGACTCCTCCAGCTTCAGAACCCCTGGAAAAAGGGCAGACTGTACGTGAGACAGAAGCAGGACGTGCTTGCAGCCCTCGAGCACAGCAGCAAGCATACCGCATATTTATAGCATAAGTAGAAAACCAACGGGAGAAGATTATTTCATAGAAAGGATCTCGAAGAAGAGACGAGAGAACCCCGCGTCTCGTGACGGTACTACGTAAGAAGCTTTCCATCTCGTTAACAGTTGGCGACAGAAGCCAAAGATCATTTAACTTAACGCGTTCTGTGAGCTTCCAGATGATCCAGTCAGTCCAGTGTCCTTTCATTTTCTTCCCCAGACCTTTACTTTCACAACAGACGCAATAGATCATTCGTTGCTCCATCCAGTGTCCCAGTGGCAGGACCTTGTGAAAGGATAGATTGTCCCACAGAATCTCAGGCGGGTATCCTTTAATCTCAATATTTTTCACGTCAGAGGATAACATAGAACGCATCGTCCATAGCTCCGTCTCGCATCATCGACACAGCACTTTGCGAATGGACAGCTTTGCATCGGCAAAACCGTGTTAACGTGTTGTACATAAAGGAAACGCTTGACGAGATATTTCCAGTTGTATTCCGAGGCTCTAAGCTGCACGTAACATTAGGTAGAGTTCTGTGCGAGCGGCGGCGAGCGTGTTCTTCTTCGAGGATGCTGTATTTAGGCGAAGCCGTACATTCCAACCGAGTTATCGAGCAGCCCTGCTAACGCTCACCGAGTCTAGATAGTCCGTATCAGGAGTGGATAATACTCAATCGTACTGCTGTATTTTAGGTACCGATCTCAATGTTTAACTCGAGCGTAAATAAGGCGACAGATGCTTCGGAGATGATCTCAACGGCCCCGATCGCGTGCCCAAGCGGATCTGTAAATTGGTAAACAACCCTTCCACTTGGACGATCAGCCAACGATCGAACGGGACACCGGCTTGGACACCTCGATCGCAGAGAAGAATTTTATATTTATATCTTCCGGATTCGCTTCTGGCGGTTCACCACCAACGAATCGTCTGTTCCGGCTCGACCGAGCCCGATCACCGGAAACCGGAGTACCATCCTCGAGGACGGATTATTCTTGCGGCTAGAAGAATCTCCGTCGCGCCGCGTTCGCGACGAATCCGCCGACAGATCTCTTGTATCCCATCGGGAACACAATGGACAAACGTCCCGGTCATTAACGAGAGTCACTCGAGGTGCTTACTTAGGGGATACGAGGTTGCGATTAGAGCAGTTTGCGAGCGAGAAGCGTAGACAGTGTCGACGAAAGAGGCTTTATAGATTGTTGCGTAGAATTAAACGATGAATATTAGCGCGATTATTTTTAATCCTGCAGTGGCAAGCGTGCGTCCGGCGCCGACAAATGGTACATATGAATCGTTTCGACCCGATCCGACTCCGACGCGTTCCGCGTGCTTGAAAAGCACCGCAGGAACGCGCCACGTATACACTTTACGTTCCGTTTAAATAGATACCGGTCGGTGGTACTCGTTAATTTTGTCTGAAAGGCGGATGTATGATCGTTTAGCGTTATTTCCCGTGGAAAATGGTAGAACGTAGACGCGAATGACTCGTATGTGCCATTCTAGGGTTAATTCGGAGCGGTTCGCTCTATAGTGTGTTTTCCTTGCGTCCATTCACTGACGCGTCGCGGGTCGGTGTACTTCTTTGCAGAGATGCGCTCTCTTTCGTGTTCTCCGGGCCTGCTTTCGTTTGGGAACATGAAACGTTCTCGGTGTTGAAAAGCATCTGCATTTGTATATTTGTATTCTACCGCGTACGTTTATTCTCCGTTGAGGAAGAAGGAGTCGAAGACGGTCCCGTTGGGAGTCGGTGTTCTCGTTCGAGTTCCAACCTGTCGAGGACTGCAACCGCGACTTAGACGCATTCGCGATAAATACGATGCGAGGAGTGGATTGTATAATGAACGCACCCGGAGCGCACGGTACCGCTGTACAGTGTTCTCCACGTAATAATTAATAACAATTAGTGTCTAACGTAGAAAAGAATGTTACCGGATTCAACGGGAACCTGCGGTCTGCCGTTCCGAGGTTCCGCGTTGAGAAATATAGAGAAACACTTGACGAGTTAATTATTCGACGATGTAACTTGTAGTCTGGCTGCGGATCTTTGTATTATACCATGCGATGATTTAAAGCGACCGAATTGGACACTTCGATTTTTAGAAGATTGACCTGTTGACATTATTAACCGTTTGCGCTTGAAAGGTGTTCACGTTAAGTTCTAACGAGGTATTGATTCGATCATTGATCCTGTCAAATAGAGATAATCCACGGATCAATGGATAGAATTATTTTCTTTCAATATTCCATGTGTAATCTGTAGAATATTCATTTTTATAGTCTCGCTGTATGAAGGCGGTGATTTTGGTCAGCTCTCGAGTGCAAAGGGTTAAGTCGAGACGTAAACTAACAGTACCACCATAGAAATGTAAATTCGCACGATATTCCGTAGCCCGCTCGCCGTTCCAACGGCGGGAATAGCAATTTAACGAATGTGGATTGATCTCCGATGAAAATTGAATGATTCTAATGTCTGTAAATTAGCGTTAACGTTGATGATCCGTCCTTCGGCGAGGGAAACTACAGAGATCAATCGACTGGACAGTGGTACCGAGCAACGAGGGGGCCACCTAAGTTTAAACGAAGATATACGATGCACATATTTTTTTATCGAGAAAATACAAGCGAGAGGAGAGCGAACGAGAGAGAAAGAGTGTGGGTGGATTTTTACTGTATCTTGCCGGAGTGCGTACTTGTCATCGAACGCGAATTGATCAGTACGCACTCGCATGTTTCACGGGGAGACGATGAAGAAGGAGGTCTGCGTGTGTCCAGCAAGAACGGGAGAGAGTGTGTGAGAGAGAACGAGATGCAAGAAGAAAATTTCATGAAGAAACGGAAGTTAGTAAAATTTTATTAGCTCTACTTGAGTGTTTATCGATGTTGAGTGTAAAATAATCACCTAGAAATTAAGTGTTAACGAAGGACGACGAGGAGGAGGAGGAGGAGGAGACGAAAATTAAAAGACGCCTAGATTTTCCTTGTGGATTAATGAAAGAGAGAAAGAGAGAGAGAGAGAGCGAGAGAGAGAAAGAAAGAGAAATAACACGCATTGAAAAAAAGAGAAAAAACTACAAAAGGACGAAGAAACGAACTACTTGTAAATATTCAAAGAAATCTATGTATGTATAAAATATAAAATTCAGAATGACCGAAGAGAGAGAGGGGAGTACGATTATTTCGATACTTCGATTCATTCTTTCTTTCGTGCTGTACATTTTTTTTAACGCTTGGTCCACGGAACGTCTATTCGACGCAGATTGAATATTATAAATTATTATTTGCTAAACGTTAGACTTTGATCGGTAACACCAAACGTACATCTCAATTGTCTGTTCTTAATTATCTCCAATGTCCAAAACTCAAAGAACATCGATTTCTCTAGCATTAGTAAATAGAATCAACGACAAAATGAATTGTTCGATAAACGTCCGTGAACCTGGCGTCCATCCAGTTCTGTCTCTATCATATGCAACGCATTCATTGGTTTTATTTTGTTCAGCCGGACCAAGCGAGACAGTAACTCTCGGGGAGCAGAAAAATGAACCCGGACCCTGACGACCGAGAGTCCCGCTGACCCACTTCCGCCTTGTTTCTCGTCTCATCTCGCCGTGCCACCTACTCCTTATTTATCCCCCACCTGGCGTAATCGTGCGGCTCTCCGCTCTTCCGGCTAGTTCCCAAGCGGCGAGCAGATATCCCGTGGTAATGAAAAACTCCGAGGGCATCCCCTCTGAGAAGAGCTAACCCAGACCTGGCCCTCGTGGGTCATCCAACTTCCTACTTTCAGGCCGGGAACGATGCGCCTGCACTTTCTGGTGCACACACTTTGCTTCGCCTATTATTCATCGTTACCGGAAAGTCTTTTCGTAGTCGGGACCTTTTGGTTTCCTTGATTATACTACTGGCTGTTAATTTCAACCCTTTGCACTGGGAAGTGATAGAAATATTCAGCACTTTCTGATCAGATGTTTTATAGATAGTTCGAACGTGAATGAAGGGTTACAACTGTTTCATTATTCTTATTTTATATTACTTTATTTTTATTTAATTTTGAATGGCGACTGAGTTTAGAAGTGCTAGAAATATTCAGCATTTTCTGACCGGACAAAGATGTTTTATAAACAATAGTTCGAATGTAAATAGAGGAATACAACTGTTTTATTATTATTTTATATTACTTTATTTTTATTCTGTAATTTCGAGTGGCGACTGAGTCTAGAAGTGTTAGAAATATTCAACATTTTCTATAAACGATGGTTCAAATGTAAATGAAGGAATACAACTGTTTTATTATTCTTATTTTATATTACTTTATTTTTATTTAATTTTGAATGGCGACTGAGTCACCTCTCTAGGGTTAACCTTTTGAATAATTCTTTTCCTGATTTTCGTATGAATAAATTAAGTTATTAATAGGAGATTCACTAAGTATTTCATTTGAAAATAATGTTACTAATTTTATCAGTGATGATCCCACGGTGTAAAGGGTTAATGTTAAGAAGCCAGTTGAAAGGTGAGAGTGTCTTATTATTTCCCTGTGAAATTACTAAATAAAACCGAGAAGACTCTCCGCGACGTTACTTTTATCCTTCTTGTTACTCGATTCCGTGGAATATCTTATTAACATCCATTACTTCCGTCCCGCAGGGTATAAAGGGCATTTCCTACAACATAATCCGTTCGATGAGATAGAATCAGGGGTGAACAAAAGGCAGCCGAGATCTATCTATGAATCATTAATCACGATCGCCATCGTTTCGCGATAAACTGTGACCGCTAGGAGGCCCGAGCCGGAAGTTCAGTACCGTACACAACGCTGGTGTCGAGTTCATTGTTCAATCGAGTCACGTTTACAATTACGATAATGAAACTCGGGTTCATTCGATTCCGCCGGCGTTATTGATCGTCGCGTTTTATCGGCGTCCCGTTGGACACGATAACTTCTCCAAGTACTGTACGTTTATTACCGAACATCGTGTTCCTTTGTCACGTTCATTTTGACATTCAGCTCACTGCGAACAATTTTTATTCGTATTTCACTCATTTGCATAAGACATTGGAGGAGTCAACGAGTTAACACTAGGTTCACGCTTCCAAATTTGACGCATATAATATAATTTATGTATCATTCATATATAATATATATTAATATTAATATTATATATATATTAAAACCCTTTGCACTCGAGGGGCGTCTTACAGTCGCCTGATTCGACGCAGCAAACATAAAATTTTCAATTCAATATTAAACCTTGTGTAATGTATCAACACATAAAACGAAGTAAAATAGTTGTCTCTTCATTTATAGAAGATAGTCAATTGTGTTAGTTACGAAAAATATCGTTAATATTTAGTCAGAATGAATATTTTTAATGAAAAATATTGTCGACTGCAAAGGGTTAATATATACATATAATTTCACAAGCATCATTTAGTAAATTCCATTAATCATAATCTCAACAATCTAAGTGAACACCGATTTCACTAAGAATAGAACGAACTATGCAATAAACATCCATAAACCATAGTGTCAACATCGTCGCATCTGAAAATGATCTTCCAAATTTCTTCCATGATTTCTCGACGATTTCCAAAATTTCCGCGTAGTTCGAGAAACTTCCAGCGCCGCTGTGTGCATATCACGCACGTAGGATCCGCGACGTTCGCGTCGGATCGTTAAGATTCCAGCCGCCGCTTCGCCGAGGGTGTAAAACCGGTGATTACGCGGCCGCCTCCGGTTTTGTGGGTGCATATACAGTTAATAGTCATTGTCAAGAGGACGGAGGCTCGCGTGACGATTGGTTAACCCGCAGAGTCCGGATTCGCCCTCGGCTGACCCCGTTGTTAACTGACCCACTGACGATACTGATAGCGGGACACCGTGGAGCTCTCGGTTCACCTCGGTCTCTCGTTCGCTCGGCTGCCTCGGTCTCCTGCGGGAATTTCGGTGATCGCGCACGGTACAGTCTAAAACGAATACCAAACAACGAATCCCATTGAAAGATTAACCCTTTGCACTCGAGCGGTGACCCTCGGTCATCATTTGATTTAATATAACAAAATTACAAACTGCTGAATATAATATTAAGTTTTTTATAATGCATCAATATGTGAAATATTTATATGAAATAGCTTTATTCCTTAATTTACGTGTTTTCTCATTAGTACGTTTTAAACAGTGTCGTCTATGTCTCATCGCAAAATGTCGAATGTTTCTAGTGAAAAGCTTCCGAGTGCAAAGGGTTAACCCTTAGCGGACGCGGATTCTTCAGAACCTTCAGCAGATGAAGCTGAATTACATATACTTGAACAATGAGAAAAAGGAAACTATGTACTAATCTGTTGCTATTTCAATAACTAAATCATTTGTTACTGCTCCAACCGACATCCGTCCGCAAAGGGTTAAAAAATTGTCGAACTCCAAGGCAACCTTAACGAAGTAAATTCATTGATCTTATTTTCAGCGTATACACGATGCACATCGAGAAAGAGGAAGCTCCACGGAGAGAGAATCGTCCAGAGGAATTCCGGGTGCTTGAGGAATAAATTCGCCAGCCGATAAACCCAGTTGAAATCGGAACTTTCCTCAACTAGTTCAGAACAATTACCCCCACCGAAAAATCCGTTTTCAATAATAACCCAGCCGGATGCGTTCGAAGTTTTGCGGGACCGCGAGCCGCCTAGTTTCCCAACAGCTCGGCCGGGCTCGCTAATAACCGGCGGGTACCGGCGGGCGCCCGTAAACGCGGCCGCGATCCGGCTGCCCGACGAAAATCCATCTCCGGACGCATCTAGGATCCGTGTTCACGCGTCCCTCGATCCGACGCGGACGCCGGATTGCGACACGCGGCGCATTGTGCTTGGGAACTGCTCCCGGGGCTGTCACGAGAGCCAGATTGCGGTAATAATTTGATTGATACTCGCTCTCTTTCTCTCTGAAAACGCTCCGAGGATCGAGACCGAGGAGCCGGTCACGCGTGCCGATCCTGAAGCAATTGGGAGATCGAAGTCGAAGCGGCGACCGGGAATTCGCTGGCGAGCCATTGGTTAGCGGAATCCGAATTTTCGCGCGTTCACGTAAATCTAGTAGCTGTTGATCTAGTGGATCTAGCTGTAAATGACACTGGCCGTGTATTAATATTATAGATAAAAATAATGATTGTATTCTGAAAATATGAGATCTCGACCGGAGTCGCCGAGAATCAAGTAAATAAGAAAGACAATTGCTTTTGTTCATCGCCGATTTCAAAGTGAGCATCGACCTATTAACCCTTTGCACTAGAGGTGACTCTGTCATTTGATTGAACGCAGCAAAATTATAAAATGGAAGATTGAATATAAACAAGATAACACATGACACAAATAAAACAATTCTGCCTCATAATTTATGCGCGATGTTTCTCTATGAAACTGCAAATAATATTGTTAATATTTCATCAGAAAATAATGAATGCAATGAAAAATATTGACTAGTGCAAAGGGTTTAATTTACCGGCTTACCGGAGTGACGCGGCGGTGATACCGGTAACCTACAGCTCCGATTCGTCATGGAGGGAGTAGTTTCAAGATACTTGATTTGTATGTGTAACACTTGAACCATAACGCAATTGATAGTACGCTGATTCACTCTGAGCACCAATTTCGAAAAATTTAGGCTGATAAGCGTTGGCATTGAAAATGACTTGAATCTTGGTAGGTAAGGGTAACAGCAAAAGTTTTATCCTGGACGTAGAAATATAGTTTGAGGAATGTAGCAAATTAGGGTATAAGGAATTTGGAATTAGGGAATAGAAGATGTTCATCGTCGAAGCAACGACGAAGGCAGAAGACACCGGAAAGACGTCGATGACGATGGAAGCAGCGCGTTGGTACCGTGGACGCACAAAGATGCGAGACGCAGTACCGCGGACGACATTAATGCGAACCAGTAGGTCAACTTCTAGAACGAGGCTAGAGGCTCCTGGCAAATCCGGTGTCAATGAGATCGATTCACCCGACTTTGTCGCTCCAGTTATCGACAGGGAACTGGACCGTCTGGTTCTTTCCCGATGACGGTTTTTGCGTTCGCTGTAACACGAGCGACACGGTATAGACTCAGGGTGAGAGGGGAGTCGGATTATATAAGTGTTTTTCTTGTTGCAGAAACTCCCCCGTAAAACTGTGGGACTCGTTCGACGAATGCTAGAAAAGGGGTTGAGAAGAAAATTTTGGAAGACGCATAGAATCCGATCCGAAGTAATTATCTAATTCTCATCTACCGATCACTAAGCCTAACCCTTTGCCGACAAAGATTGGAAATATACAAAACCTTATCTAAATTGCATATCAATTATAATATAATTGATAGAAGAAAAGGAAACTACGTTCTGATCGACTGTTCGACTAATTAAACCATTTCGCGAGATAGTCAGACACGAACGTTCCGTCTTACCGAAATGCCGACACCCGTCCGCAAAGGGTTAATTAGTAATAAACAGTAAACGATAAATCGACTACTATATAGAACGCCTTTGAATCTTGCTCGATTACACGCTTACTAATTCACCAATTCTTCAGGCAATCCGCAACGAAACGCTAGAGCAAGCACCGCTCAGTTTTTCAAGAAAGAGGATCAAGCGGATACGGTACCGCGAACCCCGCAATCGGCAGGGGGCTCGATTTTATACGGATCTCTGGCGCGCGCGCGCGCTCGCGCGCACGTGTACAGCCGTGTTGCGAAAGAATTATACGGGGCACAAGGTCCGGCCATTCGCCGGTCGAATTTTTACCGATCGAAGGTTAGGTTTCGCAGTTGGGTCCGCGTACCGATCTGTGGCCCCAGCGTACCCTCCCCCCCTTCCCCCCTCGCCAATGTCCCCGTATCACGGTACAGTCAGCTCCGCTATCACGCTGCTTTTCCTCGAGCGTTCCTCGCGTCTCCGATTTTCTCAACGAGATTCTTTTTCCGGAGGACACTTCCGGGGAGGGACAATTCGAGACGTCGTCTATATAGAAGCTCGTATCCACTCGGGAGGCGTGAATATTGTTCTTGACCAAGTGCTGTTCGCGATCTTTGCTCCACTTCTGCGGTCGTTCCCGTCGAATATAGGAAATCGGCCCTTTTATACTCGAGGACTGCTTTGTCCCACTTTTACACCGAGAAACGCCCTGTACAATATCCGCATCGCGTTCCAATAGACGAGCCAATCGAGCCGACCATTCGAATAAACGAAAATATTCCCTTTGCGAGCCTCCTCGTCGCTCCTACTAATTAGCGACTCTGTCCAAGGAAAAAGAAACGAACAGCAGGAACACTCGAGTGAACGGTACAGAAACACCGGCCGAGAACAAAGGAGCGGACCGTTCGATTTCCATTCGAATCCACCGCGAAGAGGAGCACAAAGAGTCGGACAGGATAATGGGGAGGGTCCGTGGTCCTCATTGTCCGGGCAACAGAACCTCCTTATCGAAATTGGCGGCGGCCGGCGCGTTGTTATCAGGCACGACTGTACATCAGGATCGTGAGTCAGGGGAACGGCGGCGGCGGTGGCGGCGGCGGTGGCGGCGGCGAAGAGTGGAGGCCGTTTCGCCGGGTGTCCCCTCCTGGGGGGACACGTCGGTCGGAGGACAACGACGGCGACGAAGGAGACCGCCACCGCCAAGACCCCGGCGAAGAAGAAAAGAGAGACGAGCGGCCGTGGCGCGGCTTACCACGAGGCCGTCGCGAGCGATCAGTTTGTTCGACGTGCACAACCGGCTCGGACGTGGCTGTCGTCGCCGATTGTGAACCCGCTGTGAGAGCCGCCATAGAGTACCGCTTGGCTAGAGAGCCGAAGGATGCCGAGACTCTTCTCTGGATAACGTCGCCTGGATCCTCCCTACTCCTCGTACGTTTCTATTTCTGTTCTTTTGTTATTTCTCGTTTTCCGCGTTTCCGCGGGAATAATTCTCGGCGCATTGCTAACCGCAGAATCTCCTTGAGCGTGTAGTAAGATCTAATTATCTTTCGCAACTCGAGCTACGAAAGGAAAGAAAGGAAAAAGAAAGTGAAGTCGGAGGACTTTGGAGACGTTCAAGGAAATTGGGGATTTGTTGGCAATGTGTTAATGATGTCTGATAAATATCGATCTACGATAGATGTGCATGATGAGTTTTATCTTGCAACCTCGATTTATCGCGCGGTAGCGTTCGACTATTTTCAAACAGTGTGCTCCCGGGGCTGAAGTTGAAATAATGTTTTCCGTTGCAGTTCCTCTAGAGATCGGTAAAGAATTCGGTCCCGTTGATTTCCCGGAAGCCGTGGAAAGTCGAAGGAACCGGACATTATCTTCTCGCGGAGGAGAGTCCGTGGAAGCCGCGAAATCGAGGGATATCGTTCCATTAGCGGCATTGTTCTCGCCGCGCGGCGCAAAAATTCGCTTTAACGATCGTGCCGGGGAAGTAACCCGGTCTCGCCTTTTTCCGGTAAGGTCGCCGGTAGGAAAGCTCGCCTTATACTGCCATTAGTATAATTAACCCAGATTTTCCCGGATTTATGGTGAACGGCGGCGCGCGGGTCAGACCCGCGGCGCTCACTACGTCATAATGCCCCGTCCACAACGTTCCTCCTCCGGCGTTCACGTATTTCTGCCCGGTGAAACCGTGTAATTTGCTTTGTTCGATGCCGCGTCTTCACGGATCCGCGAAATTGAGGGATCATTTAATAACCGATTACGGCTGTTCGTTCCCACTGCCGAATCAATTTAACCCTTTGCGGACGGATGTCGGCGTTTCGGTGAGATGAAGTATTCATATTTAGAAGATTAACTCGCGAGAAAATGATGTTTAGTAACATTACTGACTAAGTTGTTTGAGTTTAAGTTTAAGTTACTAATTGTTAATGTTTAACATCGATTAAGATGTTTAACCGTAGTCCTACGGGCTTTTGCGAGAAACCGGTTGAAAAATGCCAAGCGGCGTGATCGCGCTTCCTTCAATTTAGAAACTGAGTTACGCTTTTTTATTTTTACAAAAACAGATTTTAAATAGTGCGATCACTGGATTTTTGCAATCTTAGGCGGGCAATGACAAAAATAAAATTGAATAATTAGAAGGAAAAGAAATAAATAAGCTTCATCTTTAGATAACAGAGAAGCGTCATCGCGTTTGGGACTCAAACGGTTGATTATATCAATGACTAATGTCGAACAGCAAGAGATCAGAAGGTAGTTTCCTTTGTTCTATTAATTGTTCAATTGATACATCATTTAGCTTTGTATGTTGAAGGTTTTATATGTTTCCAAGAATCTTCGTCCGCAAAGGGTTAACTTCTTCCTGCGAAAATGCAACGTTTTCGTTTCTCGTTCCTCTCCGAGGGAAGACCGGGATCGAGGGAGAAGCGGTTCCATAACAGCGGATCATTTGATTTTATTTCGTCGGGATTTAGGCTTGATTAGAATTCAGGTTGTCGGGACGTATTAATCACCCGATGGCAGACTAATAAACGCGAAAGGTCGCGCGGTATCAATTAATAATTTCCGGACGTTTCGCGAGATCAATCCGCGTTCCTCCTGGGCAATTAGCTCCTAACGCGTCGCCGCTATTGATGGATCGATTTTGGATGACGCCGCGGGAGCTGTCCGCCTGTGTTTCTAATTACGATTACGTCCTCGAATCGGGGGAACGATGCTATCGACAACGAAGAAACTATGTAACAAAGAAAACGGACAAAATTTCAGTTTCGAGAAATCGATGAATCGATCGATACCAGAGATCTTTACGCAAATTCAGATTTTTAAGTGTAAATTTTCGTTTTCTGTAATTGTACATGTTCAGATTCTCTGTAAACGCGTAAAGATCGATGGTACATCGACAGCAACGTCGAACGAATGCATCTATCTTCCATCAACGAATGAACTTTGACTTGACAGAAGCTTTCGCGTTGCATCTGAGAAGATACTCAACGAAGGACAATGTCGGAGGGTTGCACGAGCTGCAGGGGTGCAAATTACGGGGGCACCGCGCTGCAGTTAGGCTCGGCTTCCGGCGGCGGGACCGGAAGCGGGTCCTCCGCGTCTGCGAGCTCCTGCACGGCCACAAGGAGGGTGCAGGTACGCGCGAAAGTGTTGTACGGCTCGGGAAAGGCGATCGCGAGCTTGCAAGCACAGGAGAAAGCTGCCAGACACTGACAAGGTACGTTCGAATTTTTCGTGACAGACTCACTCGTGGATCACGACAGAAGAATAAAAAAAACTTACAGTATCTCTAATATCAACACCGTGTTATACAATATCTTACATAGGCATTAGAACGTCAAACAAGTCAATCGAATACTGATGTCAGAAACATTCCAAGATACCTTCCATCTTCATTCATTCCTTAACGATCCACGAGCGATCGCAACGCATCGCAATCTCGAATAACCGAGCATCTTCGATCCCAATGGAACGTTCCCATCGAAATTGTAGGATTTTCAATGTGTGTACTGTGTAGGAGAGGTGTAATAAGCAATACTCTCTGGGTTTTAACCCCTTGGTCTATGATTTCTTTCTCAACTCTGATCGATACGGCTACTTTGTCATTAATAATTTATTGGAAAAAGAGAAAAATTTGAAACATATGTTATGCCTATATTTGCATTTAAGTATAATAGTTGATTACAGGGAAATAATATTTACTTTGAATTTGACTGAACTGAGTAATATACATATTTGTTGAATCATGTCGAAAATCTTCACCACGAGTCTCACTGGTTGTTGTAGGACAAGTTAATACACTTTTAACCCTTTGCACTCGAGAGGTGACTCTCACTCACCGCTTGATTTCATACAGTAAAACTATAAAATTTGATATTTAATATTATATTACCTATAATGCATCATTTTGAGAAATATTCAAATAAAACAGCTTTATTCCTCAATGTACGCGTGATTTCCCGTCGACTTAGTTTCACAAAATATCGATTTTATCTCATCAGAAAATGTTAAAATATTTCTAGTGAAAAACTTCCGAGTGCAAAGGGTTAATACTCTTGACTCCTCCAACGCTCGTCTCCGACTGCCCTCGCTGCCTTCGCGCATCTTATTTCATTCTCAATTATTCCATCTTTCCCTTGCACACACCCTCTCACTCACACAGTCCTTAACCCTTTGCACTCGGAAACTTTTCACTAGAAACATTCGACACTTTCCGATGAGACATAGACGACACTATTTGAAACGGACTAATAAGAAAACATACCTAAATTAAGAAACAAAGCTATTTTATATAAATGGTTCACATACTGATGCATTACACAAAACTTAATATTACATACAACACTTTGTAATTTTGTTATACCAAATCGAATAGTGACAGAGTCACCTTTCGAGTGCAAAAGGTTAATTCGATCCCAAGACACTCTTTATTCGTACTTCGATCTCTAGCTTTGTCACTCGGTCCTGAACATTCACTCACCGATCCCTACCGGTCATAAACACTTTTCACTTGCACTCTAATTTTTCGCAAGCTCTACACTCCTATCGTTCGGTCATAAACATTCTTCATTCGCACCTTAATCTCTCGCATACCCTACAAAACGATAGTTCTGTCCCGATCGGAGGCACGGAAAAAACACAGGTACCCGATCGTCGCGTGGAGTAGGCCATCAGCCACGGATTACCATAGCATCGATCTCGATTTCTCTCCAAACGAGCGATCTAACAGGAATCGCGCGTGTGTCTCCTCGGGGCGTTGAATTAAAAACCGTACGTTCGGTTCGGTTCGTTGTCTCTTTCTCACCGCGAGCAACGATCTCTCGATCGTTACGCGACAGGGGGATACCCCTCTCTTCTTTCTTCTGCCGCGATCCCGCGGAGTGCCCGTGGTCGAAATCAAAGAGGTGACGGCCGGAGGCCAGTCGAGTAACAGTAAAAATCCGAGAAAAAGGCTCACGACCGGCCGGATCGGGCAAAAAGCAGAACAAAAATACACTCTGCATCCTTCATCGCGGATAAGACCGGTCGGCCAGCCTCCTCGGGGCTTAGTACTTGGTGGACCGTCCTCGCGAAGGCCGCGTGTCGCGGTCACACGCCATATTAAACGACCACCGTTCCACCGAGAGGGGTGAAGTCCCGCTGACCGCTCTTCGAGGGAGCACCCGGTAGCCATGCGACCTTCCGCATTGTGAGTTTTCGCTTTTTTTCGGTGCCGAGCTTCGAGATGGCTTTTCTGGCTCTATTCTCACCCCTTGCTCTATCATTTCATTCCCAATCGCAGTTAACACGTTGAATGCCACGGAAATTTCGGTCATAATATTTTATTTAAAAAATTAATACAGTTCATAAGCGAAATATGACCGAAGTAATATTCAAGTTTTTTTTTTAATTTTATATATTTTGATATCGTTTCTTGATGTTTCGGTGCTTTGTAACGTATACAGCTATTCTTGACCATGTGTCCCTTAAAAATAGTTTGTTGGAAAAATTAACATAAACATGTAGTACACGTGGCACTGAACGTAACCCCTTGCCTTGCAACAACGTGAGACTCGTGGTAAATAATTTAAGTAGAATTTAACAAACATAAATATTACTCGATTACTTTGAATTATTAGATATTATTCTTCTGTTATCGATGATTCTATTGCAGGGCGAACGTAGACAGAATATGCATAGAACTTTTCTGTTTTCAATAATTATTAGTGATGAAGTTGTTGTAGTTGGAAAATAAAATAAATCATAGGGAAAGGGATTGATAGGGATATTGTTCCTTGTTCATTAGAAAAAGAGGAACATTCTGTTCAGACGCATTAGGATAGAGCAATATTTGGTCTATCATCAATCCTGATTTCCAAATGAACGAGCATTGACGTTCCCAAAATCGGTGAAAATAAAATTAACAGAATCGACTGTACAATGAATACCTGTAATCCTAGAGTTCATTAGTTTGATCTAAATTTTCTAGAGCATTGTTCAACTGGTGTCTGGCATTTTTCCTCATTCGATCGTCGAATTCCTTTGTCGTCCAATTTACCTTTATCATCCGATTTCTTTTCTATATTTGACACGTCATATTCCGCACGATTTCATAAAGCAAAATACAGAAAATGGAAAAACTGTAATATTAAATCATTGAATTGCATTATTACTATCGCACGTTCATCTAGCTGGATGTCACCGCGTTAGACAACATTATTTATAACACTAGAACTACAGTACCAGTCAAAATGACTGGTTTCAGTTTTTCTGTTTCGCAGTTATTGATATCTTCTAAGCACTGAATATTCGGAATGATTTTGAAAATAAATAGTTTCATATGAATACTATAATGAATGTCTGAAGGAACTGAAAATAATCTATTACTACAATATTCATAGCGATTATATTTCAATCGTATCAAATGCTCGGTAGTTCTAGTGATAATATAGAAACGTTCTCAAATAATCATCGTTTAATTGAGTGGACTACTGTAATTCGATTTGGTTGGGTCACTGGTGACCCCTATGGCATTGAACGTGTTAAAAAATAGAGTTTAGAGTATCAGCTAAGTGCCCGGATCCCGTGTACACGCGTGAAGCCACCGGAACCGAGCGGCAACAAAGAAAACGCAATTCGGTTGTTTCGTTTCGTGGCAGCATCCCACGATCGGCTGTCCCGTTACATCTTTCCACATTCCAAATAAAGGATCCGTGTTACTTGGTCGTGTTGCTCGCGGCTTCCTTCGTTGGCCGCCGCCTCCCGACGAGTCGTCGTTAACACATTGCGTACTGGCTAATTATCAGAAAATTCAATTGTGCGGATTTTCAGCGAGACCCATTTATATCACTGTCTATAAAAAAAACTAGGGTATCATATTGTTATGTAATATATTTCAAATGGACAATTAGTTCTAATCAAATTTGATATTTCCTTAAATGCTGTGGTAATTATCAAAGTTATATAGCTAAAAGTCTTTGTATAAAAACGAGATTTTTCGGTACCAGTACGCAATGTGTTAATCCTTTGCACTCGAGAATATTTTTCTCGACAAATATTCATTATGATATTTTTTACAACTAACATAAAGAAATACCCCGCATAAATTAAGTAACAGAACTATTTTATTTCGACGTTTCATATGTTGATACATTAAATAAAATTTAATATTGAATTTTAAATTTTACCATTTTATTGGGTCAAAGCAATTGGCGACTGAGAGGCGCTCCTCGAGTGCAAAGGGTTAAATATCAAATTTTATAGTTTCACTGTGTCAAATCAAATAGTGAGTGAGAGTCACCTCTCGAGTGCAAAGGGTTAACATTCGTTCCCTCTAACTTTGCAGTATGGCTGAATATATTCGTTTTTGTCTTCCGACGCATTTTCGAATTCTCTGCATTCTATCGAACGATAATTGACTGAGAAAGATTGAGAAAGGTTAATTGTCTATTTCCTCTATCCCCCGTCTTAGATGTTGTGGTAATTATCAAAGTTATATTGCTAAGAGTCTTCGTATAAAAACGAGATTTCTCGTTACCAGTACGCAATGTGTCGGTCGACGGTTTCTCCGCGCTGGCACCGTGACATTCGAATGAGTCCCATTGAAAATCGACCTGTCCGGCTCGAGGGAGAATCGCGTGCAACCGATCGGTGCCTTTTTCGAAATCGTCTCTTTTCTCGACGGAAAAAAGACGTCGGTTTTCCTAAAGTCCTCCATACACGCTGAAACCTGCGACGACAACCTTTAACCTCTTCTATGATTTCTTTCTGAACTGTGATCGATCTAATTACTTTGTTATCAATGATTTATTGAAAACAAGAGAAAATTCGAGTGTTATTCTATGTCAGCGTGTGCTTTAACCCTTTTTGGTCTGAAGTGCTCTTGGTTTCTCACTTTGAGGTTCACGTCGACGTTAGTTCATTCAATTAATACTTAACCCTCTATGGGCCGAATTTATGTTCATGATTATAACAAAATCTATGCAGTACAAAATTAATAAATATCCACATATGAATATGAATTACCAACGTACTCAATAGTTTCAATAATTTCATCAAACGAATATATTTTGTAACTTTCAAGTTACAGTGACGTTAAACTCTCACGCCTGAACGTATAAAAGTTCAAGTTAACTGATTACTTAATTTTATTCACCACTTTCAGTGCAAAATGAAATAAATCAACAAGATGTCACATACTGATACGTGACTTCAAAGTTACATAGACCTATAAAGGGTTAATATGACGGTCTATTTATTTATTCAAGAATATTTGAAACACACTCTTAGAAAAAAATCTCTGACTTTCCAAAATTCTACTGCTACTATTGCAGCTGCCATCACAGGTGATCTCATTGAAAAGAAACTGAAATTTTCGAGCGTGTCTAGCAATTTCACGCATCGAGCGACGTGAATCGCGATTTAGGAACCGTAGTGTGAGACCAGGCTAATAAATGACGGAAGCTGCTCACGTAACGATAGAGAATGAACTTCGCGACACCATGGATTTTATTTCCTCACTGTTCACTTTTAACCCCTTGCCTTATAATAACGTGTGACTCGTGAAAGTTTCAAACAGCACCTAACAAATATAGATATTACTCAATCATCGTAAATACAAATGAAATATTATCCTTCTGTTACCAATTATTATAATTTAAAGCAAAAGTAGAAGATAGCTAACATTTGTCTCTCTTTCCAATAAATTATTAACACTAGAACCGAGCAGTAAAACTGATTTTTAAACATTTTTTTATAGAAACCATAGAAATGTTAGTTGATTAACATATCAATCATATCAGTAAATCAACTGTCTTAATCATTTCTTGAAGTATTTATATGCTTTCAATCATAAAAGAATAAATGAGGAATGGGTTATTTTGACCCATCTGGTAGTTCTAGTGTTAATGGCAAAGTAGTGTCGAAAATAAATCGTTGAGAAATAAAGATTATTTTAATTTTTACTTATCATTATTTTTTCGTTACTATTTATTTTTATTTTTGAACGATTTTCGACACAACTACTTTGCCATTAATAATTTATCGAAAACAGAGACAAATGTTAAGTGTGCCTATGTTCCTTTAAATTATAATAATTGGTAACAGAAGGACAATATAGTTGAGAAATAAATCGTATGGCAAGGGGTTAACCGTTTGATTCGAACCGATTCTTACTATATTCTTCAAGAAATAAATCAAAGTAAATTTACTTGAATAAATGTTACTTTTTGTAATAACACAATATTTCTGATCTCATTAGACAACTACTCTTATCAATTTTTTCGCATATACACCCAATCACTTCCGCATTTTTGGTAAATATCCAGAAAAGTTGTTTAGCATCGAAACGGTTAAGGACAACCGATGTCCTCTCCGTCGAACAGTAACAGCAGCCGATCGTTGA